>NC_133542.1:37291523-37596245 GCF_048773025.1 Camelus bactrianus | reverse complement strand
AACAGCATTTAATATACTATTCTACACGAAAATAGCACTCAGTAAAATGTTGGTCTGGTAGAACTGAAAGATGAAGGGTTGTATTAAATACAAAATGACAACTCTAACCCTCTGTAAAAAGGCCAATAAACTTTTTTTCTGTAAAGGAACAGACAGTTAATGTTTTTGACTTCAGGAGCTACACACAGCTCTGTCTCATATTCCTTTTTGTTATTTAATTATATTACTGTTTATTACAACTGTAAGAACCATTCTTAGCTCTTGGGTTGGAATTAACCACAGCTGGCCATCCCCTGCTCTGTAAGACAAGTGATTTGGGCTCATCATTTAGGAGGCTTTCACTTCACCTCAGTAATGATGCACTTAAATAACAGTGTAACTTTAAAATATTTAAATTAACTATCATATGCTAATGACCTATGACAATTTAGATCTCTTATAAGAGAACTTCTCAAAGTCCATTCTTAATATATATTCATTTTTTAAATTCTATTTTAATATTAAAATACATTTAACTAAGTGGGGTAAAATGCCAGCATCAGATTAAGCCTGCTTTTCTGATAGTAGTTTTAATTACCAATTTTAAGGCAAGGGAGTGGTCTTCTTTCAGCATCAGGCACTTTTGACTGAGAAACAATTTCGGTTATAGATCAGAACTAACTTACGGTCCTCTCTTCAGCCTCCTCCTTCTCTCTTTTTCTCTGGCCTTCCTTGTTTCTTCATCCTCTGGCTCAGGTTCTGGGTCATCCTCATTGATAACATCTCTGGTCCGCTTTCTCTTTGGTCTCATGCTTTCTCTTCGAGGTAGTTTGTTTTCCTCCTCTTCCTCTTCGCCTAAACACAGCAGTTAGCACTTCAGTGAGCAGTATCAGAAAAGTGCTCTCCCGCTACCAAATGTATTCTTACTTTTTAATTATCATTGTCACACATCTGAGACCACAATCCAGCAATCACCACATCAAGATAAGATGCACCTTGCCATGTGTATTTCATAGCCTGCCATTTCAATACATTTATCTAGATTCTCATTTCTTGTGGTTCACCTACTCAAAAATGCATGTGAATGTGGATCCCCAAATTCTAGTAATGCTTAGAACTCCAGTCTTCATTTACTTGGGTAACTAGATGATTTGGAGTTTAATATCATACCATGACCTCTAAGACCAAGTTTGTAGATTACCAATCCAACACATAAGGGTTGAATGTTTAACCACTATATGTTTATATATTTCTTTCCTAGAACAAAGGGCAAGAATGACAAGGAAATGCTACAAATCAGCAGTAATTTTGAAAAAACTAATTTGAGTCTAGACATTCCTCCTAATTCAAATTATTCTCATTCTTGACTTCAAATATTTCTTCTTTTTCCTAAATATTTCTTTCTCTTTATTAAATGAAATTGATAGCACATGCCTTTGCTTGATCATTCTATCCTTATGATTAGAAATAGAAACTTGTAAGTATAAATTTAATGTAAAGCTGAGAGAAATATTATTTTATTTTATTCATCAACTAACAATTAATGCCTTTTGTGTCCATAACTTCTTGGGAAGCTTCCAGGTAAAAAGTAGGAGAACTCAGTTCCTTCTTTCACTGTTTATGATGTACTATCCTACTTCAATCTGACTTTTGTTGCTTTTTAATTTCTTCTGATATTTAGAGTCAATTATTGCAAAAAAAACAAAAATTACTCATAGTTATCACTACCTCTTAAATAGAAGCTACCATAGGGAGAAGTTTGTACTTTAAAGTAAAACTATGAACTGTCTGCAGCATACCCTTCTGTGTTATCTGATTCTGATTCTGTGGAAGCAATTTTGTGACTCTGTAAGTTATAGATAATTGGATAGCAATGCAAAATAATTCTTGCCTGTCGACATACAAATGAACTCGGTTCAGTGGAGAGACAATCCTCCACCAAAAGATGAAGAAAAAAGAAAAGAAAGAAATCCCACTAAACAGTCATGCCTATCATTTCAATATTCTGATCTATAAATATATCTGTTCTTTGGATTTTCCTTTGAACTGGTAACTGGTTGTAACACCTCACCAGATTCCTCATTAATTAGTTAAATATGTTTAGTTTTACATCTTTGTGTGTTATTATTTTATCCTTTTTTGAAAATTATCTTTTTTTTTTTAATTTAAGTACAGTCAGTTACAATGTGTCAATCTCTGGTGTACAGCACAATGTCCCAGTCATGCAAATACATACATATATTCGTTTGAAAATTATCTTTTAACATTACTTATTGAAACTTTTTTATTGATATTTCATATCTAAGACCTAAATATTACCAATGTTAATAAAATTTGGCTAGCAGAGAGAAACAAGAGAATAACTTTCCTAACTAGGTTTTAAAAACTACACCCTGTCATCAAAACCAAGACTGAGTTTCCATTTGTTGAATACTGTGGCAAATGTTGTGTGCCATTTGAACCCCATTCTAGCATTCTGAAAATTTACCCAGGCTTAACAGTCATTTTAGTCACTAATTATAGAGAGGACAAGAGCTTGATAGGGATTGAGAAACATTTTCACTCACAAATAACTCGAGAACTCAAGCAGCCACTTAGTACTCTGCAATTTAGGATATTTTGTATTAAGGCTAAACAATTAAACTTGCAAAGTTTTACTATGAATGAAAAGTGTATCATTAGATTTATCTTTTACCACTTAAGAGGACAAAAAGATAGTCTTCAGTGTTTTAACTAGTTTCCAAATACTCAAATCGTTAAAAAAAGAAGTGTTCTACAGCTGCCTACTAAATGCGGATTTGCACACAATGTTAGCTTTTGGAATGGGCTTGATTCAGCTTTGAAGGGTAGCAGAATAGGCCATCTCAAAAAGGAATTCAGAATATACCACCCCAAAATATACCACTCTGGTGTATTGACTATTCTAAGCTATAGGCACTTTAAAAACAGCAAATGCAGGAAGAGACTTTCTCTGAACTCACCATTTGGAGTTGCCTCCCAAAGCAACTCACTTGTCATAAACCCCTCCCCAGGAGTTTCATCCCCAAGGAAGGTTGACCGTGATCTCAGGAGAGGAGACTAGAAGTCAATATCACATCCAGACAGACTATAATCCCTATTATAAATTATAAATTCCATTTATTCTCCTAAAATCATTTGTTTTTCCCAAGAGACCTAGCTTCCCCTCCCTTTCCCCTATTAGATGGCATTTAAGCTAAATTCTAAGCCACCTCACAGAGTTACTCAGTTTTCCTGGGTATCTCCCATGTATACATGAGGTATACCTGTTAATAAACTTCTGTTTGTTTTTTCTCTTGTTAAACTGTCTTATATATTATAGGGGTATCACCTAAGAACTCAGAAAGGTAGAGGAAAAATTATTTTTCCTCCCCTAAGCAGTCAAGCCATAGCATCTAGGATCTATGTGAGACTCTGAGCTGTTTTCATATAAATATACCAAATTCATGAAAACAGTTGGCATCATGAGCACTCACTGGCTGTCATATTGGGCTCAGGTTTTTAATTGATGGTGTTGATGTATTCTGTAATTGAACTCTTCTTGAGATGCTGCTCTTTCTTTCAGTTTTAGTAAATTCAAAACTTTTGCTCATATAATGATCTTTCTCATGTCCCTGTCCTTGAGTGGTCTGCATGCCTGCAAAGGGAATCACAATCCAGGATCTTGAACGGAACCTAACCAAAGTAAAAACAACAGAGCAACTCTGACAAAATACCCAAGCATTCAGTACAAAAGAACGTGCTTATTCATTTTAATTGAACCGCCTGATCAGTTCAGTCGAAATGGCCAGTCTGTTATACAGTAATAGATTCAGCCTTAGAGAAAAGCTTTTAGGACAAAGACTTTAAGAGGGAAAATAGCAGAGGAACAAATAAGCAAATTTTTCTGGACTACCATCTATTTGATCATTAGTAACATAAATTGGGTTGAATGTGTGTGTGTGCCAATTGAATCTGGAGCAGCCATTCTATTTGCTAGACTGATCTCTTTTGTGAGACCATCAACGGTCGTCCACACATGCTCCTGCGCTTACATGTGGTAGCATAATCCCACAAGATAAGAGGATGAATCCCCTGAATTCACTGTTGTCCACAGGAAATATATCCCAGGTGGGTCCATCTCCACTTACTTGAACTTTCCTCAGTATCACCATCTTTTTCCTCCACTTGGATTTGCACTGTTGAAGAAAGAAAAAATATAGCAATTCTTTAAATGATGGTACGATTGCTACTAACTGTTTTTACTGTTATTATTTTCAACATAAAGCTTTTCGTGCAGTTAATAAATGTTTTTCAATAAACTTGTCAAAGCGAGCATTGTTTATTAAAGATGTACAGCTACAGCGTTTTGTGCAGTGTTGTGCAAAGACTTCTCTGCTTCATCGCCTCCAAGGATTTGCAAAACATATCAATTATAAGCCTGTCAGCTCAATTCAAAATAACTTCAACCAAAATAAATTCTGTATTGCAATAAGTAAACTTGGGGTTTTTGGGTCATTTCATTCTATGATAAACTGAATTGTTAGTAAAGCTATATTCACATGCACAAACCATTTGGTTATTCTAACTAAATTTACTATAATAGAGAATATTTCATTTTAACTAGCTACCCAGTGTCAAAGAACCATTCAAAAAATTCTTAAAAACTGATATTTCCTATTTTAGTTATTTCTATTGGTATTATATGGATACAGCCTATATTTTCCCATATATGATTTACCTTGACAATGTGAAGCCAGGTGATTTTCTAGTTCTTTTTAAGACAAAAAACATTTCTTCTGTTTATTCTTCCCCTCATCCTCGGCATCTTGTTTTTAGATTTGCTCCATTTTTAAAAAGGCATATAAAGGTTTTATTAAATTTTAATGATACAATAATATAGGAAACTATATTAATTGGCAGATTTTTTTCCCTTGTCAACTACTGTCCATTTATCATAGATTGAATCAGACAGAGACAAAGATATGCAACTTGCCACAAGAAAATTAGAATAAACTATTTCTTTAAAACCACAGTTTAGTAACTTGTTTAAAATATTAATTTACATATTTTTATTTAAGGTGGATGGGTGTAAGCCCAAAAACGCAAAGATAACAAACAATATAGCTGTGAACAGAGGAAACAACCTCCGGCTTTGTTTCTGCTCATACACTGTCAAAGGTTATTAATCAAAGCTTGACAGGCCTATTGAAAAGGCAGCACACGCTGAGTTTAAATTCCATTCACAAAGAAGATTATTGTAAAAGCACTTTTTGCCTTTAAACAGCATCTGCATAAAAATGTTTAGAATATGCAAAAATGGTATCATTCAACGTCAGCTGTGGAATGTGAAAATAAGCGTTCTTTTGTTCAGAGTGGACATACGCCTTCTGTCACCGGCTGTAACTGGATGTGCACAGGACAAAGGTCTTTATGTCACTACTGAGAGTTCGTAATAGTGCAGGCAGACACTTCTCAGAAGATATTTTATGTTCAACAATAGGTCATAGTCTTTATTTGCAACTAATGCCACCACCAAATTTCTTCAGTTAAAGAAGACTTCACTTAGGAAGGCATCTTAATGATATAAGATTAGCTATGGAGCAGGGTCTGATCAGTGTACATATATATGTGTGTGTGTGTGTGTGTGTGTGTGTGTGTGTGTGTACATACATATATAAACAGCTGAGGACAAGAAGCATAGGCTGACATAGAGCCTCTTCGGCAGCATAAGCAAAATTTCACACAAAGTGCTATACTGATTTATAATAATCAACTCACTAGTCATAAACAAATAAAGTTAAATAACAAAATGGAGAAAAATACTAAATGAATAAAAATATAAGCAAATCTTTAGGCAGGAGCATATACTAAACAAAAGCAGCAGAATGAAATGTCCCAAGCCAAGGAGATGAGCAACAAATCAATTTCCTCCGATAACCAGGGGAGATTAAAAAGCAGGGCTGGAGTCATGGATCATCTTCTCAGGTACAGGAAGGATAGTTATAAATGGCCATTAAATAAAACCTGAAAAATCCATAAGGGGAGACAGCCCTGTGGTTGCAAGTAAAGAACAAAAAAGAGCTATGGTTTCTGGGTGATGTAATGGAGAGTATTGCAGAAATAGCCCCTTCCCTCCTCTTGAAGTGACTTTCCAACAGCGATACTCATCTGTGCATGATCATCTGCATATTCTCATTAGGCGCCTTCTTTATTCAAAGACATTCCTTCATCTGGCAGTTGAGTCAGGGGTCGTGAAACACTTGCTTTTATAGTTACTGTGATAATAATTGGTTTATACTTGGTTCAAACCCTCAGCAAAGGCGTCGTCAGCATCAAGAACTAGACAGTAGCACCAAGACCGGAGACTGAGGACTCCATCAAGAGCCTCAGGCCAAGCTTGATTTTAATGTAATGTTATCTGGACTGAAAAGCACCTGTCAATGCTGGTCTGCCTCTGCAACTCAAAGTGATGTTGAAGAACCAAGCTCAGAAGCCCCTCCCAGACAAAAGCCTGTGCAAAAAAATAATAATAATAATAATAACTCGGAACACTTAAATGGGAGCTACAGACTGTCTTTCCCTTCTCAGATAATTTTTGGCATGGCCTGTTGCCATCCCTTCTCTCAGCAATCCCTAGTAGCTCACTCCCAATCATATGAGCCTTTCATGTTCTGGCTGCTTCTCAAAGCCTATTGATTATGTTCTTTAAAAATAACCTCTCTCCTGGGGAGTGATGGGAGGACAATGAAGGGGGAGAGGGGGTGTAGGGCGGGGTCCTGTCAAAATGTTGAAGGCAGCAAGCAAAACTGCATTTGAAGTATGCTCATTTAAGAGAGGAATATGCAATAGGAGCAGATGAACTCCTAGGCAACCCAGATCCTCATTTCATGCAAATAGACTCAGTAATTAAAAACAGTAAAACGAAACAACAGCAAAATGTCACATTTCAGAGGCACTGGAATTGTTGAGAAAAGTAGATATTGTTCCAGGCTTTCTTTTTCAACCTACAGCACTGAAAGTATTTTATGGTTCTTCAGGATCAGAGTGGCCAAGTGGCTGGAAGAGTTGAATAGTATTGCCTGTTCCTCTGACTCACATTTAGCTCTTGAAGGGATGATCATAGCACCAAGTCATAACTTTGGAAACTGTAAATTCATTTACTCAATTAGCACTTATTGTGCACTTACAAGGGTTACAGAGCAAAGTGCTCTGGAGTAGGAGTTTGTAGACTGCAGAAGAAAAGTTCAGTTCAAGTTCAGGTATGAGTACCTTATCCAGTTTACTCGGGTTATAGCAGCAACCTAGTTACATTTATTAGCAACGTACTAGTGTGTTTCTTTTCAGGGTTCCTTTATTTAATGTGAGGAAGTGTCAACATCAGCTCCTTGCATATAAATAGGGTACTTTTCCAGGAAATAAAGCCAATATTTTATAATAACTATAACTGGGGTATAACCTTCAAAAAGTGGGAAAATGACAAATGATGTGAAAAATTGTATACAATAAAGGGAAGTAAGTAAACTTTAATTTTTTTTTAAAGCACTGCTATTATCAAAACTGAATACACGCACACTTTCACATTCACTTGTGAAATGGTAGAAACTGTACATTAATTAAATTCAAGTTGTATTATCTAAGAAAACTTAGTAAGTAAAAAATAAATGGGGTACCTTTCGCTTCAGACTAAACTGCCCTGGGACGGATATTAATCTATGCCATAATAAACACATTTCCAAATCTTAGCTGAAGAACCCATGTCATCAGTGAGGGGTGTGATGTGGGATGTGAGAGGAAGGGAAGAACCAAGGATAATCCCCAGGTTTGGGGCCTGGGCAACTGGGAGGGTGGAGTTGCAAGAAAAGGACATGGGAGACTCCAGGGAGAGTAGCTTAGGTAGGAACAGTTGAACATCAGGAGTTTAACTTGACTAGATGGAGCCCCCAAGCCACACTGAGGCTATTATTTCCCTTGTAGAGAATGGCCCAGCACTCGGCTTCCATTCATTTACGAAAACACTATTATTGGTGGGTGTGAAATAGTGAACAGAAGCCACTGTCTGTGAAATTGAATAAAAATGATAGATTGTGATTCTTCTTCCTCTCAAACCCAGGACATTAAATCTGATTCAATTTAACTCAGCAGCTCCCTTTATTTTTGCTACTTTTAGGTCAGGACAAGAAGATACTCATGACATTTGTTTATAATAAACCCAAGTCCTTCAAATGATGGAACTGAGTATGATATTTTGGAAGCCACTGAGTAAAAATAACTTATTATTTAGCTCTTATATCAATCAAATATCTTAATGAACCTGTAAACTATAAAACATTAAAAAAAATCCTCAGGAGTAGGAAAAACAGAATGAGATCATTACACTTAAATATCAATGAGGTATCTGGGGAGAAGGTTTGATCTGACAGACTTAGGCTGATATTCTTTCTACAAGTGCCAGCACCTTTCCTTAATACCATGAAAAACCTTAAAACCATAAGGTCTTTCTTAAGACCACTGAAAAAATCATGGGGCACATATGTTCAAGGGCACCCTAATGGAAACTTGTATAATAAATGCCAAAAGGCTGGCCATATTTTCAAACATTATAATATCTTGGAGATACTTAATAGTTATTTTAAATTGTTGTGGTTTTATAATTACCAAAAAGGAAGAATTTTGGTTTTTGGTAAGAATCACCTACCCAAAGTAGGAGAGGGGGCAAGCCAAAAAATATATATATACACAAACACACACACACACACACACACACACATATATATATCTGCTATAGTAGCTGTCATTCTCTAATGTTTTTCCTTCAAGATTATATTTATTTTTTGAGGCTCTGCAGCTCTTTAGAAGTAGAGAACAAATAGCTATTGATGCCTGCTTTATTAAAAACACAATATAAAATATTGTAGTTGCCAAATAGAAGAGAATGAAGTCCATGGAGAAACACATTTTACTATGAGGTTCCAGAGAGAGAATGGCTAACCCTGAGACAGAGAAAAATAGATTTGTTCAAAAAAGAGATCCCCCTTCTATCCTTGTAAAATGAAAATAAATCTTTTTTATATACATAAGGAGGGGAAGGGGATGCACACCAAATTTTTTGGCACTTTTTCTTTCTGTTTTTATGGTACATGAAACTAAGACTAAACAGGCTGAGTGAAGCGGGTAGCTGGTATGTTTCCAAATTCTACCACCCTTGAGCTGCAAGAGCAAATACGAAATGCGGAAGCATAGTTCTTCAAACGGCAAATTATATATTTGTGAGAAACTGCAATTAGATATTTCTTGACACCATTGGTCTACAGAAAGAATAAAAATAGCTCTTATTCTATGTGGTTTGGAGGGCTGATTTTTTTTTAAACTATACATATTCAATAAATAAATAGCTACTTACAAAGGCATTTAGAGCTCTCTGTGGTTACAAAAAACTAAGTGGTGAGTCTTGCTTCTTCTCTGCATTTAGATTATTTGGGGGGAAAGGACATTTCTTATTTAACCATGCTGTCATAATATATATTCAGAGTGTGTGCTCTCATGTTGCAATTACCACCATAAAGGGCAACCACTGTAAATAAGTGTGCTGAATTGAAAATACATTCTCTTGTGTGAGTTTTTGTGGCTACCAACCAGATGAAAATAGTGGATTATAAACCTCTGGCAGCTATGTTTATATATCCTTGGGTTGCTTAGAACCAAAAGGAATCTTTCTGTCCCCAACAGCCTTTCTGTAATATTCCTGATCATGAAGAAGGGTTGTAAGCATTCATGAGTAAACAAAGAAAACAAAACAAACAAACAAAAAACTCAAGAATTGTGAAACAACAGAAAGCTTTGTTCCCAGAGCATAAAGAAGCAAGGCTGGCTGAATTCTGTATAGTCATTACCAAACCTTCATAGAACTAGCTTTTGTCCACAGAGAAGATGCTAATTACTGCTCATTAGCATACATTAGCACATGTTAATGAGTGTCTTCTAAAGAACAAAAGGCAGTGGGGGCAGACTTAGAGTCGGGATGAAGGCTGGGTGGTAAGAGAAGGGCTTCAGAAGATAGAGGCAGAAAAAAAGAAAATGAGAGCAATTTAGAACTTGGATTTGTTTTCTGAAATTTAGAACTTGTCTCTCTGACAAAATATTAATAGAACTAAGGATGAAATAATTTAGTTTATTTTTTCTAAAAAAAAAAGAAAGAGAAAGAGCAAGTCAATAACTAGAAGAATTTTTCTTTTTTCTGCACTTTAGCTATTTGGGAACAATTACACTTTATAGGATTTGCTACTGAATTAGGGGTATTAGCTAACATCACCATCAGTTAATGAAAAGGAATCCTGAATTGTAAGCGTCCTTGTGAGTTTATAAACATTCTGACCACCCATCGATCCATTTCAATGTTTTCTTCACAGACTCAATTTATAATATTCAGTAAGAATAAATATGTAAGTAATTTGTTTGTTGTCTGTCATTTTATTAAAATAGCTCACATAAAATGTTATATATGTGTTAATTTATATCCTAAGGGCAGCTGGTTAACATTTGAGTATTCTAGTTAGTAATCCACAATGGTAGAAGGGAGATCTAACATGTGAGAAGTTACTCAGAAGCACTTCAGCCATCCCTATCTTGAATTAACACTAGATGGTTTGTTAATTAGAGTAGTGCTTATTAGAAGTGAATTTTGTGAAATTAAATGTGATCAAGTTATATGGACTGGCTAGAAATATCATGTCTGAACCCTGTCCATGTCTTCACATGGTCTGAGAATATACAGGCTCAGTAATCTCCTCTTTGAATGGTAGGTATTGCCAACTAAAAATTGGCACTTGCCATCTGTCTCTACAAGGACTGGATCACGCTGGCACTTGCCATCTAACTCTGCTTGGATTAAATCATGAGCCGCTGCAGCCACTGCAGCCACTGACCTTCAACACACTCTGAAAGGAGTTCAGGGGGAAGACTGGGAATGGGGCACTCTGAATGAGGAAAACTGGCTGAGCAGGCCTCCACAGAGTTAGATATTTTCAGGAGATTTTATGACCCCAATTCTCGCATCTCCTTATATATAGAAAAGCACTAAAATCATTAATGGTGACATCTGCTCCTTGTGACTAGCAGCAAGCCTCTGCCTACACATGTGCTTGACTGCATGTGCCCCCTTCACTGAAATCATATATAATACTGAGTTTTCTCCCTGTCTCTTTGGAACAGGTTCTCAGAGCTATCTGGGATGCTGTCTCCCAGCCTATAGTCCTCATTTTGCCCCAAATAAAACTTAACCCACAACTCTCAGGTTGTGTGATTTTATTTCAGTTGACAGTATCTTCAGCCCAGGAGTCCCAAATGGTCCTCTGTTATGGCACTAAATAGAGAATTTTGTTGTCTGACAAAACCCCAATGAAGTGGGCCGTTTATTCCCATTTTCCAGATAAAGAAAAGGAGAATTGCAGAGATTAAGGAGACAAATGCCTCAGCTAGCATAGCTAGTAACTTGCAGAGCTGAAGTTTGTCTTGAAGTTCATCACCAAGTTCATCACCAAGCCCTACTGATTTTACATCATTGAATCTGTTTCTCTCATTCACCACAGTCAACATCACAGAAAAATTACGATTGCCTATTTCCAGGAGTATGGAATTAGCCCCTCTTGCCCCATTTGATCCATTCTCCATGCTGCAGCCCATTGCATACAATCATGGCTGTAATTTTATATTTACTTGTTAGATTGTATTTGTTTGTTTGACAATACATAAACTACAAACTTTTAAGGCTACATCTTATTGTCTCTTCATAGTACTCAATAGGATAAATATCTCCATTTTATCAGATGCCTTGACAGACGAGTTAAAAATAAAATAGAAAATACAGTAGGCTTTGATATTCTCAAGGAAATAAGAGGTTTTCAAGACTCATTAAAATTGTCATCCATTGTAAACTGTCAGAAGAATCTGTACAAGTTTTTTTCTAAAATATTATATTTTACATTTTGTACAAGGAACAAATGCTTTGATTTAAATAAATCCAGAAGGTTAACAGGGAATAGAAGAAGGTAGATGGAATGATGTGAAAGAGAGAAAGAAAGACCTAGACAAATCTTCTGGAGTCAAGAAGTAGCGGTCTAGAGAGAAAGTCTTAATGGTGGAGGAGAAAGCAGATAATTACATTTACGAACTTATGCTGAACATAATGAGACCTTAAATACAGGAGAAAAAAAATGAACCCCCTTGCCCCAATTAAAAGATCATTTTAAGACAAAAATGGGGTCATGCATTGGCATAAATATGTTTCTAAATAGCAGGGGCAAAATGAAAACCTGTTTGGCCAAACACTTTGGGAGTTTGAGAGTGAAAGAACATTATTTGAAATATGATTTTTAGGGAAAAGAAAAAGTAAAAAAGTAGGTAAATATAGAATTTTCTTTAGTGGGATGGGAGTTGGGACTGTTACAAACATATTAATAAATTTTAATTTCAACACATAAATATATGCCTTGTATAGACAGACTCTGAGGGTAATATTAAAACAAAAAAAAGTGTTTATCTGTGTGAACCTATGATCCATTCCCGGGATCATTTTGGCCATGGTTGTTAAATGTTTTATATGAAGTTTACAATCAGGGATTTCTAAATATCTTACTTTCTGCAGAATATCAGAGTCAAAACTGGTCAAATCATGTATCTCACAAAGGTCAATCAATTTCTGGGTAAAACTGACACCTCTATGAAAAAAAGAATATAGTCTATGAGAATGAAATTGAGAGCATATACTTACAACTTTTTCCCAAAGCTAAAAATTAAGACTCTTCTTTGTGAAAAATACTTTCCAACTAATTTCATTTTATTTCATGCAAACAATAATGCAATAAGATAGTTATTACCAGCACTATTTTACTGGTGAGAAATCTGGGGCTCATAAAAATTAACTGACTTGTTAAAATAGTGGCAGAACCAGAATTCAGCACAATGTCATGAATACGAACATTAAAACTCATGTTCTTAAACAACAGAACATGGAGCATTGCCTTCAATGTGATGGACAAGCTAACTCAGAATACACATCCAAGATTTATCCGTGCCCAATGGGACTGACTACTGAGATCAATACGTTCTAGTTCAACTTCCTCATTCTTTCAGAGAAACTCTGGATACACACAGGGCAAATGACTTACCAAAGATCATACAGCCAGTGAATGTCATAACCAAGATTTAAACCCTGATCTTCTATTTCTATGTCTATTTTCACACCATGCTACCTCAATTACACCCATTGCAAAAGTTCACCCAAAAGCTGTAAAAGTCTCTGCTATAAAATCAACAGTAATGAATACAAGCAACACATTTCACAGCAGTTCTGAAATAGGGCACATACCTAGATCCAAATTTAGATTCCTGTAATCAACTTCAGTTTCTACAAAATGAAATGTAATAATAAATGCATGCATTGTACACAATACAGAGCCTGGCACATAGCAAAGGTTATAATAATCTGCAAGGACTGTTCAAATGCTTTTAACATAAACTTAAACACAAAATTTTAATATCTTTCACCTAAAATTCCAGGAAGTCAGGGAAGACATATTTACTTTGAGCTTTACCTGAATACCCTGCATTCTGCTAGTAGGATAATTGCCACAATATTCAGTCTGAGATTATATTAAAGACTATTTCACCAGAAGGTAAAGACAAGGAATAAAATATTACCCTAAACTCTGTTTCTTAGTACTCTTAGCTAGTCCTCACCATGCCTGCTTATGATGCCAATCAATGTTGAAATCCATGCTGCCTGAGTCAATGGTTAGCTTCACCAGCCAATTTTTGCTTGTTAGCAATTGAATAAGTAATTGTAGCACAGGTCTAAGTTGACCAACAAACAAGGGACTGACAGCCATTTGGAGTAACCATCTTCTAGTGTCACAGAAAATAAAATTAGTTCCATACAAAGAAATAGAAGTCAATGGACTTTGGAATGAGAGATTTGAATGTCCTCCCTTACCCAGCTTCCAAATTCTTTTCCTTGGAAGTACTCTGGCAACCAGAGGATAAATTATTATGACTGTGCGGCAACAGAAAAAAGAGATGTAGTGTTGGGGGTACTCAGTAATTACCTGACTGCCTGTCAAGTCCACTGAAAGTTGGGATCTTGTCCCTGCTAATCTAACAGTACGCTGATTATAAGTGACTTTGTGTTTTCAGTTAAAGGTAATCAGTTTTATCTTGATTAAATGCCAGAAGGTTGGGAGTATAACTATTATCTCCCACAGGGAAGGCCAATGGCCAAACGTTAAGATCTAAGCCTAGTGATACGACA
This sequence comes from Camelus bactrianus, assembly GCF_048773025.1. Lineage (NCBI taxonomy): Eukaryota > Metazoa > Chordata > Mammalia > Artiodactyla > Camelidae > Camelus > Camelus bactrianus. Next base: position 37,581,964 of record NC_133542.1, on the reverse strand, counting down.
GCCAGGTGGGAGGTAGGAAAGAAAGCTGAGGCTGATAAAGGGAGAACAACAAATTCATGTGCTTGCTATATTTTTAATTCCTCATTCTCTCTTCCTCTTTGTTCCATAAGATGGAATTACTTTGGCTACTGAGACAAGCCACATCCTAACTTTAGAAAGCAGGAACAGACCACATGAGATTCAGTTTCCTAATCCAATACAGTACATTTTTCAGGCAATCGAAGGTAGGACTAAAACGCTACTGGTAGCCTCAGAAGGTACTGGGCCTACGTAAGGTAATCAAGTATTCCCCCAAGAAACTAGTCCCTAGGTCATACTGAGCATTCTAGACTTTCTGCTGTTGGCTCTTCAAGGTGATCTCACCACTCAGACATTCATCAGAACTATTTAGTTCCACATCCTGTCTCCTGTGTCGTGAGATGGCACTGTGAATGCGTGTGTACATACCTGTGTGTATGTGTGTGTGGAAGAGAGACAGAGATAGAGATGAGAGAGAAAAATTTTAAAGACTTAAGGAAAATTCCAGAATCCTAGATTTCTCTTCATATCCTCAGCATTATTCTCAACCATCTACTTATAGTAAGTTAGCTCCGAGAAATAAATTGTTCCAACTGCCCATACTTGGTTAAGCTGTTTGCTTACCTTGAAACCCAATTATCAATATCCTGATGGCTAGAAATGAGATTAGCTTATTTTTTATTCATCAGCTCAGCCTGATAGCATTGCGAGTACATTTTAATGGATTCCATGGCCAAAGGCCATCAGTTTTCTTCATTCTGTGATACTGAGTTATGCCACTGTCTCCAAACCTCTTCTCCGGGCTCCCAAATCCTGGGGGATTTCTAGCAGGGGGAGGCCTGGGCACTGCTTTCTAAAACTTTAATGTGTACCAGAATCAGCTGGAGAGCTCTGAAAACACAGATTCCTGGGCCTCATCCATAAAGATTCTGATTCAACAGGTGGCCCCAGTAACTGGCTTTTCTAAAATGTTTCCAGATGATGCTAATATTTCTAGTTTTCATACCAGGCTTTGAGAACCACTATTGGGAACCCACTGAGGGAGTGGGGAAAGTTAATGCACATCTGCCACCTTCTTTTAGGAATAATAACTCTCATGATCTAGAAATTGACTTTTTTTGATTGTCCATCATTATGCCAATTCTCACACTGTCTTTTATTACTATAGCTTCATAATGAACCATAAGGGCAAGTGTGTCTTCCAACTTTGTTCTTCTTTTACAAGGATGTTTAGCCTTTTCTTCTAGGTTCTTTGCATTTCCACATACACTTTAGGATCAGCTTGTCAATTTATGCAAAAATTTTAAAAAGTCTAAGATATGGACTGGAATTGTGTTGAATCTATAGATCAGTTTGGGGAGAACTGATAACAATATTGAATCTTCAGTCCACAAATGAGCATATCCACTTATTTAGGCTCTCTTTCATTCCTCAGCAATGTTTTGTGGTTTTCAGTGTTCAGGTCTCACATCACTTTGGTCAGATTTGTTTCTAAGTGCTTTGTAATTTTTTCTGATATCGTAAATGATATTTGTAAACTTTTCAGTTTCGGATTGTTGTTTTTAATACTGGTTTGTGGTTTTCTTAGGATGTCTGTCTGATTTTGGTATCAGAGTAATGATGGCTCAGGGAAAGCTGGGAAATATTATCTCTTCAATTTCTTAGAATAGTTTGTTCAGAATCAGAATTATTTTTTCCTTGAATATCTGAAAGAATTCTCCAGGGATGCAATTAGAGCTTGATACATTCTTTGTGGGGCAGTTTTTGTTTGTTGTTGTTATTGTTGTTTTTACAGATAGATTTTTCTACATGAAACTTTTATTCAGTTCTTTAAAATGAGCAAAAAGAAAGTAGAAAAAAGATGGTTAGCTCTCCATCCATCACCATTCATTTATAAGCAATAGCAACTGAGTACTCTTCAGGGAAAAGAATCCATTTTTCTCTGAATCTGAATATAATCTAACATGTATGGACTTGATTATTTCTCACCAGTCACATGCTCATGAATTCTTTTAGGGAGACAAAAAGTGAGGGAAGATTCTGGAAAAAAAAGCTACAGAAAGTAAGAGATTACTGCTTCATTTTTTCTCCTAGAACCTCATGCAAACTCCTATTTGCTTGACGCTTGAAGTTATAAAATATACCTCTATATCCCTCCCTATAAAGAAAGCCTGGATTATGAAACATCATGAAAAAAACAGGAATAAAGCAGCCAGAATTTAGCAAACAACATTTTATTCCCATAGCATTAGGAAGAAAGGAGCAGACTCATAAAATGTTTAGTGCTTTCTTTAGTAGTGGCTAAATTGTTCCACCTTGTAATGGAACTCAGGGAAATACCTCTGAGACATTCTGGAAGTTTAAAGAGAAATGATGGGAGAGAGTTTTAGTTAATTAACTCTACTTTCTCTTGGTTACCAAATTATGAGACCTCAGTTGACTATGTTATTCTTGGGCCAGGTTCCTGCCATCATCCTCACTTCACAGAAAACAGTAGTGAAACATCCAGATAATTCATCCATTAATTCACTCAATCAACAAGAATGCACTTAGTGTCTATGGAGACAAAGCACCAGGAAGAACTGTGCATCTTAGTTGACAGAACTGTCTTGTTCTTGGAACCAGGCAGTCCTGAGTTCAAGACTCAGTTTTGCCACTCCAAAAAGTGTGACCACAGGCAACATTTAACCTCTCTGAGCATCAGCTTCCATTTCAACAAATTATAAAAATGAATAATATCACAAGAATGTTATGATGATTAAATAAATAAAATATATGTGGCAGTATCTGGTATACAGAAGGCACTCAAATCTATGCTAAGCTAACGAAATCTGTGGAACCATATAGTAAATAAGATACTTTCCTTTCATTCCAGGGGGTCCTAGTCTAGCTAGAGGACAAGCTACGCACAAACAAACAGTTGGTGTAAGGTGGAATGTAAGTAAGTACCCTAATATTTAATGTCAAAAATAGGAGCTAAGAGAGAGGAAACATCCCAGGGAGCTGAAATGGTCAGAGCTAGCTGCATGAAAGACGTAGACTCACACTGAGTCTCTAGATGTAAGAAACTGGAAGTCATCACTCCCATCCTAACAACACGAAAAAGCTGAACAAACTGAAAAATCAACAACTCTTCCAAGATCTGTCAGAGACTGAGATCACAGGGTAAACGGGTTGCCCCCAAAACTGGAGAGACAAGCAAACACAAAACTGCAACTTACCAGAGCAAAAACCCTACAAGTAGAAACCCTGTGGGAACTGTTACTGGGTAGGAAATTCCACACTGTAAGTGACAAATTGCTGAAGGCTCCCTGAGGACAATTCTGAGAGTTAAACTGAATCTCTCAAAAAAAGAATTGGTAGACAGGAAGTTATAGCCTAGTTTGGGTAAACAAAGGAGGCGGTCAGAATTTATAACAGTAAGTGCTAATACTTGTAAAAAATTAATAAATAGAAACTTCAATTAAATAGAGTTGGGAGACCAGAAGGTGGAGCTCTCATACCCTGTGATGAAAACAGAGCCCAATAGGAAGAAGACAGACTCCTTTCCTAGCAAAGACTCAGCCAATGAAAAGCCATGAACTTCTGGCTTACTAAAGCCCTCTCAACTTCCTTTTCCTCTCTATAAAAGCGCTCTCCTTCCCTTCCATGCGGGGACTTGCACGTGGCTCACCATGGTTGCAGACCCCGAACTGCAGTTCTCTTCTGATCCCCGATAAATCCATCTTTGATGGAGAAATATCTGGCAGTCTGTTTGTTTCAGGTCAACATACCTGACCATTCACTGCTAAGCAACTGAAAAACTGCAGGAATTAAAAATGTCCAGAGAAACCCAGTGACAGTTGTGTTACCTCAATTTTTAACCAGAGTAAGTGAGTAAGTCCATTTAAATATGGTAGACTGTATATGTCTGCCTTCAGGACCTCCCAAGATCCTACCACACATGATAGTGAAGGGATTTTAAAAGGTACAAATCCACAAGACAAAGGGAAGGAAGAAATAGGAACAAATGAGAGATTTCTACAACACTGTGAAAATGAGAAAACGGAGAAGAGAACTCGAGTTTATCCAGGCAAAGGAACTTCATGCATGTACATTTTAATGTATGGCAGCTAAGAGGCAGGAAGCTGTCTTACACTGCAGAATCCAGGGATGAGATCTTAAGAGGCTGGAGGGAGGGCGCAGGGGTGAGACGAGGGCAGGGGGTGGTGCTCAGAAACCCGCCCTAACTTGAAAGCCAACACTGGAAATTTCCTCTGCCAAACCACCTCACTAAGGTTCCAAGAGCAAGCAGACAGATGGAGAAACCAAAAACTACCAGTTATCACTAGCCATTTGTTAACTGAGCCACTGTTTGTTTTCCCCACAGGCAGGAAGGCAGGGCCTTTGTTGGTCTTCTTCAACTCTGTCCTTAGTGCCTGGCAAATAGTAGCCTTCGGTAATTATTTGTATCATGAATGAGTGAATGAATACATGAATGAATGAATGAACCAATCCATCAGTGAACAACAGGGATATTACACAGTAACTTTCTTTCAGTCTCAGACTTACCACATTTTCCTCTGAGTCTTGGGGTCTTTGGATTCGTATAGGAAATCTTTTCAAGAGGACGGAAGATGAGCAAAGTCACAGGAAGGAAGAGGCCCAGACCATGAAGGGAACAGATCAGAGCTTTGTCCCTCTGGGTTAGGACTGCTTCTTTAGGGCTCTTCCCTGATTTCCTTAAAAAGATCCTGTGTTTGGCATCTCTCATCCCTCTCAAAGCACTTTTTAATGTAGCTGTTGTAAATTTTTCCTCTTGAGATTTCTAATATTTTAATTTGCTGTCTTCTCACTCTAGCATTTGTGCAGTCTAGCAGCTCTGATCCTCACATAACCCTAGCCTCCTCCATGCAGAGGAGCTATAACTGCAGGGGGATGGAGAGGAACCAAGACAGGGAATTGCAGGCCATGTTCCCGCTTCTGCACACTACTGTGTAGATCATTGCTCTTCACAGAGAAAGCAAATGTCACTTTGTCATGAGAGGGGTAATTTGCCCTCCTAGCGATCGATGCTGATAACTCACAGCATCTAGCACCCTCACCTACATTTAGACATGGACAAGAAAGTTTAGAGGGGAGCAAAAAACTAAGCAGATGTTTTTAGATGAACCAGATGATTGAAGGTCTATTAGATTAATCTCCAAGTCTATAAACTAAGGCGGCATCATGGTGCCGGACATAACATTTAGGTCTCCTGACCCACAGCCTGAGTCACCAGCTGCCAGACTTGTGGATTCCAAAGAGGAGCTTGCAGTGGTTTATTCGCTTGCAGGTGCTTCCACCCATCCCCTCCCAGGTCATTGGAATGCAGTGTTAAAGCACCCTGGATGTGATGTTCTACGTGTGAATATCTTTGCACAACTTTCTATAGCAACCTATCTAAATAAGTCATCAAGTCTAAAAATAGACCTACTTCCTTAAGTTCTGCCTTTGATTCCAAATAACCTACCAAGGAAAATAGTATCAGAGGCCAACCTCCTTTTCTAACACTCCCTGCAAGGTGGAGCTAAGAACAAGGAGTGGGGTCCTACTTAACGTCTTACTCCTACTGGGCCTCAGGAGTTGTCTTATAAAGCCTAGGTTCACTCCACTCACTATCCATGTTCCTATGCATACCACAGTCAACCAGTCACTCAATAAATATTTACTAAGTCTTAACTATTCTTGTGGCAGTAGAAGATACATGATATTAAAAGTCAGCCATGTCCCTGCTTTCCCATATTTTTCAGTGTAATCAATGATATGCTACATCCTGAAATTTCTCAAAGAGTCTTGATTACAAATATTTTACTGGCTATGATATATTGTTGCAGACTTTTCTATTTTTCTTTATTTAAAAAAACAACAATTTTTGAATATATAGCCTATTAAATGAGTGCACTTTCTCTCATATTATTGTAACAAAAGAAAATAAAATCTTTGACTGCTATTAAACATCAAAACATAAAAGATGAGATGTGATATATACAAAAGCTTCCTAAAGGGACAGAATGACTCCCAGGGCAGAATAAATGGTCAAAATGATGTTATTGAGGTAATTGAAAAATAAAAGGGGTCAAAAGAGAGGAACTGGTCAGAAAAAGAGGCACAGAAAATGGGAAGCCAAAGAGGAAGTGACGTTAGTGCTTATTAAACATTATCAAGTGGAAAGAGATCCAGATTCTGGAGATGATAAGCCATTGTGTTTTTGGGGAGTTTTTTTTCTGTTGTCCCTGACTACAAAACTGGAATATTCCATTAGACCTAGCTGAAATATCCCTCAAGTCTTTCAACCCATCCTGGCTCTGATCATGGGCTCTCTAAGCCACATTTGCATTATAATCTGGTTCCCCATGTAGATTTTCTCTAAGGCAATAATGTACTGGCCAGCAGACGTTAACCATCAGTGAGCTCAGCAACTCACCAACTGACCACAACAAGCTCACCTCATCCTTGAATTTTTTCAAGCTCACAATCTAAGAAAGTAAGGAAACATATATATGTATATTGAAAATGCAAAATTGGAAAAAAAAGATCTAGCCAGTGTGTTAATATTTGGTCTGGAAAAGTGGTCACTACCCATATAAGGAAGATGGAAGATCTTTACTCCAAAGCACTTGGAGAAGAGTGACATGTAAATGGTGCATATGATGCATACTTAATGCCACAGGAAGTATGAAGAGGAAGAAATTATGTTCTACTGAAGAAATCTAGGAAAGCATCACAGAGGATGTGGGCATCAGCTGAGCCTTGAAGATGGGCAGGGTGATGACAAGAAAAGATTGAGAGGGGCTAAGGTGATGACCTCAATGAAATAAAATATACAAGCTGGAAACTGTGCTGGGCCTGCAGGATTGGAGAGTGGATCAAATGGATTAAATATGAACTTGAAGCAAGACTTAGTTGAGATGGCAGAAGACCCTAAAATACCAGTTTGGGACGTCTAAGCATCACATGATAGCAATGCAAGACCATCTAAGCTTTCTGATGAAGGACGAGACAGAATGGAAGGATACTCTAGAAATTAGACAAGGTCTGAAAAAATATGAGCCATGGCAGAAAACTAAAAAGGACTCCTTTACCTACCAATTATTTACATTCTAGTATAAAAATAATGTCTTAGTATTTTCCACCCAGATACCTGAATGAAAGCAAGCTAAAATGAAAAGTGGAGGACAGAGAGTTTAGAGTACCGGACCCTGGCTCACAGTAGTATTATTATGATATGGGGAAGCCACAGGAGGACACAAATCTTGGGCAACTTCATCATTTTGACTGGAACTTGCAAGTATCTCCTGCAGGGTCCAGGAGACGCTTTTGCAAGAAGAACCTTGCCATGAAGATATTGATAAAGGAATATATTTATTTTCTAAGTATTCTGTGGAAGGTTAGTATTACCAAATGTATCTATGTGCACAATCTTTCGTGTGGAGTGAGAGAAACTCTGGAACTCTGAAAAACGGTGTGTGGAGAGTTGGAACAGAAGTAGAAAGTCAGGAAAACTTCTTTTTGTTTGAGTCAAAAATATTTTTTTTTAACGCAGATAGAATTGGGGGAAGAGACGCTGTTGTATTAGTCATTGCCTCTCAGAAACCAGATGTTTAAGAACTGGAGAACTGACCTGAATGTAATGTAAGTTCAATGGAAAGAAAGTCTATTTGAAGTTAGAGAATTCCATTTCACAAAATCACCATATGTGAAGGCTTGGACTAGTTGCAAGTTTAATGTGAACACAGTATTAGTCATGGAATGAAAAAACTAAATCGAACCAGCTACTCTTGCTGGAAAGGCTGTTTAATTATTCATTATCCAGGAAATGTCATGGTGCTGCATAAACAAGGGGCCCATTTTCTATTCAGACTTTAAGCAGAAGACAGCATCAACATCGAAGGAGCAGGAAGGCCTCTCCAATCTACTCAGTGTGTAGACAGTCTTCCCCTTCAAGGAGGAAGGACAGACATGAGAAATAAGGCAGACAAACCATTAGCCTTCAGGTGTAGAAAAAGACTTGTAGCATCACGAAGTCATCCTCAGAGTTAAAAAGCAAAGATTGTGAACTGTCTGTCATAGATAATCAAGGGTCTCACAATTACAGATCCCAGGCAAGATCCAGCCAGGAGCAGAATGGAACACAGAAGGGAAGAGGAGCCACACCACCCCATAAGAAATTCTTTAGCTGTCTTGCTTAAAGATTCCAAAGGGTTCCCTTAAGAGAAAGAACTGGGAACCTATATCAAAATCTACTATGTGCCCTACTAACTATAACTATAGCCCACTTCAGTACATGCAGTTCACTTACTTAAAGGCTAAATAAATGCTACCTTTATTCAGGCTGCATCGGATTTCATTCTCCCAGCTCTGGATTTCAGGCAGATCCTGTAGCTTTCTGGTCATTTACAGTTATAAGAACCGTCTCACTTTGAAAATCCATACTCATTTTCTGGTATCAAAGTTATATAATATCCTGTCCAGCCTAAATTAGCCAGTCTAAGACTTGGCTACTGCACTCTCCTGAGGGCCTCAGTACCTCCCATAGGTACTGCGCTGATAGCGCACCCCACAGGCAGCCCTGGCATCTGTACAATCCTCACCCCAATAAGCAACCTTCTTGGGTGAAAAGGCACCGAAATCACTCAATCCCTGTTACTTTTCACTGTATCTACTTGTTTCAGGAGGAATAGATGCATTCTTGCCTTGATAAATGATGGAAACATAAGCTGTTCTCAGAAATTCTGTTCTATCAAGACCTATTCCTGTCTGTGAGTAGTTCATATATATACTCTTAGCATAAAATTTTTGAGGACAGAGAGTGAAAATTGGCTAGAAAGGAAGCAAAGGACAAGAACATTAATATTTATGGAAGACCTCCTATGTAGAAGTAACCCAGACTAAAAGAGATGAAATGATTAGTTATGATTTTTTATCCCAGTTACTCTGCTTTTATGGGAACTTTTCTACTACCTCCCCAATGTGTTCTGTGAATTGTATCCTGACATAAACATACACACACTTATGCACCCACATGGCTGAGAAAATGGAAGCTTTAGGCACTCAGCCTCAGCCTCCCCTGTCATGTCTACTACAAAAGAGAGAAAACCACACGCAGCCAGAAAGAATGACGCAGAGGTAAAAGACAAAGAGAATCTCATGGGTTTGCTACAGGGCTTCAGTCTCTGGTTCTAGCTGAGCCTGAGACTCAACTTCATTCTTCCTTTTCTTCCTTTCAGTTCCATGAGTCCCCCACCTCTGCCATCTTTAGCTTAGGCTAGCTAAGCTAGAATATGTTGTCTTTACCAAAACTCCCCTTAACATAATACAACCACACAAGATCGAAAGGTTACAAGAAGTGAAGCAAGGATTCAAATTCAGGTCTGCATGATTCCAACATGTGTTCCGCTACCCATGCTGCCAAGGATAATGATACAGTGTGGTGATGAGAGCAAGTACAGTTCTGCATAAACAGAACTTCAGCAGTCAGAACTTCAGCAGTCAAACATATTCAGAACCGATCAGATCTGTCACTGCTGAATGTTTTGGCTCCAAAGCTAAGGGTTGATCTGTGAAAAAGAGAAGAATCTTCACTAGAGGGCCATAGAAGAAGATGAAATAGTTGGAAAGGAGAAAAGGTGCATGGCATATATTGCCTCTGCAATTCAACCGACACTTAATATTCTGCACCCAAATGTTTTTCTCACAAGTACCTTATACTGCTCTTTAATATTTTCTATGTCTTTGTCTCATCTCCTCAAACAGGTTATGAGCTTCTTGAAGTCAAGGAGCGTCTATTACATGTTTTGTTGTATTGTGTTAAATGAATTAAAATTAAAGAGCACAGCTTGTTCAAACACAAGGGAATAAGATGGTAATTTAATAATCGTCCTGGTAAATATGAATCTCTACATTGATGAGGACTGAATTTTCTCCATGCCACAACCAGAAAAGGAGGAAGAATTCTCACATACTAATATGAGATATTTAAATTAGTGTTAGGGATAAATTTCCAAATTGAAGCAACTGTTGGATAATGTGTCACAAAAGGAAAAGCCCTAGGGATTCAGCTTCTTCAGAGGGTTATTTTCTAGTCTAGGACAATTTTGGTTTGGCCTTTTACTGTCTCACTTAACAAAGGTTTGTTGACTTCGTGTCCCTTCTTCAAGCCTTTCCAAGACCTATGAAGACATCAGACAAGAGTGGAATTTCATCTTTTCCCCCATTATAATAAACTACATGAATATACATTGTATTTCTGAATATTGGCATATGGAACTCAGATACTAAAAATTTGTATCTTTGGTAAAAACCAGGCCTGTGAGAACTACCCCAAAGTAGAAAAATATGTTTTGAAGGTATTTACCTTATATCATTTAAAGGTTACAGTAACTAAAGGGACTCCTCGAATACTCAAGCCAAAGCACACTATAAACTCATTATTGGAATTTTTGCTTCCAGCCACAATGAAGTAACCAGGAATTCATTGACCCTTTTACCTTAAGCAACTAGAAAGCCAGACAAAATATATGAAGCATCCTTTTTCAGACACTGCTCAACACCCCAAAACAGTGAGCCCTCAAAGAAGGAAAGCAAATGAGATGCACCCTGACATTGCCTGATTGTTTTGCCCGAGGAGAGTTTCTATGTTGCAATACAGAGAGGGGAAACCCAAACCGAGACTTCTGGTCTCACTGTGTTGAGGAGACGTGGTTTTGAATTCAGGAAGTCGAAGGCAGGCACAATTTGTGAGGCGAAATCCCAGAAAGAACAAGCTACAGAAAGAGAGAGAGTGCGTGCTCTAGAACATCGGCTGAGTACTAATGTGTGCATACACGTGTGGTGACTACCAAGGCCAGGGAACGAACAGCAGAGAGGGTGAGCAGAATAGTTTGAGGAGTGCTCAAGAGTCAGGAGGAGTTCAGATTTTCCACCAGTCTGAGAGGAGAGAACTCCTAACTCAAGCAGGGTTGGTTAGAGTGCTCAGAAAGTTACTACCTGACCAAGTTAGCCCTGCTCTGAAGTCAACCTAACAGAGCTTAAAACCAAGTCTCAAAAGCATCCAGCTAATATAAAGTAACTTAATTGCATCACAGGAAGTAATCTAACAATATTTAAAGGAATATAGAAAAATCCAGAACCCAGGAATATAAAGTTCAACATTTCCAACAGTGAATAAAATAATTACCAGGTAAGCAAAGAAATTGGGAAAATAACGTCTCCCAACCAGGAAAGCAATCAAATCAATCAATCGAGACAGATCCAGTAATGACAGGCATGACGGAATTAGCAGGCAACAGTCGTAAAACAGCTGTTGTAAATGCACTTCATATGTTCAAGAACATAATGAGAAAAATAGAAAATGTTTTAAAATCCAGATCAAACTCTAGAGATGAATACAGTATCTGAAATGAGAAATACACTGTATGGGATAAACAATGGACTAGATATTGATGAAGGAAGAACACCAAACTTGAAGATACCAGTTTTATTCAAAATGAAATATAGGAGGAAAATAAGATTAAAAAATGAAAAGGACATCTGTGACCTGTGAGACGATAGTAAACAGCCTAAAATACATGTACCCGGAGTCCCAGAGGGAGAGCCAGAATAAAGCGAGGAAATGATGGCCATAGTGTTTTAAATTTGACGGCAACCATGAACCAAATATTCAAAAATTTCAGTGAATTCCAAACAGAAAAAGAGATTAATAAAACTATACAAGGGCACAGCATAAACAAATTGCTAAAATGAACAGTAATAATAAGAACATCTTAAAAGTAGAGAGAAATGACATAAAGATAAGAATGATCACAGACTTTCATCAGAAGCTATGAAAGAGAGGAATCCTTAAGGCACTGAAAGGAAAAATAACCTATCAAACTAAAATTCTACTTCCATTGAAAAATATCTTTCAAAAATTAAGGTAAAGACCTTCAAACAAACAAAAGTTGAGAGAATTCATTGCCAATACACCTATTCTACAAAAAAGCATTAAAGGAAGTTTTGCATGCAGAAGAAAAGTGATACCAGATAGAAATGTGGATCTGAAATATGAAAGAAAAATCACTGGAAATGGTAGATATATGGATAAATATGAAAACATTCTTCTTGTTTTTCAGAATTTATTTTAAAGATAATTGAATGTTTAAAGCAAAAATAATAATGAAAGATTGTGGAGCTTATAATATATGTTGAAGTAAAATGTAGAAAAACAATAACACAGAGTGCAGGAAAGGGGAATAAAATGATATCATAGTAAGGTTCTTAAAATATATGTAAAGTAGTATACCATTTATCACATCAAGATAAATGGTAAATGATAAATTAAAAATATATATTGCAAACCCACTAAAGTAGAATAGCAACAAAAAAAGATAGAGCTCATATACCAATAGGGGAGATAAAATGAAATTTAAAAATACTACAAAAGAAGTTAAGAGAATGAAGAACAAAGAGTAGATGGGTTAAAAGAAAGAAAATAGCATAAAAACACATTAAACATCATTAGCCCTTAGAGAAATGCAAATTAAAACCACAATGAGGTACTACTACACACTTTCCCAAAAGGCTAAAATTAAAAAGATTCACTTGCAACATCAACTTTTGGTGAGGATGTAGCTCACCACCACTGTCACATACTGTTGGTAAAAATCCAAAATTGCATAGCCACTTTGGAAGGTAATTTGGCAGATTCTTACGAAGTTAAACACTTTCCATACAACCCAGCAATTCCAACTCATACATTCACACGAAGACATATACTTAAATGTTCATATAGCAATTTTATTCATAATAGCCTGAAATTAGAAACAACTCAAATATTCATCAACAGGTGAGTGGAGAAACAAACTGTAGTACACCATACATGGAATACTACTCAGCAGTAAAAGAAATGCTACTGAAATGTGAATAAATCTTGAAAATATTATGCTAATTGTAAAAAGCCAGACAAAAAAGCACACATACTATGTGTTTCCATTTCAGGTAAATGGAAACACAAACTGATCTATAGTGACAAAAAGTAGATTAGGGATTGCTTGCGTCCAGGGATGGAGTATATGAGAGGCAGGGTGGAATGAGTGGATTTATGCCAAAGTGACATAAGAAATATCTGGAAGAAGTAGAAATCTTGATTGAGATGGTCATTATAGCATGTATACATTTGTCAAAACTTGCCAAATTGTACATTTTCAATGTGTAAAACTTATCATGCCCAAATTAGACCTCAATAGAGCTGTTTTTTTTAAAGTGGAATGAAAGAAATTGAAAAAAAAAAAGCAGTACCAACATTTTATCAGTCAGAGGAATTTCGTCCTTAGTCATCACTAACGGGCACTTCAGACCCAAGAATTGCTGTCCACTTCAGAGAAATCCCGAAAGCACATGCCAAGTCAAAAATGAATGCACCAATATTCCTAATTTTCAAAGGCTCTCTAGAACTCGCAAGGCAATGTTTCTGACTCTAGTTTTGTTTTGATAATTGTTCAGTACTGCCCCAAACACATTTATCTAAAAATTCTTTGAGAAGAAAAACCCTGTCATACCACATTCTTTCCAGAACACATAAAAAGAATCAAATGAATTGTCTGTTGAATGCACCAATAAGTGACCAAATGAATAAATGAATAAAATAAATTTCTTGAGAATTTATAATCCCAACACAGCTATATATTTTTTAGCTCATTTAGGAAATGCAATCTAGTCATCTTTAAATACGATAAAACAACATTTATTTGAGCACAACAAATTTAGAATTTTAAAGAATCTCTACAAGCAGGGCTGAGTTTTACTTCTGCATTGTCGAGAAAAAAATAATATAGCCAAACATCAGCATAGAAACATGATGATGATTGCCACCTTTATTTCGTATGTTATATCAGAGTTTACAAATGGCTTTCACAAACATTAACTCATCCAAGCCAAATTTGTATCATCAGTACCCACATCTCTGAACTCCAGAAAATATGTCAGAGATAATCAAGCCATTCTCTGACCAAACCTTCTTTTTTCTTTTAATGCTTCTTTGTTTTGTTTATTGGAATTTCCTTGTACTCAGTTGACCAAGCCAGAAATTTGGGAATCATTCTTGACAATTTCCTCTTTCTCATCTTCCCTCATTTAACCTCATCAAGCACTAGCATTTCTATATTCCAAATGCTTCTGGTGTCATTTCTGTATCAGACACAAACTTTGTGTACCTCATCTAATTTCCTAAAATGCTTCCTTTGAAGGCTCCAGCAGCATCTCAGCCCTAACCAATCAGTTGCCCATGAAATGCTAAGCACACAGCAAAGTTGACTACTTGCAAGCCCACAGTTTTTAGAGCCTCTGTCACTTCCAGACTTGGATGCAACACTACACCATAGACTGTGGGACCTGGTATCTTATAGCAGTGCCCATAGGCACTGTAGAAAGGGCTGGATAACATAACTCATAACTATCCACAGGGTGAAAACAGGAGGTAGGAGGGATCCAGGCAGATAAATTTGCCTCCCTTCATCTCTTTATGAGCTCCCTCTAGGCACAGTATTTCCTTGCATCCTGTCTGGAGAAGTTTGACATTCTGAGCAGTACACCTCCCAGTTGACCTGCTGTGTCCCTTCATAGCTTGTTGAAAGTGGTAGCTGATGATATCACTTGTCACCTCTTCACATCTAACCATCATGGCATCTCATCACTACATATTGTACTGAGTCTGGCATATAATATGCACTCAAAAATGGAAGCTATTGTTAAAATATTGTGATACTATGTAACCAAAGTAGGCCATACAATTTTCTTTTCCTTTCTTATGAAGCCTCAACGTTGTCAAAAACTACACTCATCATCTATTAATTAATTTCCATCTTATTAAATATAAATTAAACATTGCTTTCACAGAGAAAGTGTGGAAGGAGATACCCAAATATCAATAATGATCTTTTTGTGGCAGGATTCCGTGTTTTTGTTGGTGCCATCATTTAATATATTTTTCTAAAATCTACACATTTTCTGCAACAACATAATCAAAATAATCCATTCATAATCAAAATAAACTTTAAATTGTTATTGTGAAAGCAATAAAATTAATAAATTATAAATAATAGACTAATAAACAGCAAGAATAATCAATAGCAATCTTGCTTGTTTAATGAGATGGTTGGCATTTAAGATAGTCTGAGCAGCCTTACTGCAAGTTTTTGTAAGAATTGTTGGAGATCTAAAAAGCACCTGCCAGCACCATCACTACCAAAATAGCCTGAGGAGTTTGAGGACCCCAGGTTGAAAAATGTCAAAGGTGCTGAAGTTGAACATCTTATATAAAATTTGAACCCTACACTTACTACTAGAAAACCAACACCACCTGTGAAAAGCTAACAAAAACTATGAGCTACTTCTAATAGCTTTTTTGGAAACATGTGTTGAGCCTCAAAAGAAGTGGTTGCTTTTGTTTTTGTGTTCTAAAGGCAATGGCCTATTTTGATACTAATAGCCCTAAGACTGGCCAGATGGTTGAAGTCAATAAAATAACTGGGCATATTAAATAGAATACTGCAAAGATTCTCAAGACACAGGCCTAGATGACTTTAATAGATTATCTCTGTCTCCACTTTCCATTCTAAGATTAAATAAGTCAGCTAAAGGAACGACGGAGACAAGGCCATCTGGATTAGAAGTTCTATGTTGAAAAGCAAATATGTATTTCCAGGTTTTCCATTTTTAAAAATTTTACCAGTTTGTCTTTTGGCTACTGAAATGAGGCTGACAACAGATCCAAAAGTAAGCTACGTAAGCCCACAGAATGACAGCTGAACATACCACACATTATCTGCATGGTACTGAAAATGCACCCCTGTGACAAGTCATAGGAACCAAACATGTTTCATCAGTATTGCTTCCTTTCACATAAATCCCACCCAATAGGGTTTTATGTCTCTTTTCTTCACTTTTCTGCCTTAATCCTCTTCCCTCTCCTCTTCAACTTTACTTAATTCAGAACTGTATCTAATTCACACACTGAAGCAGGACAGGACTCCCTCACAAAGCTGTCCCACACACCAATCTGACAAGAGGCCACTGTTATGGACTGAACCCCGAGTTCAAGTTGATGCACTGGAATCTCAGTGTATTTTGCTTTCTCCCATTGTCTTCTTAAAAGAAAGAAAGGTAAGTTCAAGCACTTACCGGATGGTGGAATCATACATCTGTTAAAGAAAAGAAGTTGAAGGAATACTGAACTTTCCCAATTTCTCAAGAAACAGAAAGACCTTACCCACAGAAAAACAGAAAGAGGAAAGTCCCAAAGAGGAGACAAAAATTGTGAAACAAACCTTTTAAAGTGACCAATCTCTAAGAAAAGTAGCCTACAGCCAGGTCTTTATTTTGAAATACCTTTCTTTGGCGGCATCCTGGGCGTGTCCTGTCAGAATGTCTCGGCTGGGCTGTCAGCTAACCTGAAGAGGGATGACAGGTTGAAGGGACAAATGTTTCTGGTTTGGTCCAGCACAGCCACACACTTCTGCCTGTTACTGAAAGTGCACCCTGGTGCCATTTCACAGTCTGAAACATAAGAAGGTACTAATTTCCTCACCATTAAATTTTCATGAATGTTTAGTTTGCCATTTAGGGATGGAGTACTCAGGTCAAAAGGGTTGTATTTGGGGCTCATGTTTGAAATAAAACTAAACTGATCATTTAAGTCTTATTCAAAACAAATCTGGCTTCATCCCACTCTGTATGTGCTGGCCGGCCTCATTTTAAATGCCTTTCCTCCTAGGGCTTTATCCTAACTGCACGTACTGATGGCAGTGTAAGGGAATGAACTCTTAGAAAGGTGAGAAATAATGACCACTAAGTAGTCTTGGTAAATTAAATGAGTAAATAAAGAAGATACTCCTACCTGTGGAGTTCAGGTTTAAACAGCAAAGCAATAGCGCATTCAACTTAGCAGTCAATCCCAATGTGGGGAAACCTGGAGACACTGGTTCATTTTCCCAACTTCTCTGAAAATAAAACTTGCTATAAGAGGAAACTGCTCTTTTCTAGGAATTTTTTAAAACTTTTTTTCTCTCCCTATCAACACTGCTCAAAGGAAGGTGGTCATCTTTGCTTTAAAATGATAAACAAACAAAAAAAAATTTCCATCACTGAAAAGAAAGAAAGGGACAAAAAGTGCTGAAATTCAGTGTTGCAAAAGAGGCTGCCTTTTTGAGAGGGAGAGCACTGGCATTCTCTGGTTACTTCGGTGATAGCCACTGACCTTGGCAAGAGGAAGTACTGTTTTGAAATGGATCCTGGTGGCACATTTACACCAGGGCAGCTTTTGGCTTCGCAGATGGATTTGTGCACAGATCTGACCCTTCTAGAATATAATGCCTAGTACATAGATTTGAGCCAAAGTAGCATGTAGCACACTTGGAATTATAGTTTAAAACAAAGCTCTGTAAAGGTGATGCTCACTTAGTTTTTTCCTATTCTGGATACTAGATCTTAACTGTAACAGTAAGGATATAGCTGATACAAATACTTACATTAAAAAAGGCCCAGAGTGGTTCTTTAACTTACGAATTTATAAAGAGATTAAGAAGTTTTATTGCAAATTATTGGACCTATAATCAAGAGTGAGAACAATATGGAATTTAATTTATGTTAACTTAAATATAAATATATAGAATAACTCTAAATGCTAATCTGACAAAAACTATAATAAATTTATGAATAAATTAACAAAAGATGTTCTGCAAGCCTTGTGTCAAGAAAATTATAAAAACAATACTAAACAAAAGATTAACACAAAAACCATAAAAGATAATAGATTAATTCAACTATGTTAAAATTTAAAATTTATATTCATCAAAAGATGTTTTAAAGAAATTAAAGTAGAAAATATTTACAACTCACACAGCACTTCATAAGAGTATGAAAAGTAAAGAACTTCTACCTGTCAACAAGAAGAAAATAAGCACCCCCAAAAGGGAAATAAAATGGCAAAAGATTTGAACAAGTAGTTCTATAAAATTTTTATTATAACCTAATAAAAAATGAACAAAATGAGCAGTAATTTCGCAAAGGAGGGAACACATAGCCAATAGACATACAAAGAAAGGCCCAATCTCATCTAGAGAAATGCAAATTGAGACCCCAAGTGGTAGGGGTATATTGGTTTGAAACCTCAAAGCCTCCCAGGTGAAATTTGAAACAGGCCAGTCCATGGAGGGCAAGGGGAGACCAAAGAGAAAAGCAGGCCACTCCAGACTGGTAGCTGGCGGCTTTAATAAACAAGAGAACTTACATGGGACTTGTTTTGGGTGATCGTAAAATGAGTAGATCGCGGCACCATCCCACAGAATCTTAAGGCTTTCAGAGGCCTTGGCTGGGTTCGGTTACGCATTGGGTCCAGATGGTCTCAACAACACCTTGCTCTCGCAAGACTGTGACCCTGGGGCAGCTCTGGTGCAGGGAAGGCAGTCAGAATGCACCTTCCAAGGGCAGGGGAGGGGACAAGGAGCCTCTGATTACCCAGGTCCAGCTTGAGGATCAGCAGCAGCCACATCCTCTCCATGACCTCCTCCAGCACTCCACCCCTCGTGACTGGCTCTTACAATTTTACATGCCCTCCTTTTCCATGGTGTACCCAGCACTGTTTTTGATAAGATAATAATAGCAAAGCATTGAAAAATGCAAAAATTACAGAATATAAAAATAATGGAATATTTATAAAACAGAATATTATGTAGCAATAAAAGTGAATAAATCAACAAGCTAATACCAAAAATTTATATGTAAATGTAGAATTAGAAAAACTTAGAATTAGAAAAACAACTTTGAAAAAAAAAAAAGAAAATAGTTGGAGGACACACACCACCTAAATTCAAGACTTACTAGAAGCTGCAGTGATCAAGGCAATGTGGAGCTGGTGTCCCGAGAGACAAATGGATCATTGCAACAGAAGAGAGAGACCAGAAATAGACCCACACATGCATGGTCAAAGGATTTTTAACAAAGATGCAGAGACATTTTAGTGGAGAAATAACAGTATTTTCAATAAACACCAAGATTAGATATTCATACATTAAAAAAAACCTTCAATCTCCATCTCACCATATATAAAAGCTAACTCAAAATGGACCATAAACCCAGTGCAAAGTCTAAAAATACAAAAATTCTAGAAGAAGACACAGAGGATTATAGATTAGGCAAAGTTTTTGTTTTTAGACATAATACCAAATGTTCAGGCCATAAAAGAAAAATTGATAAATTGGACTTTAAGAATGCTTTTCAAAAGATGATGTTATGACAATGAAAAGACAATCACAGACTGGGAGAAAATATTTGCAAGTCATACAGCTGAAAAAGTACTTGTAATCAGAATATATGATAGAATATATTACAACTCTCAAAAGTTAATAAGAAAACAAACAACTCAAAAAAAATGTGCAAAGGATTTGAACAGATACTTCACTGAAGAAGATAATGATGGCAAATAAATACAAAAGATACTCTATATAATTAGTCATTAGAGAAATGTAATTAAAACCACAGTGAGATACTACTACCTACTTATTAAAATGACTAAAATTAAAAAGCTTGGCTATCCCAAGTGTTGGAGAGGATCAGGGACAATCAGAACTTTCATACACTGCTGGTAGGAATGTAAAAAAGGTACATACTTTGGAAAACAGTTTGACAACTTCTTGAAAAGTTAAACATACACTTACCATATGACTTAGCTATTTTATCCTGAAATATTTATTTACCCAAGAGAAATGGAAGCACAGGTTCCTATAAAGACTTATTTAACTTACATAAAATTCTAGAAAATGCAGTGTAGTGATGGTCGTTGTTTCATCTATCTGAATTTTCAGGTTGTACATTTGAGTATGTGCAGTTTTTTGTATATCAGTTTTATCCCAATAAACCTATTAAAATAAAAGCTATGCATGGGCCAATAATAATAGTGTGTTATGAAGCAAATATCAAGATTAATTTACTCTTGTACAACTGATACCTAAAAGGAGAGAGAGAAAGAAAGTAAGAAGGAAAGAGAAAAGGAAGAATAGAAGAAAGGAAGAAGGTACAAAGGAAGAAAGGAAGAAAAAATACCTTTGAAAATTAGGTAGAAACAACCTAAATACACACAACAACATGGATGAATCTCAAATGTTTATGCTAAGTGAAAGAAGCCTGTCTCCTAAGTCCATATAATGTAGGATTCCATTTATATGATGTTCTGGAAAAGACAAAACTATAGAGACAGAGAACATATCAATAGTTGTCAGGAGCTGAAGGAAGTGACCACAATGAGGCTCAAGGGAATTTTTTGGGATGGTGAAACTATTCTATATCTTGCTGTGGTGTTTGTTACACAAATGTAGGTATTTGTCAAAACTCATAGAAGTATGCACTTAAAAGAGTGAATTTATTACATATGAATTATATTCCAGTAAATCTGACCAAAAAGAAAAATTGGAAACTGACACCTCTCAGGCTGCAGTTACTTTTCTCTGCTTATATTGAGTCTTTTTTAAAATGAAATTAATTGACAACTCAAAAAGAACACTTCATATTACCTCACCAACCCCTGGAGATATCTGAGTTTAAGCTCCTGCCTTAAACCCATTTCAACTAACACCTTTTTAGCATGATCAATACGTAGTCATGAATAAATTTTTGAACAAGAAGCCCTACATTTTCATTGTGCACTAAGCCTCACAAATTGTGTAACCAATACTAAAACCAGGAGCTTTTGGAGCCATAACTGAGCTTTCTCTAATAGAGGACAGTGAAAAGGACCGTTTTTGACATGGTGCATCCATTTGACATTGTCATAGAGCCCTAAGAAACATAGTGAAGCACCATTTCTATTAGTTATAGGACCTAACTGAGGTGAGTTGACAAACCACAGAGGCAACACATAGATCAAACTGGAGGGTGGTAATCAGACTACATGACCATGGCTACATGGCTATTTCTGAGTTGACAGAATGGATAACACCGGAATTAAAAAAAAAAAATCAAGAATAGAAGTAGTGCCTACAGCCTCAAGATAAATCACAAGTAGTTGGTATGGAAAAGACTGCCACTCAAGTGTCACTGGTTTGAGCCACATCCACAAACATAATTGTGACCACCTCAATTCTAGTCCATCTTGTCTGTCAAAGGAAAAGAAGGACATGCCTCAGAAATTTCTTTATATTTTCATCCAAAACCAGATCCCAACTAAAAAATATTCTGACAGGAAGGGTGAGATGAGGTAAAGACTTGTGGTCTCAGTCTCTTAAACGTGGTTTGATTCTTCATCCACAAAACATAAGAGGAGATAGGCACTGGAATGAGTGTATTAATGGTAAATATACTTTCCTACATTTGGAAAGCGTACTATCAATCAGGCTACTCACCCTCACGCCAGGCCTGAATATAGTTAAGCCCAAATCAAGAGATGAGCGATGACTGCCCTGGGGCTTTCTCATCAGGGTTACTTTTGTGCTGTACATCAGTGACCATGCACTTGATCATACAAATCGGGATACTTTTGAGAGTGTAAAATGTTAAGCTGAAGAGGATGCTGGGACAATGGACATAAACCATGGTTCATCCAGGCCAGCTATGACATATAGTCACCCTAACTGTAATATTATCACGTATAACTCAGGCATCTCATTAGCTTTTAGTGGTACCAATACACATCATCAATGAAAATGACAATCACAAAGACATTGCCATACATGTACCAAGTGCTTTTTCTGTGCCAGGCACTATGCTAAGCACTTAATTTTTTTTAATTTGAGATTGAAAACATCAGAAATACATATTTTGGATAATACACATAGGTGCGTAATGCTTTTGAAAATTGAACTGTAAAATTGGTTCCTTGGTCTATTTTTAATTATTTGGATGCAAACTGCAACTTATTTTGGTTGCTGGATTGGAGGGAGGAATGGATCGTGCCTAAAGAATTAAGAGAGATGAACAATGAAAAACCAATAGCCATTCTAAAATGTAGATAGTGAAAAATTAAATTACATTTGAGGGCAGCTTGAGTATGAAATGTAATTTTAAAATAAATACAATCTTTCTTGTTTAATATAACTTTGGTGTTAAAATTCCTTTAATTTATTCCTCGATGTATTAGATAAGAATGCTTATTTTGATAAATGCGATAGTGATTAAAGAAATTTCAAGCATATATTTTACATAAGTAACTCTGCCAACATTTGTGGAAACCACTGATGAAATTTATAAATTATTTCAAGGCTTCATATATATATATATCCAAAAGCAGTATCTGCCCAGAAAATCCTTAGGAAAACATCAAATATTTCATATATATATATATATATATATATATATATTAATATGGCTTCTAAAGACAAATATAATTATATAGGTAGATTTATGCTATTGCTATTATTACCTAATAAAAAGGCTTTAAAATTTATTTTCCCTTTCTCAAAGGATTTTTCTAAAATGTAATTAGGTTTTTAAAACTGTGAACATTTTGCAGTCTTAAAGACAGTTGTGAATATATGTATGTTCATGTATGGCTGGTGCATTATGCTGTGCACCAGAAATTGGCGCAGCATTGTAAGCTGACTATACTTCAATAAAAATATATATACACACAAAAAATTTTTTAAAATAGTTGCTATAAAAATTCAGGGGATTAAAAGTAGTATGCTAAATTATATTTATTAGTTGTGTGGACCATGTTTAAAATCATGAAGACTACTGCCTTAAACTTATGGTTAGCATTCTTTAAAATATCTTTCTTTTCACACACTACATAAATTCATATCACATAAACTGCAAACAAACCCACCAAATAGTAGAATAAATTACATTAAAATATCACCAGCAGTTATTTCCTATGAATAAAATTCTTTACACATTGAAATATTTCCCGACTATAAAAATAAATGCATGCTTATGGCAAAAAATAACAATGAAGAAGAAAAGTATAAAGATGAAAGTAAAATTACATGCACAGAGAGATTATGAATTGGTCCTTAGCTTCTTTATGCTCTTCAGTAATCTACCAACTTTTACAGAAAATGGGTATCAATTTTCCAATCAAGATGAACAATGATTGTGCAGTAAAGTAAAATAAAATATTACTGATTTGCTAAGAGCAAAAAGAAATGAAGAGATATGACAGTGTGTTTTCTATAAAGAAACCCTTGACTGTTCTTAGAAAAATTGGGTTTTAGTCCCGAACCTGACATGCAGTAGCTCTGCAACCTTAATCAAGTGTCACTAGTACTCTCTCTAAGATGAGACAGAAGGAGACTGTCAGTTCATTCTCTCTGCTCATTTATTTCTGTCTGTGCCTTCGTTTAGCCAATATAAACATTCAGTCCATAACAGGGAGTCATTCTATTTAGAGGAGCTGAAAAGTCCAGTGGTCAAAGAAGGGAGAAACTGTCTCTAAGGGGTGAATATATCTGTGCTAAAACAAGTGGTTAAGGGCGTGCATTCAGCGGCATGACGTGACTGTGTCTGGGTTTACATCAAATTCGCCTAAAGACACACTCTGCTTAATGACAGCTTCCACTATTTCCAAACTCCAGCTTACCATCACCCTTTGCAACTCTATCTCATAGCTTCTTTCTATGCATTACTTTAAACTCCTGGTCCCATTGCTAGCTGCCTAACTCTGAGTTTCCCAAATCAAATTCAAAAGGAGAGAGAATTTGATTGACTTATCCCATCTTTTCAAATAATAAAAACAATAATAACATGCAACGGGATTAGGTGTCATGTACCAAAGAGTGCATGTATTAACTCAATCCTTACTTCAAACAAATCAAATAGGAATAATCATTAAGCTCATTTTATGGAAGAAGAAAATGAAGATCAAAGTCAAGTGGCAAGCCTTGATTTGCACCTAGACAGTCTGACTCAGCTCCTATGCTTTTAATCACCTGTAATTTGATAGTCATGCGTCAGGTATCCACCACGGTCCAATTTTGGCTGCACCCAAGTAGGACAAAGCATGTGGTCCCTACAGTAGGAGCTAACGGCAGAGCCACATCATTTAAAGTGGCCTAGGCATGTGGCAGGAAACTACATTTGAGCTGACTTAATAGTCATCCAACAGAGTAACAAAGGCCACCTTAAACATGAAGTGAATAATTGGTTAGCAAAAATATATTTCCTGTACCATGAAAGGAGTATGAGGCCCTACCTACATAAAGGGTGAATCCATGGATTTGTTAAGCCAACTGGATAAGGAAAAACTTTACAAGTCTTTTAAATGTTAACATTCTTGTTATTAAATTCTGCTTTTGAGTCAACTCTCAGTGATAAATGAATACTGTGAAGCCTATTTTATTTTAATCGTATTTTATCTTATATTTTACAGAAAGTGTATAGGGGTAGTTAGAGAGATTCTACTCTCAAAGTACATCTTTCTATCACCTTTATCAATGAAAGAGTACTTGTCTAATTTTGAATGCCTACATTTTAATCTAGTCCTTTGCAAAGCTTGCAAATATGTCTCCAAGTTCTTCTGGAATTAAGAATTATATAAGAAAAGTTAGAGTTTACTTTAATTTTGGTTTCTTTATTGGCAAACTTTTTTCTACCATTTGAGCACTTATTTTTTTAAAACATTGTATGTTACATATTTTTTAAAATAGGCTTTGCAGTGTCTTGAGTGCTTTTTATTAGAATTTGCGAGCCTTTTCAATCTACATACTTTGACTTCTTTCAACACAGGTTCATTTCCTTCCATTACATCTTTAATATTTATTCTGTTTATATTATCTTTTTTGGTTCCTTGGGAATAAAGTTCTTAGCTTTAGCATAAAACTCTGCTCTTCGCTTTCTATATCCATTAAGTTTTCCTTTTCCATCTTCTTGTCATTTTACTCTATGATCTATAAAAATTTTCAAGTTTGTTCTCCATTTAAGTAGCTGCAGCACTGAGTATGCTCTTTATTCCCTTGTTATAAATGTTTTATTGCTTTTACATTGCTTCAGTTCCTTCACTCTTTACTATCTCTCCCATATCTCTTTCAATCTCACTTGGTATCTTCTCGTCTTGGCTTGTTCTTTCCTGGTAGCTTTGTGCTGTTTCATAATGGTCTTGTTTTCTTACATCCTCCTCTTATTTTTGTGGGCTAAATTAATGCCTTTTGTGATTATACATCCTTGACAAGAAGACACACGTTCAGACTTGCTTTTCTCAAACAGGTAGAATGTGTGGATGGCTGATGTTTTCAGAGTCTATCCTGCTTTCCAAAACAGACTTCTTAAAGAGATAGGAGCTTTAAGAAAATGACTGTTCAGGAAGGCTGCATTTGATGTGAGACTAGCTGTAAGGCTTTGCATCCTGCAAGATATAGTTCTCAAAATAAAGTGTCATACTGTTTAATAGACTAGTACACAGCAATTTGTAAATTATAGATTGTAATTTTCCATGAGTTCCATCTTTTCAGAAAAATAGGACAAGTGGCTAGGGAGAGAAGATCTCATCTGAGTTTAGCAGAGCTATCCCAAGAGAAAGTTTGCCAGTACAGGGAATTTCTTAAAAAGAATTATCCACTTGCTGGCCAGCTCTGAGAATAGTTTACCAGACATCAGGAAACATAAAGCTGAAGTCTATTAGCCTCTTTTCTTGTTCATTAACAAAATATTTAGTAATATTTCTTTTATAAAAGTTAAACAACCATTAAAGAATATACAGAAAATGCATAAAAGGAAAAGGAAAAAAATTCACCATAGTCCTATCACCCAAACCCAATATACCACCATTAACATTCTGTGGATTTCTTTTCAGTTTCTTTTTTTAATGTATACTTTTACTGGGTGTTAGGGAAATGGAAGACAGGGGATAATATATATATGTGTGTGTGTGTGTGTGTGTGTATCTTTCTATATATGTATAATAGGATACTAAAATGTGTATATACATATATATATACACAAAATGCCTAGTTTTATAGGATGTAGTGGGGAAGGGATATATATGTGTGTGTATATATACATATATATAAATACAATTTCTGTATCCTACTTTTTACCTATAATTATGTTAAATGCACTTTAAATGTTATTCATAAACAATTTTTAATGGTACATTAAGTTGCACAAAAGTGATGTACTATGGCTATTTAGGTTCATTCTAATGATTCACTATTTTGAAAATCTGCAATAAATATTTATAATAATTTTCTTATTACAGAGTTCCAAAACTAGTGCTATTGAATTAAAGGGCATAAACATTTAAATATTTTAATGTACAGTTAGCCTTACAAAAGTGTTGTACCAGTTTACAGAACAACCAGCAAAATGCAAATAATGCCTATCTCATCTTGTCCTTACCAATTTTATTAGTTCTATTCTTTGGCTGGGTTTTTTCCCTTTATGTTGATTAACAATAAGACTATTTTTTCCCATATATCTGTGTGCTAATTGCATTTCTTCTTTGGGAAAATACTATGATTAGTACAGTGTGTCTTCAAAAGATAGACATCCAAAAGCAAAAGGAAAATATTTATCTTATCAAGACAGTTTTGAAAGTTTATGGTCATTCCAAAAAGTAGAATTCCTGATTTCACCATTCTCAAAGCCTTTTATTCTCGTTCCTCATCACTCTGCTGCCCATTACCACCATATTTCAGTTAAATCAAACAATTTGCAGTTTCTCATATAAGCCATATGCTCTCGATTCTAAACCCCTTGACTTTGCACATGCTGTTCCCTTGTCTGGAATGTCCTTTCCCTTACCTCAAACAGACACACACACACACACACACCCCACCACCACCACCACCACCACCACCACCCATGCACACAGAGCCTGTAGCCTTTCCTGGGCTCCAATAGTACCTTATTGTTACATTTCTTACAACGTCTAACACCCTGCACCATAATCATTAATATTCTTTCTAGACTTTCCCACTAACCTGTGAGTTCTATGAGGGCAGGGACATCTCATGTTTAATCTTTAGATTCCACATCATTTGTCATCATCTCTAGAAGAAAGAAGAAGCTCAGTAAAGGGTTCTTTGAATATGATCAGTATTGAATAATAAACACAGTTGCCTTTCTAGTAATAGAACTGAGTGTCATTTCCCGTAATTGTCATGACTTTGAGGAGCAGCTTGTTTTAGTGGAAATAATAGAAACTTCAGAGTCAGACAAACCTAGGTTCAAACTCCCAGCTCTGCCACTACCTGGCTCAGTCCTTAGAGTAATTACCTAATATCTTTAAGACTCCACTGGAACAAATGGTCATTATGAAACATACTTTAATAGGATTATTTGAATATAAGTTAGGTAATGAATATATGTAAAAAATTTCATATATAGTAGTGGCTCAATAAATAATAGACTTTTTCTAGTTATTTTTGTATATTTAAAATGTATCTTCAGTCCATGTATATTTCCATTCCATGTACATTTCCATTATAATAAATGCTAACAAATTCCAAGAATTTGATTCTTATGTATGTATTTTTCTTTGAGTCATCAAGACTAAGAGACAAGGCCAATTGTACTGTCTATATTCTTGCTGCCTAGACAAGAATATTCCTTGTAAATAAACCTTAGGAAAGAATTAGCTGTAATCACAGTTGAGAAAAGAAGGCCTGCATTTTCCAAAGGCAAAAGAAATAAAGTACTTTGTAAAATAAGACATGATCCATCATCTGCTGCTTAATTTTTTTTGCTTGTTTGCCCCATTAATACTGATGAAGGAATTCAGGGACCTGAAATTACTATAAATAAAAGTACCACTGTCCCTGATGGCAAAAGAAAAGAACTTTTGGAACATGCTCTATTTTTCATTTCTAAATATATATTCGCTTGTGCCACACTAAAGAAGTACGTGAAATCTTCCCAGTTGAAACGTCAGATTTAAACCGGTGGTAGTTCAGGCCAAGCGCGTGCACACACATGCGCACGTGTTCACAAACACCAGAAATCCCCTGAAGCTCAACTTCTGTTTATCACGCAGCCAAGATTCATACATGCCTTCTGTGTGCCTTTCTTGAGGCAAAAAGGCATTTACATCCATCTGCCAGGGAAAAAGTTACAAAGTCTACACAAATGAGGATGACACAAGTATTTGTACAGAATAAATTTGCCAAGACCTTTTTCCCTGTACCCTTATTCCACGCAAGCTGTTTTTAAGTCCCACATGCTGTGGTTTCCCTTCTGCTGACAGCTCAAGACCATCTCCCCCAGGACTTCGTGTTCTCAGGCCTCATTCCATGCAATTCTACATGATTAAATGTAGAACTCGTAGCCCCTAGCATGGTGCTAAGCACAACAAAACATGCTCATTACATAAGTGTTCATTTCTAACTTTCCAGAACCCCTCTGAGCAATCACAGAATTATCCTCCACACCCTTCCACAGAGGGTCAAAGTAATTGCCCCAAGCAGGGCTTCTCAATTGCTGAGAAATGCCTAGGAATTTTCCATTTTAGAGGTTTCTGACATCCTAAAATATGAAGAAATGCCAAAATAGATTTTCAAAAATAATAGTGCATTCTAAACTTTTACACCTAATAAAGGAATGTTTTAAAATATAATATACTCAATGGTGATATTTACAAGTTAACTACAAGATCTGTGGGAATATGTTACAGCCAGTGTAGCCCAGGAACACGACAGGAGCTAACATGCGTGCTGCTCGTCTTCCTAATCTGTTCATCATGGTTTGTCTCTGTGTAAAGGCTCATTTGGAAGTGACATTTGAAATATAAATTTCAATTCCTTTGAAATGTAAACTCTTCATTTAAAAAGCCTTACTCCCATCTTCATCTTAGTGCTTGCCTCCACATATCTATGGCAAAGAAAAAACCATAAGCAAATAATGAAAAAGTTGGGGGTAAGATTCGCCCTGAAAAGAAGTCACAAAGAGAGAGTTAGAGGAGTCAAATGATGCCATTATGTCCAGATCTACTTACAGGTTGAACCGAGAAGAATTTCTTTCCACAATACCCTGGCAACTCATTCTCTGTTGCCAGGGAGGCCTTGATCTCCCTTTTGGATAAGCAGAGTTCCACTCCAGTCTCCCAAGAGGGTGAACTGTCATTGGAGCCCTGACAATCAGGCCAATGAATAAGCAGGTGATATGACTAGAATAATTTTCCCCAGACTTTTTCTGGTGAAAGTAAGCTACTCCTCCTACAGAGATGCTTTGAGAGTTTAAAACTTTTAAACTGAGATCATTTTTCTGAAGTAATTACAAGGCGCCAATAAACACTGAACAACACTGGGTGCTCTTCTAAATGATGAACTATTTTACTTTTAAGAGAAATAAAGAAAATGGGATTTAAAATGATTATAATCACAGACAAACACACATAGATTAATGCATTTATAACTGGAAACTGCAGGTTAAAGTATAACACTAAATATATACCAGGATATGATATATCCATTCTATTGTGGAATTGTAGGGTTCATGACATGATGTGATTGTTTTATGGGCTACTGAATTGTATAAAAAATTGTACACAGACAAATAGTATGGAGAAAGGTAACAAGACATAGTGAAACAACACAGGCTTTGGTATCCTCCTTCTCATCTTCTCCTCCCTCCCATCCATATCTGCCTAGCCTCCAACTTCCCCAAAACTACTTTTGCCAACAAGGGAAACTCACTGTTGCTAAATCCAAAGAATACTTTCCACTATTTTTCTTACTGGATCTCCCTCCACAGCCTTTGACTCTGTGGGGAAATGTCCTTCTTTCTGCATACTCTCATTCTTAACTTCCATGACATCATCTCTCCTGGATGTCATCTGATCACTCCTTCCCAGTCTCCTTGCAAATGCTTCTTTCTTCTTGATCCCTTTGGTGTTGTTGCTAAATATGTCCCTGTCAGGGTTTTTTTCCTCAATATACATTAGCTCCCTAATGACTTCATCCATGACTTCAAGTGCTTTCCCCTTGCTAAAGGACTTTGCAATCTACACCTCCAGGTTTGATCTCTCTCCTGTGTTCCAGAACTGTAGTGCTGACTGCCTGTCAGACATTGTATCAGTATCTATTGCTTCACAACAAGCCATTCCGAAATAGTGTCTTAAACCAACGACAATTACTTAGTATTCATGAATCTGAAAGTCAACTGGGCTCAACTGGTAGTTCTCACTGCATGCAGGTCCCTCATGCAGTTGTGGTCAGACAATGGCTCAGGCTAACATTGTCTCAAAGCTGCCTTCTTTCAATTGTGTTACCCAGGATGGAAGACATCAATAGCTGGAGATTAGAACTCCGGGCCATCTCTCTCTATAGGTATGTTTGTGGTCACTCCATGTGGTGGCCCCAGGGTAGCCAGACTTCCTACATGACGGCTGAAAGCTCTGAAGAGAACTTATGTTCAGAACTGATGTAACATTCACACCTAGGCCATGTTATTCTCCTACTGGGTGTAAACAATCTCATAGAATACTAACTTCAGACAAGGTTACTCTGAGATCATGATAAGATGAAATAAAACAAAGCTACTTCATAATTTTGTGTAAGTACCAACAAAAACAAGTGACATAGTGACATGGCACCCAAAAAATATCCAACCACAGAATTATTCCTACATTCTAAAAACACCCAATCTAGACCAAATACCTACTTTCTTAAACCTTCCCCCAAATCACCCAATCAAATCTCAAATCCTATAATAGGTTCTTTCTAACACCTTCCTACTGAAACATCCCATGGTTTCCCATGATGTACGTTCTCCCTTGCTAAGAGTAATAAATCCAAGTTGTTGAGCTACAAGTGTGTTCCTGGTGTGCTTTGACTGAAGGGCACCGACAGCTCCCAGAACAAGCGTCTCCAGGGTAACTAGCACCACCTTTGCCAAACTAGCCTTGTAAGTATGTATGTGTGTGTGTATTCCCTCCTCTTCCCAGGATTTAGCCACTTCCTCTCCAGATCATTCTCACCAATGTCCAATCATCTCATCCCTCACCACGCTGGTCTTTTAGTGTAGATGAACTCGAGCCACGCACAGGTGCCATTGTCAGAACACACTGTAGATGAGTGATGGATGTGGGCAGTGGCGCCACCTATGTCTGCTTCCCACTGTCCATAGGCAGTTGCCACAATCGCTACCTATAAACAATTAATGGTGGAGGAAGCAGCTCAAGCTTGGCTCATAATTAAGTTGGGGTGATTTATTGGTTCTAGCTGGAAATAGACTACTACTGCATTACATCCCCAGTACCTCCCTCAAAAAATAATAAATAAAAAAACCTAACTACTACTGCATTACGTCCCCACATAGGGAGGACCTGAAGAAGAAAGGTGAAGAAAAGCCTTCCAAGTGGGTAAAACTATGAGCTATGCACTTAACTGTCCACTTCATATGGAAGAAAAGACCTGATCCTCAGATATGCACTAGCTTTTAGTCAGTAGTAAATGTCTTAACCATTTTGACAGGAAATTGAAAAGCAAGTGATGTGAAAATCAGAGAAGAGGAAGTCTGGAAAAGAGGCACGTGGATGAACCTATGGGAATGAACACAAAGCAGATTTCACATTAACACCCATGGAAGAACACCTGCTATGGAGAAGACTCTCGATGGCCATGTGCCCAGGAGGATCCATCCTGTGACTCTTATGTAGCCCCTCTCTCCAGTGTCTGTGCCACAAGCCCACAAACAATGTTCATGGTACTGCAACAGAGGTGATGCACGGTCCAACAACATGGGTTCCCTCCCATAAAAGATAGCCTAGCTACTTCCCCTGCTAAATTCCCAACATGTCAGCAGCAGAGCCAAGCCCTTGATATACCAACATTCCTTAGGGTAACTAACCAAGCCACCTGGTAGAATATTAATTGTATCAGAATCATCTGTTTTAGAGCAGATAGCAATTTGTCCTTACCAGAATCAACACATACTCTGGATATGTGTTTGCCTTTTCTTCCTGCAGTGCTTCTAACTAGCACCACTATCCAAGGGTAACAAGTATTACAGAATATTTGATTCATCAGTATGGTTCTCCTTATAATATTGCTTAAAACCAAGCTACCATTTTACAGCAAAGGAAGTGCAGTAATGTGCTCATTATCATGGGAGCCACTAGTCTTATCATTTTATCCTATAACTCTTAAGCTCCTATAATGATGGAATAGTCTGTTAAAGGCTCAGTTAAGGCACCAACTTGGGGACAAAACCTTGTAGGGCTGGGCATTGTCCTCTAGGATGTGATATATGCACAAATGTGATACATGGTTTTCTCTTCAGTTGTTAGAATGCATGGGTCCAGGATGCATATCTAAGGGAAAGATACAGGATTGTCCCCTATATAGGATGATAGTTCTACCAAGGAACACATTAATCTTCCCACTGAACTTGAAGCTGCAATTATCAACAGGTTACTTTGGTTTCCACAAGCCAGTGAACCAGCAAGCAAAGAAAGGAATTAGCAAGCAAAGAAAGGAATTAATGTATTGGCAGAGATCATAGGTCATGATCTTTTTGAGGAGTTAGGATTGCTATACAATAGGAGCAGGGAAGAACTTGTCTAAGACCCATGGAAGGCAAAGAAGGGTGAATTTGGAGCTCAGAGAGAATAAACTGATAGCTGGCACCTTGCAAGTTTTCACTGTTATTACTAAAACCATTATCAATATTCACATAATTCTTCATGGTTCTCTTAAGATTATTTTCCTTAAGATACATTCCGAGGAGTGGAATTACTAAATCCAAAGATTCAAACGTTTAAAAAACTTTGGATATATAATAATACTTCTCCATAAAGCTGTACAAATTTAAGTTCACTCCAGCAGAATACGAATACATGAAGAATGAGTACACTCTGGGCAGTTCTGGGAGTGCTGGAACAGATCCTTAGAGAGGGAGCGACCTTAGCTGACTGCCCAGCTTAGCCAGCTCCTGTTCTCTACTCATTTTTGATGGAGTCTTTCTCTGAGGTGATTTTAGTTTGTTTGTTAAAATGGCTAGCAAAGCAGAGATAAAACTAAGATTCTAATAGCTGGAAAACATTCTTTTAATGAAACATGAGACTACTCATAAGTAACATCTGATTCTTGACAAAAATGTGATTCAGGAAAGTCAAGAGCCATGTTCACATTTTGAAAATGAGGGCTTGGGAAATATTTAAGATGTCCCCTCACTAAAGTCAAGGTTCTCATACACTAACTTGTAGGGCTGTTACAAGGATCAGTAATGACATATGTAACATGAGGAGTCAATAAATAGTAGCTTTATTTCCTGAGAACATTGCCATTAAATTGCTAAGAACACAGGCATATATATTTTTCATACTATATATATATATTTTTTCTGCCAAAGTTGTTTTCATTAAGGATGTAAATATACTCCTCATTCCCAGGCTATAAGTGTGTTACAATAAAGTTATGCCCTGATGACTATTAGTTACAGATTTGGTGGTATTTCTTTCCAGCTTCTTAACAAATGCCATTTGTCTTTAACTGCTTTCACTGCAATAACATCTCAATGCAATGAGCAAAAGTGGATGGGAATCAGATATTACATGATCTCTGCATCTGTCTTTGTTCCCAGAGCACTTAATTTTTATTACCATTTGGGCACTTAGCCTGCCTATGTTGTAATAAACCATTTACATGTGTCTTCATCCTAAGAAGATTCTGCGAAGCAAAAGCCCATTTGAAGTAAACTGCTTTTAGTATTGTGCTTTGTATGTGTTAAGTCTCTTAAAAATCAGGGGTGCAAACACAAATGCTTTCACGGACCAGGCATGTTATCATAAATTAATGAAACAGGAATAATTTAAAATGATAGGGATTCGGCGGGGGAGGGTGTAGCTCAAGCAGTAGAGTGCGTGCTTAGCATGCCCAAGGTCCTGGGTTCAATCCCCAGCACCTCCTTTAAAAGTAAATAAGTAAACCTAACTATCTTCCCCTACCAAATAAATAAATAAATAAAATGATAGGGAGCCACAAGGTATATACAAAATTGGAGAAAGCTTATGCCATCTAAAGACATTTATACAAAATAAAATAGTAAAATAAAACAAAAGATAATGCTAGGGCAAAAAAATCTACAAGCTACATTAGACTATAAGACAGCTTATGACTTCTGTATGCATCTTGGGTGAGCTGAATTAGATGCTGAAGCAGTGCCATGGAAGAACTGAAAGTGGACTCACCAAAGAAAATCAGGGCTCATTTCCAAGCCAGACGTCCTGCTGATTCTAGCGGAGTCCTGTAGCCCCTCACTCTCTCTGTCTCCTTTTGGCTTCCGTGATGCCAACACCTCCCCCATTCTTCCCCAAATCATTCTCCCCAGTGCACTACATTTGAAGCCTTTATTTTTTTTTACTGTGTTAAAACTCACTAACACAAAATACACTGCTCTAACCATTGTAAAGTATAAAATTCATGGCATTTGGTACGTTCACAATGTATTGCAACGATTACCACTACCTAGTTTCAGAAAGTTTTCACCACTCCAAAAGAGACCCTCCCCATTAGATAGTCACACCTCAGTCCCCTCTCTTCAAGCCCCTGGCAACACTTTTGCTTTTCCCTGTAACCTCAGTTCAGCCAACATCCAAAGCAAATCAGAGTAGAACTCAATTCTGACAAGGTGAGAAAACAGAGCACAGAGTTAGTGCAGAATAAAGCTCTCCAGTTGTGTTCTCTGGATTCAAAGTTAGGATAGGAGGGAACACCAGTGACAATCCCCTTTGCTTTCCTCAGTCTGGCTAAAGATCCCACCCCAGAATCAAAAGATGTGACAGGTCTCCTATTCTCTTAGTTTTTAAACTGCATTTTTACTCTATTCTATCTAGTTTTCTTGTTCAGTTCTTTTTAAGATGCTCTAAATTGTGACTTAAACAAAAATACAATTAATTTGAAGATCCAAGCCTGAGGTAACTTCCTGTTTAAATTGAAGCTTCTTTCCTGTTCTCCATAATGGGCGTTCCTTTTCTTTTTCCCTAAATTGTGGTTGACCATATTCTGTTGCTCCTGCAAATGCTTTTTTGTTTTATGCTTTGAATTAGCTGAAAATGAGTTTAATATGCCTGGTATAAGCCCTCGCACAATCCCTCTTGTGTCAAATCACTTTCCTTGGCTGAATGGGGATTGTTAATTGATGGTGTCGGTCTCCTTGGAACCAGGTGAGGCACTTTGGAGAAGGATCCCCCTTCCAGGCCGAACTTCTTTAAATGGTGAATTGCCAGCTAGTTATACCAATATATCGAAAATACCTCTTGAGGAGCAACGTAATCACATAAATCCACATTGACCAGATCTTGAGATTCTTGGAGATCAATCTTCCAGTTACTTATTTATCAACCCATGAGAAATTCACTTGTACCAAATTTGGCCATTTTTCTCTAGGTTTAGGAAATAAGTACAAAGCTTTGTGCACACAGATGGGGGATTCAGGTTAACTTCAAATTAATGCAAATGTAATTTTAAAACTATAACTACATTTTCTACTCTGGACTTTTTTTCTTTGCTTGATAAAGATGACCTTCGGCAAGTCACCTCACTTTTTTGGGTCTTCTTTGTTTATCTTCAGAATGAAAAAAGTTGAATTCGATCAGCCATTTCCTATCCAGGGTATCGAATCTCTGAATACAGGCATTATCTATAGCCTGAAAAATAATGTATCTTTCATTCATACACCATCATTTTAAAAAATTTTTGAAGTTTTTAATTTGACAAGTATTTGTTAAATAGCCTCTTTTGTGTTAAAAAATTACAAAATTATGCATGCTAGCTATAGAAAATTAGAAAATAAAAATAAAATAAAATAAAATCTGCAACTCTGCCACACAGAAATGGTGTCTATTCACACATTAGTGTACATTCATCCAGTTTTCTTTCTATGCATATTTATACATATATTATTCTTGGCAAATCAAAATATACTGTAGACATGATATTTTATAACTTGTTTTTTACCTAATAAGACATTGTAAACATTTTCCCAAATCATAAACCATTTTTCTACAAGGTTTAAATGACAATTCTAAATGAGTACATAGTGTTATTTCTGAATATTTAGTTTGTTCTCAATATTTCATTATTTTTAACAGTGCTGCTATGAGCCTCTATACGATTATATTCATATTGTTGCGAATTAACAATTGTTATTCTATTAATGTTCAAATTATTAACGTCTCTGGATGATGGGAGCTCTTTTGGGGACTCCTGAGTTGTTTTGACACAATCCCCAGAGTCTTTCATACCTCCTCTGCTTTTCTGTGCGATCACTGTTGCAGGCATCTTTTGTATGTGTTCTTTCCCCTTTGTTTTTATCTCACTAGGGATGTGCAGTCAAATTACTGTGTTTTAAAAATCACTTGAAATAATTTCTCTTGTGTAGTTTTGCCTCCAACTCGATTCACAGTTAGTATCTTTGCTTTTACTTTCTTTTAAGAAATTGTTCCTTTTTATTTTGCCTTTTTGTTTTCAACTTACATAAAAGATTAACTTGGTTCCAAAGTCAAATCTATTAAAAAGCTATACCCAGAGAAGTCTTGCTTGCTTCTATCCTCACCCTCTTTATCCTTTTCATCTCCACTCATACATATATATGGAAAAAGAGAGAGGCTGATTTTAAGGAATTGACTCACACAATTGTGGAGATTGGCAAGTCTGAAATTTGTAGGGCTAGCCACCAAGCTGGAAGCTCAGGTAGGAGTTGATGTTGCAGTCTTGAAGCCAAATTCCTTCTTCTTTGGGAAAACTCCAGTCTTTACTCTTAGTGATGGGATGAGATCCACTCACATTACTAAGGCTAATCTGCATTACTCAAGGTCTATTGACTTAAATGTTAATCACACCTAAAAAATTCCTCCACAGCAGCATCTAGACTAGTTTAATCAAACAACTGGGCGCCATACCCAAGATGTCACAAAATTAACCATCACGTATACACATATATATTTATATTCATATGTTTGTGTGTATATATACAAACAACACACATATATACTCTTCTTGGATAAATGGTAGTTTACGATTCATGTTTTCTCTCTCTTGCTTCTTCACTTAACAATTTATTCTTCAGATCAGTGATTTATTCAGATTACTCCTGGCAGTGTACAGAAATAATCCTCACACCTTCTCTCAGCTGTATAATATTTCATTATATGGATATAACATCATGAGTTCACAGTCTCAGTTGGTGGATATTTGAGTTGTTTCTACTCTTGCTCTTACAAATTATGCTGCCTTTTAATGTGCTATTATTTTGTGAAATGTATGTAAATGCCTGTGTGATGAATGAAATTATTTTGGAAACTTTGGAATTTACAGTCTTTCAACATTTGGTACTGTCTCAGTTAACATATTTGAAACAAGCAGCTGCTATCACATGAGTATCTAAGAGAATCTCTAACACTTACAAGGAATTCTCATACTGGACCGTCATGCACTTTTCCATGCCTGTAAGAAAATGTATGAATAATTTTTGAGGAAAAAAATTCTCTCTCTAATTTTTTACTTAATTTTTCTTAAGTAAATGGGTAATACAAAATGAGATATAAACTACTGATGATTATAGTTCCTGTATAATAACAAGACTAAACAACTTTACAAACTCAAAGCAGAATTACAACATTGATAAATTGAATTCAACAGCTATCCATTGGGGATAGGAGGTGGAGTCCAGAAATAAATCCTCTGAGGATACTAAGAGATGACTTTATATAAATCCTGAACATTATATACGAATATTCTTATGTATACATACACACACATTTTGATTTTAACTTTCCCCAGCACTTCACATATAGTAAGCAATAAAGCTGAGATTCAAACCCAGATCGTTCTGTTTCACTAAACCATCTAGACTAAAACAGGCCAGTGGCTTTTCATGACCTGGGGAAATGAAGATAGAAGTGGTTACGATTCACTGAAAGAACACTGGGCTCTGAATCCAGTTAGCTGTAGCCCAGCTCTACTATGAACTATCTTTGTGAATTTGTACACATCTCTGAACCTCTGGATTCCGGCTTCCTCATCTGCAGTGGTAAGAGGGCTACATTAGATCATGGCCAGGGCCCTTTATAGTTCTAAAAGTCTGTGAATTTTCTGTACTGCCAAACATCTCTTTCACGACACAGGAATGACTTAAACAATAGTCTCCCTTTCTTGCTGTGGAGTTTCTTATTACATCTAAGCATCAAAGGGTGGGGTCAAAGAAGGACTGGGAAATTATTCTGCAAATTCGTTAAGTGTCTATTCCAAATATCTTAATGCTAAAAAGATGACCATTTGATTGAAGGATATGGTTAAAGAATATTATACATTATTTTGGAATCACCACGTTGGAGTAGAAAAGCCATTTTAGAAATACTTAGTTTAAGCCCTCACTTTACTGATGCAAGTTATGTGATTTCCCGCAAACCACACAGTTTATTCGTATTATAGACAGATTTATTACCTGGGTTATTAAGATCTAACATACTATAATGCCTCCAAAATTACCTTCTCTTATTCACCACTAAAAATACAGAAAAGGAAAACAGTATAAGAGAGTGGTTAAGTGTAGACTGTGGAATTAAATTGTCAGAGTGCAAATTCCAACAGCACTACTTACTGTGTGATTTTGAACCGATTATGTAATCTCTTCATGCCCCAGTTCTCTTTATCTGTAAAATAAGGGTGACAATAATTGCACATACCTCTAGTTTACCAGGAAAATTAAAATAGTAATATATAAAAACTGTTTAGTATATTGTCTGGCACACAGGAAATAATCAAATTAGCTAGGATTAAGATTAGATTGTGTATCTGATACATTGGCTAAATTTGGTTTAATGTTTCAATTGCACTTCTTTCACTGGTATTCAGCATCAGAATTATTCTAAAATGGTCTTTTAAGAATTTTTAGTCTTTAAGATAGACCATGATAAAAGTGTCCATTAGAAAGAATGAACTGTAAAATTGATTTTTTAAAAGATTGGACCCAGGTATAGGGCTGTTTTCCACTGTAGTACACTGAGGTCAAGTTATTCCCTTGAAAATCCTGTAAAAATGACTCCGAAGTCACACAAAAGTAACATCTCATCCACTGTACTTCTCCAAATTTTTGTCCCCCATTAAGCAGTCAATGACTTGATTTTTGCCAGTGTATAGACATTGCTATAACATCACCATATTTAACTGACAGTGATTAAATCCATTTAATACACTGTGTATGAATTTCAAAAGGGCTTTATGACTGTTTATCTCATCTTTATGGACCTTTAAACTTAATAGCTTTGGTTGCAATAAAGAAGCGATTTCTAAAAGTTAAGCATCTCTTCAAAGCTGCTGCCAGACTGTTCAGTTGATCAAAATTATGTCATCCGGACACAGACCTCCATGTGTCCTTGCTCTTCAACTTTACTAATTAACAATATGGTGAGGGACAGGGAGTGGAGGGTGAGACATAGTCCCCTGTCAGTAAATAAGGACATTGTCAAAAGAAAAATCAGTTCAGTTCAGGGAATACAAATGTTGCAGGTTTGCTCTGGTTCAATAGTTTAGGGTAATATACAGGTTCCTTTAAAATGCACAGTACAATAACCCATGTTGGAGTTATACATTCTTCTCCTTCCCCTTCTGAAATGTTAAGGTCGCCAGTCTTAAACAGAGAGCCCCAGAAGATTATTACCAAAAGAACTAGCCCAGGGCCAATCATTCCCCAAGCATACCTTTTCTAACCACTCATTTCCCCAGCTGTCATTCTTCTTCTCTCTTCCCATTAATAAAATGTACCCAGTCTCTCCCAACTCTTGAGACCTTCATTAATCACATCCATCTACACTAACTCACCCACTGACATACACACAAAGAAAACACCCTCTTTGAGAATGCTAATGTTTCTCAGATTCGGCTATTCATCCCCCACCCGCACAGCAGCTTCCACCCACACGTATACCATGTTTTTATTTATTCCATTGGACCCAATGCCATTCTTTCACCAGGTGGTATTTCATCTTATCCAGGAAGCCACAGCCCAAGAAGACACAGCTTCATGACGCTGGACTGCAACAGGTTTGCTAAAAGAGGCATGAACACTTTAACCATCCATCCAAAAGACACTTAGGGGGCAAAAGAGTAAGTTCAGCTAGGTTAATATGACCAATGATTTCAGGGATGAAAAAACTGGTGAGGAAACCATCACATTCCCTAATAAATAACATTGTATTTCACTTTTCTAAATAGTACTGTTAAATAATCTAAAAATTAGAGCTAGAAAAAAAAATAGCTCTACCAGTCCTAACATCTATAAAATTAATTATGTGATTCTTTTCATTAAGTCACAGTGACATGGTGAGCAAACTGACAACCTCCTTAACCTCTTCAAGACTGGCATTTCTCAACCTCGGTAGTACTGATAATTTAGGCAGGATAATTCTTTACTGTGTGGGCTGGCCTGTGCATTGTGGAATGTTTAGTGATAACTCTGGCCTCCGCCCACTAGATGCCAGTAGCACCCCTCCCTCAAGTTGTGATAATCAAAAATGTCGACAGACATTGCCAAACATCCCCCAAGGGGCAAAATCTTCCCAGACTGAGGATACTCCCATGGATCAAAGAGAAGACTGCTTGTCCTAGAACAGGGATTGGTAAACTACAGTCCAAAGGCCAAACTGAAACCCACTGTCTGTCTTTATAGATAAAGTTTTATTGGAACACAGGCACATTCATTCACTTATGTATTGTATTTTTTATGCTACTTTCTCACTGAAAAGAGCAGGCAAAGGGTGGTGACAGGTATTATACAGTCCTTAAAACCAAAAATATTTACTATCTGGCTCTTTAGGAAAAAGGTTTGCCAACCCCCATACTAGTCCACTGATTTCAAACATTTTTTGTAGTAATGACAACTTTTGATAATGAAAACTTACATAAAAATTGTGTCAGACAGGCTACAGATGGAACTTTCAATTTAGTAATTTGCAAAACTAAAGCATATGCAGAATAATTTATATAGGCAATTTCAAAAGTGTGACAGAGTATAGAGAAATCACAAAGGGCTAAAAAAGTTGGGCATTATTATCGTCTCTAGACCTGAAGGGGAGAGGGCCAAGATCAATACCCTGGACATGATGATTGGTTGAGAAATAGGAACATAAGTGAACTCTTGTATCTCAATGAGATACAAGAAGATGCTTTCCATTTCCAGAAATGAAGCTTTTTAATTTTTTTCCTTACATGACCCTTTTTCTTTTCTGTGTGTTTCATATGAAGCTACAGGCAGAGTCAACCCAGAGAAAGCAGAACTGAGAGAGGTATCTTGGTGATGTTATTTGAACCTTGGATCAAGTCAAGCCTGAGGCTTCCCTCTCATTTTACTTTTCGCAATTGCACCAGATTAATCTTCCCAAGGCATCATGTTGATTGCCTAAAAGCTCCTTAGTGACTGTGGTCAGTGAAATCCCAATCAGTGGTCTGATGTTAAAGTTATTTCATTACCTGACACTAATTCACACCCATCCTTGCTTGTCCTCAATGAGTCCCTTTCCTATCCCTCATGCTGTAGCTCCAGCTCCACTTGGCCGGGGGGGGGGGGGGGTGCATGGAGCACGGGGAGGGGTGGAAAAGGAGCTTCTGCTCATATTTTTTCCTATTAGAATAATTTACCTCATGATCTTGACATTTTGATACTCTTCATAGCCTTAAGCTTTACCATAAATGCCCTCACTATTCATGACAAAGAAATCAATATGTGCTTCTTTTAAATTCATATGATCATCAGTTTTTAATGTTCCCATGGTACCTGCCATTTACCACTTTTTGTTGCAAACTCTGTTATAAATTCCTTATGGACAATGCCCATGAGTCATATAAAAACATTTATTGAGTTCCAGGTTCTGGATAAGGACAATAATGATAATGATTAATGAAGAAGAGGAAGAGGAGGAACAAGTAATATTTTTTGAGTATGGCTTTTGTATGAGGTCCTAGTCTAAGTATTTTATATATATTGTCTCATTCAATCTTCACAACAACCACATGAAGCAGGTGTTGTCTGTTTCTCCCATTTTACATATAAGAAAATTGGAGAACAGAGATTAAATAAATTGCTCAAAGTCTCACAACTTGTGAGACAAAGTCAATATTCAAACCCAGGAATTCTATACCTTTGTAATGTAACAAGAGATTCTCTGAGCAGAACAACTCCCAGCCCCCACCTTCTCACCTGTTAGGTAAGCCTTACTTTCTAGGCAAAGAAAAATATAGCAGCAAGTATTCATAATGGCCAAGAACTAGAGACAATTCAGTGCCCTCTAACAGGAGAATTGATTTTAGAAATGTGATCTATCCATAGAATGGAATATTATTCAACAATGAAGAGAATGAACTACTGATACATGTAACAACATGGATGAATCTCCAGATCACAGTACTAAGTGAAATAAAATAGTGTCAGAAAAGTATATAATGTATGAGTCCATTATATAAAACTCTAGAAACTATTAACTAAACTATACTGAGAGAAAGCAGATCAGTGGTTTCCTGGGGTTAAACCAGGCTTTAGGGGTAGAGAGAACTTTTAGGGTAACAGAAATGTTCTGGATACTGATAGTGGCCATGATTTCACAGAATACACACTTGTCAAAGTTCATTGAATTGTGCCTTTTAAATGGATGCAGTTTAATATATGTAAATTATATCCCAATAAAGCTGATTTACATCATTAAAATAACAAAATAAAACAAAACAAACAAAAAACCTAGACATTCCACCACCAGAGGCTGGAGTCAACTACTATGCTAACTCCTAGTGTTTTTTATTTAGAATACACTTTCAGGCACTAATATTTGTAACGTTTATAAATTTGTTTAACAAAGAATTTCAAGTGTCTCTTTAGTAAAAATAATTCAACCCCAGAAAGCATAATCCCTACTCAGTTATCATAGTAGCTAAAAATACGTCAATGTTACATTTCACCAATTGGTCAAAATATTTTAAGTAACATAAATACATACATTTTTGCAGTCTGAATTTTTATTTTTAATCCAACTAAATTTGGCATTGCTATGGTCAGAGGAGATGTCTTATACTTAGCCTTAGAACACAGAAATTGTTCTGAACTAACATATTCATGAAAAATGTGTGTGTGTGTGTGTGTGTGTGAGAGAGAGAGTTTGCTGGACATTATGCATACATGGTTATGGATAGAGAAAGGAAAGTAGGCAAAGGGCCAAAAAAATAAGCAATAAAATGTCCTTGGTGTGTGGTCAGGCATGAAGTTGTAGCCTGGGCCTTCAGTGGCTCCAGCAATGAGTTAATAAGCCTATAAAGTATGTGTCATTTTAGATGTTCAGAGGCCAAAGCACTTGAAACAAAGTGATTTACATGACCAAGTTCCCCTGAGTCAGGATCATATTCTTATTCCCCAAGATGCCTTAAATATTTAGCAGAGCCACCTGTACTATTGAAAAAATAATCTCCACAATGCTCTCAAGACCACCTCCATACACAGTACTGTAAATGACACTGAATAAAATAAAAATGAAATGGTTTATAGTGGATGACAATCTAATGTTCCTCCCACCACCTCCCCAAACTAAAAGCCATAAACTAAAGAGTAGATGCTTTTTATTTTTGTTATGAGCCAGCAAGTTTGACCATTTCTTTCTAGTCAGATTATGTTCATTGGGGTTGAAGTAATTTCCACCTAAAAATTTGAATATTTTCACAAAGAGTAGTGTTCATCTCAGAACAACACAGTATTACTCACAAAATACACCAATAAAATATACTCACGATTCCAAAGTTTCTGGATACGTGGCGTGCTTGGGAGATAGGAATTCATCAACAGGAAAATCACAGCAATTCACTAGCATGTAGAACTCTGGGTTCAGTCCTTGCCTATTGCTTACTGACTGAGTGACCTTTTGAGTTATTTTACTTTCTCCAGTCTCAGTTTCTTCATTTGTTATGGTGTTATAGATGTGACAGAAAATAATTTTCTCTCTACTTTTCCAAGTTCTAGCTAGGACCCCTGTAATCAAAAACAGATTGATAAGAGAAAAACTAATAGGTTTCTTAACATGTATACCTTATGTACACATGGTAGATACCCAGGTGAAAATGTGTAACTCTCCAGAGTGGTTTAGAATTCTGACTTAAATATCATCTTCATCTAAAGACAAAAGGAAAGGTGAGAAAATGTTACTTACAGGAGGTAATTAGTACAAAAAAGAAGGGTAAGGTTGTTATGTAGATTTAAGGTGATACCTTCTCCATTGATAAGATTGTCTTGTGATTTCAAGTCAACCCTCTTCGGGTACAGAGAGGACCCTGAACCCTTACCAATGGAGAGTCTTAGGGTTGTCATGAAGATTCAGTGAGCTAATGTAAAAAGATATTCAAAACACAATTGGAACATAGAAAGTGCCCAATGAAAGTTAGCCATTATTATTTCAGAGCAATGGTTCTCCATGTGTGGTTCCTGCAGCTGCAGCACCACCTGGGAACTTACCAGAAATACAAATGCTCAGGCCTCATCCCACATCAACTGAATCAGAAACTCTGGGGACAGGGAGACAGGAAGGAAGGGGGCAGGACACAGCCATTAAAGGAATGACGCAGCAGTTAGCACCAAGATGGAAAAGTCAGCTCCAAAT
Organism: Camelus bactrianus; assembly: GCF_048773025.1. Classification (NCBI taxonomy): domain Eukaryota; kingdom Metazoa; phylum Chordata; class Mammalia; order Artiodactyla; family Camelidae; genus Camelus; species Camelus bactrianus. The sequence continues at coordinate 37,537,401 of NC_133542.1, read as the reverse complement.
AGAACTGGAGACCCAAGATGGTGGCAGATGTGCCCTCCAGTGGACCTTGAGCTTCATTATATACATTGTAATGTATTAGAATGGTGAATCACACACCCACAAGCGCCATGACAGTGCCGAGCTAACCATGAGAGGTCAAAGAAAAGGCAGTGGCCCAATTCCTGGGAAGCCCTGCCCCTTCCTCAAAGTAGTTAGAATAATCCTCTCACTTGTTAGCATATAAAAACTAGCAACACTGCACCTTGTGTGGTGCTGTCTCTCTCTTGCCTTCTGAGACAGCCTGCACTCTATGGAGTGTGTATCTACTGCTTCTTTAACCCCTCTCCTCCAATGCCTCACGGCCTTTCTCTTGCCTTTTGAGATGGCCTGCACTCTGTCTATGGCGTATACAGCTCTCTAAATAAATCTATTTTTACTCAACTGTGGCTCGCTCCTGAATTCTTTCCTGTGTGAAGCCAAGGACCCTCACTTGACAGGGTGCATCCCAGGAACTCAACCGAGACCTTGCATATGGCCGTCCTCTCACATCCCCTTTCTTCCTGTATCAGCAGGAGCCAGTACTCTGTTTTAACAAGCCCTGAAGGTGATTCTGATACCCACTGAAATTTGAGAACCATGCTTATAGACTGTAGGCTAAAGGAAAAAAATAAGTTCTAATATAATTCATCAATAAGAACTTCTTATTTTTTGTGACTATTTAAATGCAGGAGAATGCTTGGTTTTGTTTTTTTTTTTTTTTCTAAATAACTAGAAAAAGAAATCCATCAGTGGCTTGAGAACAGTAGGATTTCTGCAGGATAACTCTTACCATCTTATTTTACCACACAACCATGTTCCAAGAGATCTATTATTAAATTGTGTTAACATATTTTATAAAGCTAAAGACACAATGGAAAAACTCACGTAAAAGAGAGAGCCTACAGTATTGGTGATAACTATGAAATTATACATTTGAACACAGCCTATTATTCATTAATCTCAGCCATTTCCATAAACAACATTCTATGACTATACAACTGGCCCATAAGCATATGAAGAATCAGTGACACATCTAGGTGTAGACATGCAATGCAAGATTTCTATCTGTGCATTTTGTGGCTTAAGTATAGTCAATAAAGTGTGTCCACAGTTAAAAGGCAATATTGCCATTTAGAACAAAGCAAGCTAACGTGGATCCTTTTGTCACTCCATCCTTCATACTGCTGTCATAGAGATTTTTCTAAAGTACATATTTATGTCACCATACAACTTAAAAGACTTAAATAGCTCCCTTAAGCCTGTGTATGAGAGCCTTTGTAATCTGGCACCTGCCGACCTATTTCATGGACCTCAGTCTTATAATTATACCTTCTCCATGGAGCCTTCCTAGTGTGAACAAAAAATACTGTAAACCATATCGGTAAACAAAGAATGCTGAAGTCATCAAGTCATCAGCGGCTGCTGCCACCCCCCAATGAAGACAAGCCTGCAGCCCAGCCTCTGCAGCCACTCACAATGGTGCACTCTGAGGGGACTCAGAATAATAAAGGACAAGATACTGGCCCTAGATAGCTAGATGCTTATCAAAGGGATGAATTCAATGAGCCCAAATGTTTGAATCCTCCCATACTTAGGAAAGCACTAAATTCTTTAACTTGAGATGCCTGTTCTTCTTTAGATAACAAGTCCAGTAATCTTTTATTGTTCCAACTACCTGGTCTTTGTTGTAAAGCTCCTATATATCCTAGCTCCTCCCCTACCTCTTCAGAGCAGTCCCTCAGAGCAATCTGGGAGGCTGTCATCCCGGCTAGAGTCCTCCCGCCAAATAAAACATAACTCTCAACTTGTAGGCTGAGCACTTATTTCAGTCGACACTAGACAGCCCACTCCCCGTTACTAGAGATTTGGTCCTTCCTAACTCAGAACTTCCAGAGCACCACATGCAGACCTCTAGTTGTCATTTTTATATCGCATTATAATTCTTATTTGCACGTCTGTCCCTCAACAAGAATTTTTACTGGCGGCAAGAAGCACATTTTCATTTTTGTGTCCCCAGCAATTGGCATAAAGCCCAGTACAAAAGAGATACTTAGTAAATAAAGACTTTCTGTGGATCTAAAATGTAAGATCTATATATGACTGAGAGATCAGCCCAGGAAAATACAGCCATCATCTACAGTCTCTCTGCACCCATATAAGGACCAAAATCTTCTAATTTTGAGAAAAAGCTCTGCCACTTCCAAGATTCCATTGTCATCCTCATTCTAGCAGACACAGTCTCCAAGACAGAATGTCCTCTCTGTTAGCACTGTTTTCTGAGACCCACTAAAAACTCGTTTCTTTTAAGACATGCTGACCCCCAAAGTTACTATGCCAGTTGATATTGATTGAAACACCCAATTTTTATCCCAGGCTATAAATCATGAGCTTTACAGTTTTAAGGCTTAAGTCAAAACTGCAAAGGAAGCTGGGTGCAGCAGTTTTAAAGCAGCTGACCCCCACATTTGTTGGCCTACTGAATAATCCTTCTGGCTCCAGAATCATGGTAATTATTTGCTCATCCACAACTCACAACTATTCATCTGACTTCCCTCACAGCCCTGATATCATTTCACAACCTCTCAGATAAGCATTTTAGGAGCTTCCCTTTCTAAACTTGGCTTTGTCCCCTGGTCTTTTATACTTGCTAAATCATTCAGCCCCGAAGCATTTGGCCCAGGGTAGCTGGAACACCCAGCCAGCTACCTAAACTAGTTTCTGCCCAGAAGCACTCACGCCTTAAGTTACAACACAACACCTTGAATTAATCACAAATTGTTTGAGAATATCCTGTTTGTTTGGTTGCTCCTGATCATCTGTCTACTGCCATATCCCTTAGGCCGAGAGATACATTTTCAGTTTTTAAGTAAATCCGAGCAACGAGCAACGGATGGGTCTGGATGGAATGACAACAACTCTCCCTGTAAGTACCCAAGCTCCTCATTGTCTGCCTGGAGAAACCTACTGGAGGTTCCCTGTTGGTGATTCTGAGATATCTGAGGTCGCTCCTTGCTTGGAAGTTTCTGTGATGCTCTTTTGCAGCAACCAACAGAAGCTTCAGTTTTCTCATCCTTACGGGGCTTCTGTAAGAATTAACTGAGACAACATAAATAAAGCGAGGTGTTGGTACACAGCACACACTGAAAATAACCAGTAAACGGCAGCCACTATTGCAAGTGGATTTTGGAGGCTGTATTCGTTTCCTAGGGTTGCCAGAGCAAGCACCAAAGACTGGCTTAGAACAATAGAACTTTATTGTCTCACAATTCTGGAGCCTAAAAGTCCAAAATCAAAGTATTGGCAGGAAATGCTTTCTTCTGATGGCTCTAAGGAAAGATCCTTCCTTGTTTCTTCTAGCTTCTGGGGGCTGCCAGCAACCCTCCATCCCTTGGCTTGTAGATACATCCTTCTAGTCATATGGCCACCTTCTCCCTGTGTGTCTTCATATCATCTTCCCTCTGTGCTTATCTGTCTGTCTCTGTGTCCAAAGTCTCCTTTTTACAAAGACACCAGTCGTATTGGATGAGGGCCTAATGACCTCATTTTACCTTCATTACCCCTATAAAGATCACATTTCTAAATAAGGCCATGTTCTGCAGTACTAGGGGTTAGGACTTCAACATATCTTTCAGGGAAAACACAGTTTAACCCATAACAGAGGTGAAGGGTAGCAGAATATGTCACCTTAAAAAGTGACTCCAGGAGTTCAGGACATGCCACTCCAAAATATGCCGCTTTGGTATATTGACTATTTTGAGCTGAAGGCACTTGACAAACAGCAAATGCAGGGAGAGGCTTTCTCTGAACACCCCTTATCTGCCTAAAGACAGATCCTCTAAAAGGAACACACTTGTCATAAATTCCTTCCCCAGGAGTTTCCTTCGGCAGAGAAGACTGACTCATCACAGGAGAGGAGGCAAGAGGTCAACACCACACCTAAACAAATGTTGCCACAAACTGTCATATCTCCCATATATATTCTTCTAAGGTCCCATTCAGCTGTCCTGAAAATCATTCACTCTCCCCTAGGAGGCCTACATTCTTTTCCTCTTTTTCCTATGAAGATGGTATTTCAGTCTGAGTTCTTTTTTTTTTTTTTCAACATTTTTTTTTATTGATTTATAATCAGTCTGAATTCTAAGTCACCTTCAAGAGTTACTTATTTTCTTCTGAGTACCTCCCATGTATACATGGAATATACATGTTAATAAACTTCTGATTGTTTTTCTCTTGTAAATCTGTCTATTATTACAAGAGTCTCAGCTAGAACTCAGAAAAGTAGAACAAAGTTATTCTTTTTCTCCCCTGCAGAAGCAGAGTAGCCCATTGTGGTAAGAATATGGAATGGTATTTTGTTTTTCTAATAACTGACACAATTTTGTTTTCTTGACTTCCTTTTTCTTGCTGAGAAGCAAGATTCTCTAATTATATTTCAACGGAGTGTTAAATTTTTTTTCAATTTCCCTTTTGTTATTAAAATAATCAGACAAGTTACTCCCTTAGGCTCTCCCTATCCCCAGAGAACACCTGCTACGGGTAAGGAGAAGGCAGCAGTGTGTTGGTAGACCAGCTCTTCAAGGGAGAGAAAATCTAAAGACCCCAATTTGTAACATTGGCTGATTTCCACTGTGTACTGAGTGCTGTATAAAGTACTCCCACCAAGGCTGATTCAAATCACCAATGAACAACTGGCAAAATTCCTGAAAATTTAAACTTAGTCTCTCGAGCAGGTATGAACTGTTTCCAGCCCACCACTGAAGACATGGTCTACTTTCTCATGACTGCCTTCTCCCTTTCTCCTCTCTGATTCTCCAGCCTGCATTTACCTGCAAAACTTCAGCCAACTGCTAAAGGAGGAGGCAACATGGACGTCCTTGGGAAACAGCGAGCTGCTACTGGCGACTCTGACACCCTTTCTGACGGCTGTTGCTGTCTCTTATCTTCCAACGCGGCAGGGCCTCCTCTGCACAGCAGGTGTCCAGGGACTGGATGTGCATTTTTTGGTTCATTGGCGGGTCCTAAAGGGTCTTAACTAGGCCTCTTTGTACCTACTCCCCAGACTTTTCCTTGTGCAATTCAATCTACAGACTTTCTGTAGCTGGGACCTACTCTTCCACAGTCCTTCTGGAAGACATCTGCAAGAAAGCTTTCACCCCATCCATCTTCTTTGGCATCCACCCAATGCAGGGAAATCTAAGTATCTTTGCAAATAAAACGGCAGAAAATGCAGGTGCCCTCTGGTTAAGCCATGTCTCCCCTACCACTTTCCCCTTGCCTAATTAGTATCAAACACTCTGCTGGTCCAATAAGAAACAGCTTTAGGACAAGAGACGGTTGTCAGCACCTAACCAAATAGAGAGGAGGGAACAGATTGCTCAGACATCCACAGATGTACAGGAAAAGGAGAGAAACAAGTCCAAAGTCCTTCTCTGAGTAGGGAAGAGTAGTTTTCACAATATGACTTCCGCATTCTCCCAAAAGTCAACATCTTCCTCTCTCCTGGTCCCCTTTGAATATAATTCACTGATAAAGACTGGGAAACCAGTTTGGCCTTTCTAGCAGTAGGAAGGCAAAGATTAGGAACCTTGTGACTGAAAACCAGGCCTTGGAGAATTCAGTCATTTTATTATCAGAGTTCTGAGTCCACTATATTTGCTACATTATTCAGCAACCTTTGGGAGTAGAAAAGGATATTAGCATCAATGGATAACATTATGAAGAGAGAACAATAACACGTCACAATGCTCCCTTACATTATTATTCTAGTAGTGGAGGGTTGGGGGTGGAGCTTGTTTTTAATCAAAACTACCCATAATCAAATCTGCCTCTCAAGTTGGAAGAACAGGGGGAGGAATTAGTTTATGTCTCTGAGAAAACAAATCTCTTTGCCGCCCCTTTTCAATTGTAGAGACTGGCGGGCGAGGAGAATTGAGACCTGGAGGAGACAGTTTAGCAGAGCAAGAGCACATCCACTTGTCTTTGGATACATAAGAAGAGCCCCAGAGCAAAGACTGAGGACAGTAGGGTCTATTTCCACTTCTGAGGGGGAGGCTACAGAAGTAGAGGAGAGAGAAAAAAAGATAATGGGAAAGCAACGCTGTAACAGCTGAGGATTGTTTTGTTTTATTTTTTCTATTTTCCACGAAAATATTTGCTGTGCTAAGATATAAACCCTCTATGGGGTTCTCAAATGTGCAGTAAAGCGTCCGTGAGGGTTATTTTTTTCATGTAATTCAAAGAGAAGGGGATGTGTACCGTCTTAGTTCAGCTTGGGGTGGAGAGAAGGGAATTTGCCTGGGGGATGAGAGGCTAGGAATATGGAATAAGTTCTCCCAGAAGCAGGAAGCAGGAGCCAGCCCTGAAGCAAGGTAAATCCCTGGTAAGGTGTAGAGATCTCAGAGAAGACAGAGAACAGAGGGTCTGCACTGACATCTGGGTTTTACTATTAATACTGTTGCTGTTGTTCTTATTCTCCATCAGGCAGCCAAACAGAACACACGCAACATAGCTCCCAATAACACCCAAGACACGATGGCCCCTCTATCTGTGTCAGGAACTTGTGAGAGATATTATTACCAACTTGTCTATATGCCCCTAATCAGCACTAACTTTTATTCATACTCAGGGCCACGTGGTGAGAAGCTTGGAAAATGTGATCGGTTCCTAGAGCTGACATGCGGGTAGCCAGGATCGTGCCAGTTGCTACAAAGCACTACTATGGTTCTTCAATCTTAACCTAATAGAAGGTGAACAGCAGGTACCCTCATGGTGGCCCTTCCTTTTCCAGAAACTGAAATCTGTCACAGAGCACTGTGACTCCACAGAGTTGAGTAAACTTGAGCCAATCTGCACTATTGTGAGGCATGCAGTCCCCATGTCCCACTGACCTGCTTGGCAAGAGTACCTTTCCTGCCTGGCGTGAACAGCACATGTGTCAGCCTTTCTTCTCTGTGCGGGAAGAAAAGTCAATAGCTAGAACTTTGGCCCATTACAAACGTAAAATGTGCTACTCTGAGGAGGCAGCATTAGAAGGTCTTTTCTAATAAACTTTTCTCATTAGGAATTCCGCATCTTGTCATCTGAGAGGTCTTCCCGCGTGGTGGTTTTGCGATAGTTGCCACAGCCCTGTAACAGGAGCAGCAAAGCCCTCAGCTGATCGTATTTCACTTTGTGAAATTCAAATCCACAAATATATGCCAGGGTTGCTGGTGGCCAATGTCCCTTCCACCCTGTCACAAAATGAAGTAGGGGCATGAGATTTTCATGATGCCCATTTGTAAGTCACTGACACTAGAGTGTCTCATACACTTCTTTTCAGACACCCTACTGGGTTTTTCTTTGGACTTTTTTCCTCCTTTTTTAAACTTTCATTTCTCTAGTTAGTTACATATCTTCTTCAAGGTGGAACGAAAGCCTTTACTATTTGAATTCCATGCAGAAGACCTACTGATAGACAACTCTCTGAGCTGCCCAAAGCAACTCTGTGAACACAGTATACTGTTTTCCCAGAGGAGACGGTATATACACTTCCTCATCAGGTGTGCTTTGGTGTAGATTTCCACTATGTACCTTTGACCATCTCTCTTCTTGGAAGAGTCTCTACCGCTTGTCAGAAGATGTGCTACTGGGTGTTTTCAATAAAGACAGCCTTTGTCATTGGGGTCAACCATTGTGTAAATTTAGAAATGTAACACGGTTTTTGTATCTCAGTTTCCTCTTTCACAAAATAGACAGTTCCCTCATGAATCACTATTGCATACAAACAAGAATAATTTAGTGCATTACACCTCTAATACCTATTTTCAGTATATCTGGCATATTATGAAAGCAAAATAATTGAAAAATGGAAGAGAGAAGAGAAAGAAATGAAATGAAGAAGAAGCAAAGGAAGGAAAGGTGACAGGATTAATTAGACATTAAGGAAGCTCTGGGATCCCACTGTATTTTCCATTCACATCTTTCCCTGGCTAAAAAAAAATCTGCTCTAAAAATAAAAAGCCCATATTTAGGGGTATATTCTAAGGTTGAGGATACATGAACAGCCTTCATACTTGTCAACAACTGGTTGTTTTGTCCACCTTTGTAACAGTATCTTGCACATTAAAGGTACTCAATAGAGGCTCTGGCAAATACTTGTAGAATAAATGTTTAAAGCTGGTGTGGATACCATTAGATGAAAGGTTGATAAGGAAAGGGAGAGATCAAGCTGAGAATACTTGAATTCAAAAATCAATATGTATATCATTAAAATGAAACAGCCAGATCTGATGTGCCTCCCAAAGTGATGCAATGTGAAATACATATCATATTCTTGCAAAAACCCGAACCTGCACTGGATCAAGGCTTTAGAGCTGAAATCCAGTTGAATAAGAAAATGGCAGCAGGAGGGACAAGTTAAACACACCTCAAGGAAACAGACAATGTAGGACATTCTACAGGTCAACTCAACTAGTATCTTCAACAGGACAATGACAAGGAGAAAAAGAGAGAAAACCATCAGGGACTTTGATTGAATCCCAATTTGACCAAATAAATTATACAAAGACAACTGGGGAGACTGTAAGGTAAACTGTGTATTAAATGATTCCAAGGATTTATTGTTTAGTCATGAATAATAGTGGTTTTATGGCCAGGTAAGAAAATATCCATGTTTTCAGATTTGTGTATTGAAATAGAACGATGTGATGTTTGAGGTGTGCTTAAAATAGTTAACACACATGCAAAAAGGGAAAGGGAATGGATAAATACTGTATGGCAAAATGTTTAAAATCACTGGGTCTGGGTAATAAGTATAAAGATGATATACGTATGGGGGTACATTTTGTTGTTTTCCATGCTTTATGTTTGAAACATTTATAATATAATTCTTTTCAAAACTAAATAACTTAGGGGACATTCTGACCAGGAAGGGGCATAAGGAGCTTTTTGAGGTGCTAGCAATGATCTCTGTATGATCTGGGTGGTAGTTACATAAATGTGTACAAATGCAAAACTCATCAAACTGTACACTTAAAATTATGCTCTTTATTGCATTTGAGTTATATTGCATTAAAATAAACAAACTAGTCTCCATCTTTAGCAGGCAAAATTAAATTAGATAAACACCTATATGAATAACTAAATGCAGCACATATCTGCTCCCCTGGTCCCATTGGATGCCTCCACTTAAGAGATTTCTGAGAATTCCTGCATCCACTCTTTACCTAGTCTTCTGAGTGCCAAAAAGCAATGACATTCACTCACAGAGAATGCTGTCTCCATGTTTTAGAGGCTGGAAAAACTGTCACCCCTGTTGCTGGGGTGATGGGATTTGAAAAAGAGGTAATTACAAGCATTGGCCTTGAGTCATTAGCATCTCAGAGCCCTGGAAAGAAGAAGTGGAGGAAAAAACTGATGTGTCTTTAGGCAAAGAGACAGAAGGAGAGAGACCTGAGGGATGGTCAGAAGTGAGAGCATCAGTAGAGGGACAGTGGCTCCACAGGGTTGGACCTCTAGGGCTGTGGCTCAAAAAAGTGTGTGGCACCAGACAGTCCCACATTCACCAGAAGATCCCGGGAACAGCCCTGAGGAACAACTGTTGATGCTGCTCCTAACCACAGGAAAAGAAAGGAAGAGAAAAATAGTGAACAGCTATCAAAGGTCATTTCTCAGGAAGACTGTGGACCGAAGAGTGGTAAACAGGTGAAGCACCAACACCTTAGTGTAATCAGTTTACTGTAATGACTGAATCTGATCCCTTTTACTGGCACAAGAGAGAATAATACAGAGAAAGGAACAGACGCTTGAAAGGAAGGGAAGAGAATCGATGAGGCAGGCAGCCCTGAAGATCTCTGGATCGCCTTGGAGGTTGTGCTTCCGTTTCTTGAAGAATAGCACACTTTCACAGCTGAATAGTACACTTTCACAGCTGAATAGCATTACGGTCCAGTCCTGTAAGATCTAAGAAGTCCCACAATCATCCCCTTCAGTTCAAACTGGCAGAACTAGGGTGGCTGATTAAGTCTGTGGGTCACATCATACTAATGTCCTATCCAGTGGGTTGTTTCACCACATCCTTGGTGCTCTCTGCAATAGAGATACACTGAGAATTTTCCAAATCTTTAAATTCTAGTTCCTTTTTGCTTAATATTTCCTTCAACAATTCACTTCTCTCTTCTTGTGTTTTACTAGAAGCAGTCAGAGGGAACCAAGTCGCTCCTCAGCACTTTGCTTAGTAATCTCCTCAGTTAAATTCCCAATTCATCTCTCACAGGTTCTACCTTCAAAACACTGGAATGTGAACAAAATTCAGCCAAGCTCTTTGTCACTTTATAACCAGAATTGCCTTCTCTCCATTGTCCAAGAACACGTTCTCCATTTCTGCCTGAGACGTCATCAGAATGGCCTTTACCATCCATATTTCTATCATTTTAGTCTTGATTATTTATTATGCTCTATGAAGATGGAAGCTTTCTTTACAGCACTCCTCTTTTCTTTCTGAGTTTAACAGTCCCTTCATGGTAACCTTGGCTTTTCTAGCACATATTTCAAAACCTTCCATTACCTACCCATTACCCAGTTCCGAAGCCACTTCCACAGCACCCCACTTCATGGTACTGATTTCCGTATTAGTCAGCTCAGGCTTCCAGAGCAGAATACCACAGACCGGATAATTTAAACAACAAATATGTATTTTCTCACAGTTCTGGGGGCTTGGAAATTCAAGATCAAGGTACTGACAGATTCAGTGTCTAGTGAGAAAGCTCTTCCAGGCTTTCAGATGGCTACCTTCTCACTGTGTCTTCTTGTGACAGAGAGAGGAAACTCTGATGTCTCTTCCTCTTCTTATAAGGGCACTAATCCCATCATGGGGCTCTATTCTCTAGTTACCTTCCAAATACTCCATCTGATACTGTCATGTTGGGGACCAGGGCTTCAACATATGGATTGAGGACACACAAGCATTTGGTCCATAACATTACTAGAGCATAATCTAGTTGATCCTGACTGGTATAAAACCTATGAAGATAAGGGAAGATAACCTCAGGATGAAGCCAACATTGTAGATAGCAAAGTGGAAAAATACACAGGATTTTTGACATCACTGAACCACTGGATCACCCCTCATAGGAAGTCCATTCTATTGCTAGACTTACCAGTTATATATAAGACATTAATTCCCTTATAATTGAAGCTATTTGAATCAAAACTGCTTAACTGGTACGTGATTATGTTCTGTATTATGTGATCCCCCCAAATGGCCACATCTGAATGGAATCAGAGAGGGCACCAGATCTCCGAGCAAACAATATTCAGGGTGGGCAGGGGTCTGTAAAGTAGCTGGATACAAAAGCTCTGTCCAGTAGGGACATCATATCCAGGAAGTGGCTGACCAAAATCAATCCAAGTCCTTCAGTTAAGTCTACTGGTAGCAGCAAAAGGAGCTGAATTAGAAGCAGAAGAGAGCTGCACATCGTGAAATGAATTTCATAAATTGTGGGCTATAGTCATAGTTTTCATTTTCTATCATAGAATTAAAAAGCCACGTATCTTCCCCATTATGAGAAAAATTTAGCAACATAAAAATTATGAGTTCACTTTCATACCTTCACCCCACCATATCACGCAGCCCGACATCACCAATTCAGTAACGTTGTGCCTCTGTAGGAGGATAGCCTGTCGTGGCTGAGGAAGAGCGGAGAAAGTAACTGAGGGCTGCACCTGCCACCGAGAGGGTTAGGAGACAACTGGCTAGAGATGAGCAATATTCCCACTGACCCGTCAGTTCCACAATGCCAATCAGTCTGAGAAGCCCAGCTATATGCCTGTATGCCTGTTCCTGTTTTTCTGTGATGCTGGCTTTGGGTGGAGATCTCTAGCTTCCTTATTTCCTTCCACGTGTCCTTTGAATAAACCCCCTCTGAACTATGGTGCCTCTCTTCTCTGAACATCGTAAATATCCAATTACTCCAACCAGCTCTCTCAAAAAGAGAGTCCACTCTTCCTCTAACAAATTCCACTCGTATTTTTTAAGTGTAAAAAAGTGAGTCTTTTCTCCCAGAGCAACGTTTGTTGAAACAACCCTGGTCCTAGACTGCCACGTTGTAGTTGTTGCATCACTTGTTTCCACCAGATGGCACTGTTGCTGATTCACACACCCGGGAGTCCCACAAAATTTAATCTCATTACTGAACAAATGCTGGCAACTGCTTCACAAAGATAACTGCTTCTCCACATTCCTGAGAAATTACCAGTTTTAACAACTACTGTCTCTCTAAATAACTTACTGGATGCAGCGGTGTTCTCTAGAATCTGGCAGGAGAGATGACCACTTAGCAAAGAATCACACAAATAAACACAAATCAGAGAAACAAAGGTTCCTGTTGCTAATGACCAAGCCTGAGGGTTGGAAATCCAAAGGAGCAAAAGAAACTAAATTTGAAGGTGGGGAGGGGAAGCATCCTCCCAAACAGTAGGAACAGCAGTTAAGAAGGAACTGAGACTGGAAGGATTATGGCACTTTGGAAAGGCTAAGAAAAAGAGAACCCAGAGCTCTGAAACTGAGGATGACAGCAAAAGAAAGGAGGAAATTTGAGGGGTCCCAGGGGTAAGTCTTTGGTTTCAGTGACCACCTATATAATGATTCTCAAATTTGTTATCTCTAATCACTGCCCCTACTTGATATATCCACTTTGTTTCAAAGACGTCCTCAAATACATGCACAGCACTGAATTCATGATCCTCTCTGGTCTGACTGGCCGTTCTTGAATATCAATAAATGGCACAACCTATACATTCAGTTGCAAAATTCAGAAAACTGGGAAGAGTCCTTGCAGTCTCCCTTATCCCTTAGCTGCAGGGACCATCCACCACCAAATCCTGTTCGTTTTATCTACCAAATCCAACAGTTTTCTCTAGACCATTGATTCTCCAGTGTGGTCTCCAAGCCAGCAACATTAGCATCTCCAAGGAACTGGTCAGAAATGCAAATTCTCAGGCCCCAGTCCAGGCTTACTGAAACAAGGGGGCCCAGAAGCCTGCATTTTAACAACCCCTCCAGCAACTGGCAGTCCAGTACACTTGGAGGATCACTGATCTACATCTACAGGGTCCCTGCTGCTGCCATAAATTTATTCCACTATTTCTTTTTCTTTTTTTTTTAACATTTTTTATTGATTTATAATCATTTTACAATGTTCTGTCAAATTCCAGTATAAAGCACAATTTTTATTCCACTATTTCTTATCTGGACCACTGCAGTAGCTTCACAATTGTTCTTCCCCACATCCATTAAAGCTTCCTTCTAGGGTGACTCTCAGCCCAAGAATCTATTATAATCTACAGGAATCTACTCTAAACCAACTAAACTCAAGTCTTTGGGGATAGGGCCTAGGCTTTGGTATTGTTTAAAAGCTTCACTTTGAAGGCCCAGACTGAGAACCACTACTCAATGCTACTCTGCAACCAGGCTGATTTTTTTTTTTTAATGCAAATCTGATCTTATAATTCCCCTACTTAAAACCAGCCAGGATCCAGCCTACATTTCTAACACCTACAAGACTAGCAAGTGCTCTGGCCCCTACATTTGCCACACACCCTCTGGTCTTCTACCATACTGGTCTTCAATCCCTTGCAGGTTCCATGCTTCCTCTTGCCTAAGAGTTTTCCACATGCTGCTTGCTCTCTTGGCCTAAATATTCCTGTCTCATCCCTTTTGCCTTGTAGTCCTCACTCTGCAGATCTCCATTCCAACTTCCCTTCCCCAGGGAAGTCTTTCCCAACCTTCTTTGTCATAGGAAGAGCTGGGTAAGGAGGATCCAGACATCCCAGTTTGCCTAGGAAGTCCTGATTTATGAATTTATGGCTTAAGAATGTACTTATCTATAATTTTATATTTATTTGTGGTTATTTGATTCATGTCCATATTCCTCACTGGATCAGAAACTGCAAGAGTTTGATATAGAGGATGCACTAGCAAATATTTGTTGAATGACTGAACAACCTTTTGAACACACTAATTAGTGTTCGCATTTATATAAGAGGAAACTGAGTCCAGAGTTTAAGTATTTTGCTTAAATCACACAGTTAGTAGATGGTGTGGCTGGAATTTGGACCCAGGTCAGGGATTTTCCAATGTCAATAACCATGAAGCTGTGCTTGTAGAGAGATTTCACAGCCTGATTCAGTGCCTGAGTTTCCACAGTGGCTCAGGATTGAGCTTTGTTTGAGTCTTATTAGAACTGAGCTCAGCTTGAAGGCTACATAGATATTTCCTTTCTATTGAAATTTTAATCTGCTTCAAGGAAGTGAAGCTTATGGCTCTCAGGGTATAAAGGGCAAATGTGTGGGAGAAGCCAGAGATCAAACGGTCAAGTACACTTGTTAGAGAATTTTTCATGAGCTGAATTCAAATGCTATCAGTAAAGAAACTCCCCCTTGGATTTAAAAGAATAAGAACAAAGGACGAGGGGAAAGGCAGCTATCAGTGCACAAAGAGAAGGCAGATGGAATGGTCTAGGCCTGGGGATGTGGAATAGATGCAGCCAAGAGCTGGGACAGGGGTCACAAGAGAAGCCAATGCAGCAGAACCAAAGAAGCTGCTTCTCCCTCAGTGAAAACCCAGGAGGAAACACTCAGTTCCCTGTAATTCATCAGTGGGTCCCCTCCATGTGTGCCAACTGCCCTTCCTCTTTCTGAGTAATAGTGAGATATAACTCCAGGAGGTCACCTTGCCTCATTGATTCCCACTTTTCTCACATGCAAAATGAGGAAGCTCAACTCAGATGACCCTGAAAGATGCTCTCTGCTCTACAATTTTGTGGTTCTGTGACCCACAGCCAATGCTATAGGAAAATAGGAACACACGTGAATACCGGTAATAATCCCCTTCTCAAAATCAGGAAAAGGATGTCCTATTTACGCTATTCCTCAACCCCTGTTGCATCTGATTCCTGACAAAAGTGCTTCAGGTCAAGTCCAGCCTGCTTTAAAGTCTAAATTGAACAATGAAGTTCAAAGCAAAATGAATCCCAAGTAGAATGAGTGCCACTAATCTACTAAATCCCAAAACTGAGGTGTATTAAAATATTATTATAAACTAAACTATTATTATTAAACAAAAACAAGTTTTTAACAGAAAAATTTGATGGTGCTATTTTTTTATTTTTAACAATTTCATTTGTTTGCATTAGAATGAATCATGTACAATATAGACAATTAAATCAGAATAAACCCAGATTGCAGTTCACATTAGTGAAACAGTACATTTGATATGTGCTTTATAATTGGATCAAAACATTCTTATAAGGCTTACATCAGCACTAGGAATGAGTAGCTATGAGGCAGGATCATCTAGAAAACTGAGAATGATTCAACTCGAATGTACCTTTGTCCAGAATACTCATCCCCCAAACTCCACCTGAAGGAACCTTGTCATTTCTTCAACCCTGTCACTGACCTAAGAAGCAGTTTTAAACATGGCTCCCAGATTCCTTGACCTTCCTCCTATTGAAACATGGGGTCTATGTTCCCTCCCCTTAAATTTGGGCTTTATAACTCCTCGATAAACAGAATCTGGTAGAAGTGATGCTGTGCCAGTTTCCAGACACAGGCTTTAAGAAACTGGCAGCATTTACTTTCTGCCTTGGAACCCAGCCACCATGTTGTTAGGAATCCAAACAGACACACGTAGAGGCCACGTGTAGGCGGTCCAGCTGACAGTCGCAGCTGAGGTCTCAGTCTATAGCCAGTATCAACTGCCAGACATGTGAGCCATTAAGCTTTCAGATGATTCCGGCTCCCAGTTTTCGAGCTGCCCCAGCTGATGCCACATGGTGTAGAGATAAGCTGTTCCCTTCCAGACATATCCAGGTTTCAGCTTCAGGAGCTAATTAAATGATTGTTGTTGTCTTCAGCCCCCAAGTTTGGGGTGGTTTGTTATGCAGCAATAGAGGGAGAACAGAAGCCTTCCTTAAATCCTAGCACCATTGCCACAACCACCTCTACCATCAGTACAATGGTCACGAGGCAGTTCAAGACAATTCACACTCTCCTCCTCTTGGGTACAAGACAAAAATGCACTTCCCACCTGCTTTGAGTTTAGGCTTGGTCATATGATAAATTATGGCCAGTGGAATGCAAATGGAAAGGATATGTGCCAATTTGGGGCAGAAGTTTAAAATCTCCTGGGCCATCCACCAAGTCCACTTCTTTTGTCACAGTGATGGTGGAAGCCCACATGGAAATGAATCTTCCATCAGTCAGACTCCCTGGTGGAACTACGGTGAACCGGGCTACATTGCCAACCCACGCTGGACATACAGCATGAGGCAGATATCATTATTCGTTGAGTTAAGCCACTGAGATTTTTAAAAGTCATTTGTTATCACAGCATATGACCAGGTTTCTCAATGGACATTCTGGGCTAGGTAATTCTCTGTTGGGGCATACTGTCCTGTGTATTGTAGGATGTTCAGCAGCATCCCTCGCCTCTACCTACTAGATGCCAGTAGCACCACCACCTCCAGCTGAGACAACCAAAAATGTCTCCAAACTTTGTCAAAGGTCCCTTAGACAGCCCCAGAGAGAACACTGACCTAGACAGCTCCACTTGATGCAACTACCATCATACAGAATTGCTTCCTCTTCATTCTTTGAAAGCCCTTCATGGAGTCTCCTCTATAGCACTCATGTCATTCACCACATCAACTTACAATTAGTTCCTTGGACTCTGTCACCCTGAAGACTGTGAGGGCAGGTGGAAAAGTAGGGCAGGTGCAATGATCTACCTGGAGCTTGAGTTTTCTGTTAATGTTATACCAAGGGAGGTGCTTGGAACACATAGTCTCTTCCAGCAAGGTGACCCAGTTCAGGGCCACCACACAAGTGTGCAGACTGCACAACAGTACCTAACCTCAGAAATAAGTGGTGACTGGGATCCATCCCACTCTGCTTGCCATTTGATCTCCATGCATAAGGAGGGAATTTTTCTCATTCATCCCTCTGAAGAAGAATCTTTTTTAAAAAAACTTCACACTAAGGCTGGGCTGCTCTGACCCAGATTGTGTGGGAATCTGAGATACATCCACATAGAACAGGACTAGAAAATCAAAGCTCTCCTGCCTGATGCTGACACAGCGATTCCCTTTGTCCCGAATCTTGGAAAGAGATGGAAAGCTAGTTCAAGCCGCTGGACAAGAGTAAGTAAAAGAAGCTGAAGTTAATACTGACTAGTTTGAAAAGAAACAGTGAAAAGTTAAGTCCTCCCTTCCTACTCTTGACCCCTAATATTCCCTTTCAGGGCCAGCCACAGTCATTAGTGGCCGTCCAGAGGAACACTAGGCATACACGGGTGATATGTATGTGGGACATCATCTCTTTTTAAAACACATATATTAGCATAGTTTACACATTGTTCTTCATCTTCCTTCTTAACTTAAACGTGTATCTTAGACAGCATGTTGTCATTACATGCCTCATTATTTTAAAGACACATTTTTAATGTTATGGAATGACATATCTCATATAATCAGTTCCTTGTTGATGGGCATTTAAGTTGACTCCAAGCTTTTACTATTACAATCATTGCCTAAATAAATAACTTGGTACATAAAAGATAAATTAATTAAAATAAAATAAGACAGTCTAGCTACATCAGGCAAACTTGAGCAAGAGTCCCTAAAATTGGTTATTTATCTGAATCAAACTGGCATCTCCATTAAATGGCCTAAAATCCCCAAGCCCTAATGTGTGGGCCTGTGGAACCCTCTAATCTATGTAAATTAAACACCAATTAGAACGGTCTATTAAAGTTTCCATATAAAACGCCAGCTAAACTGTATATATTAGTGCGTGTTGAAATCAGCCCTTGTATAAATTGTTTCTTAGCCAGTAGGAATCACTGCAATTGCTGTTTATGAAATTCCCTTTGGTTCTACTCAAGCAGCTCTTCTTGATGTTGTAAATGAGCTACCAAAGTCAAACAGTTCAGGTGGTGACATGGCCAGTGGAATCCGACATCAGTAGCGGCAAGACCCAAGGTACATGATTTCTCCTACCCACCCACCTGTGCCTCTACCACTCCACACCCACTGCTCCACCTGTCCACAGCACACATCATAATGCTTGATGGCTTGATTGTATCAAACTGTGTTCCTTGTCAAGCCACCACCATGTTCTATCCTGACGGCAATCTGACCCAATAGCTTTTCCACTGACATCTTTCCCAAGGAGAAGTCTCCATATGCCATAGTCTCTTTACCCTTCTGTACTTTGGTCAACTCCAATCCAGAGAAATTCATTATCTTGAGGACTTTCATATGCTCTTTATCCTCATGTGCTCTCTCTACCTTAGGAAAATACAGTTAATCCCTGTCATCATTTTTCCTTCCCTTTTCTTCCTGCACAGCCTTCTCCTTTCCTCTTTTGCTTCCTCTCTTCATTATGACTGTCAACTCAGAAATAGCCCCAATCATGATTGATAGGCATTCGAGAAATGCCAATGAAACTTATCTATTAAAAAAAGGAGAAATGCAATTTTAAAACTGCAGTGCATATGATAAGGACTAGTATAGTGAAATTCCCAGAAGTCCCCTTTAAAAAGTTCTACTCACCTCTACATAAACCTGTCTTCCTCAAGAAACAGTATGAATGATAATCTATTGCTTATTAATAATGTTCTGTAACAACATTGTTTTGTCATTTCTCACTGCAATTTGGTAACATTAAGCTTTCTTCATACAGCCTCTGTGGCTTGAAATGACCTGCCTTCAATTTTTTGCCTTTGAAAAACCTCTATCTTTTAAGTCCTTGCAGAATAAGCTGTTCCTTTCCCTGTACCCTTATATTAAATTGTTTTTTTTGCTATTTAACAACTATTTTATTTAGTCTTACATAATTTGAATTTGTCTCTCCTCCTATAGTCTCCAAGACCCTTGAGAGACTGAGCTCTGTTAACACTTACTTACAAACTTCCCTATCAGGAGCACATCTGTCTGCCATGTGGTAAAAGAACATGAAATGTATACTGAAATGATACGGGCTTCTGTGGGTTGGACTAGGAATCTAAAGACCACTCACAAAGTTATCTGTCTGCAAAACTACACTGTTTGTCAAACAACTGATTTATTGGTTTACTTATAGCATACTTTATTCCATAATAATTTCAGGTAGCCTATAGATACTTCAAAAAAATTTATAGTGGCATATTTTGTCAACTAAATTCAAGACTGAAGATCAATATCAAGAGCCCAGTTACATAGGCCATAGGACTTTATATTGCCATACAACTTGGGCTACAAGTTTGGCACTGAGCTTCCTGGCAGTAAAGCACAAAGGAAAATATGTTCAATCGCATGGTTCCCATTGTCCAGAAGGAGAAAACATGCCATTACTTGCGGGAAGCAAAATTTTTCTGACACTTAGTTCTGAAACAAAAGCTCTGGTATAAGATTTCTCATAGAGGATATTGAATAGGCAATCAATTGACTCAGTTGGAATTTCAGTGCATAATTTGTTCTTAAGACTAATGAAGAGCCATGTGTCAAGAGGTAGAGCCAAAGAGGTTAAAGTAGTGACATTATTTTATCTGCTCTTAAATAAAAAAGATCATTAGAACATGTCTAGTAAATAACCCTCATGCAATATCTAACATAGAATCCTAGAAGTATAAAAATTGTTGTGTTGTTGTCACTGGTTTTGTTTGCCTGTTTGTTTGTAATAACAATGAAGACATTTATGTTTCTAATTTGTGGAAATTTTGAATGGGGAACTAGAGGTTCCTCAATATTTCTGAGGGTTAGCATGGGTTTAACAAGTAAGATACTGAAAAAGGGCGATGATTAATTTACATTTAATCATTACTCCATGGAGACTGTTAAAACATAAATAAATTTAAATGATTCCCCTCAAAAAATCTAGTATGAAAAACTTAAGATTTTAAAATCAAGGGTTTTATTAAATTTTCTTCTCCCCCATAAATTGAGGTAGCAATTCTAGAATATCAGGATTATATGTAACAAATCAGCACACAACTAAAGAGGGCAGAAGCCAACAAGAAGGGAGGAAAGAGGGATTTAAAAAGCCTAATCAACCATTATGGAAAGTTCCAAGGGGTCTATTTGGGTCTCACTGTTAGAAGTAGATCAGCCCTTCCATATTCACTAAATCCCCAGTTAATACACAGGCTGCCTATCCAAGCCAAGATCAACTGTGCTTTAAATTTCATTTTAAACTTTTAGGGAAAAAAAAAAAGTAAATAAGCTATATAGCCAGAACACTAAATCATAGCACAATTTTCTAAATGTGTTTTTCTTGAAGTTTGCCAACTTTTATAAATCCTTGAATGTTTATTGTTAAGTAAAAGATGCCATCATTCCCTCTAAAGTTATTCAATGTGAAAACTGATAGCACTGTTTTCCTAATTCTGTTTTCGGTCAGTTATCTTCAAAATATTCTCTTGAACCCAAGGGGAAAAAAAAATCAGACTTATTTACAGTGCTGTCGAGCATGAGAATGTGAAATGTGAAGTGTTTTCCCCCAAAATAGTTTACTAATAAAAATAACCAGACTTTTGGGTCACTCCTCATTATTGGGTTTTATTTACAGAGTTCTATGCTGTTACGCAGGAAAACCAGTGGAGATGAGAAGTCAAATAAACTGCTAAGCAAAATGTATCAAAAATATATTTGAAATATGAGCAGAATTTGAAATTTAGCTTCACTGATGCTTCTTGTAAAGTCACTGTATGGGAAAGCTATAATTCTTCTTCTAGTAATTAATCTGACCCAAGAATGCTCATGTTTAGAAGTCTAACCCAAGGAGAATCTACTTAGAAAGGAGAAAGAAAGATATAAATGGATCCAATGCATCTAGACATACCAACTATGATTCCATGAGCAAACCACTGAACAGAATAACATGACCATTATAGATGGCCAGGGATACAACCTAATACTTATGCATGGAATATTTTTGTGAAAGGTGGCACTGAAGAAACAATCTGGGAAGCTAAATATAAATAAAGAAAAGAAAAGCTAAAGACCACTGAACTAAGTTTTCCCTGTCACCCCTCTATTTCCTCTTCTTCTATTTAACAATGGTGCATCACAGATATAGAGAACAAACTAGTAGCTACCAGTGGGGAGAGGGAAGGAGGGAGGGGCAAGACTAGGTATGGGATTAAGAGATACAAACTACTCTATAAAATAGATAAGCAGCAAGGATATGTGGTACAGCACAGGGAAATACAGCTATTGTCATAATAACTTTAAATGTAGTCTAATCTATAAAAATAATTGAATCACTATGTTGTGCACATTGAAACCAATATAATATTGTAAATCAACCAAACGTCGACATAAATAAATAAATAAATAAATAAATAAATAAATAAATAAATAAAAAATATGATGCATCAGCCATCCAAGGAAACTTTATGTTTTTTGAACTCCAAAATGCTAATTCTTCACCAATCATTATGCATTATTTATGAGGCTAAAGATATTAGAATAAATTCATTTTTAAAATATAGTTCAAATAGCATAAAAATTCTTTTGAAGTTAGGATCAAACTGTTTTATAGAGCAATCAGACTTTTGTCAAGCAACCTGAACTTTCTGCATATATCGAAAGAGGCAGGAGTTTGCCACCCTGAAACCTCTCACTAAAGGCAGAGCAGCATGGGAGCATTTCTGGTTTGATTTGGACATCATCCCACCCTGAATAAGATTCAAGTTTTGAAGAGGTGCCATGTTATCAGCAGATTCATGTTCAAAAATCTTCCCACCCTTGCTTCACTTGGGAGAGACATAGTTCAATGCTAAATGACCCTTTCCAAGGCCACTGGATGTTTGCATTTCTTTGTCTGGGAATCTGAACTTGAAGTAGACCACCAGTGTGGATTTCCCAGCTGTGGTATATATAAATGAATGTGGCAGCTAGATGGTATGATCAAATTTAAGGGGGGAGGAGTGCAGGGGTGAGGTATGTGCCCATGTGCCCGTGTGCACCCCCAAGTCTAGAAAAGAAGGTTGGAAGTCAGTGTCCTCAATGCCTTAAAACATGCAAGGGAAGATGTTGAGAAACTGAGGCAAGATATGGCAAAACCTGAAGCCAGATTGGAGCCCCATGCTGACTCATCAGATACCACAAATGTTGTAAAGGAAATGACAAGGGTGTGTGTAATAAAACTGCTGGTTGAGAAAGATACGAGTGAGGCTGCACAGTGAGCTGATAATGAGGTTACTGGGAAAGAAATAAGGCAATTCTTCCAAGGCAAGAAATGAGGGGAAAGACAAAGGCAATATAGTGGGGAAATATATGGTACTCTAGGTTGCTTCTTAAACTTTAGGATACATCAAAATCACTTGGAGGGAATTGATAAAATATAGATTTCTGGACCCCACACCTATAGAAACTGATTCAGCAGATCTGAGATGGCACCCAGATATTTGCATTTCTAGCAAGATCCCAGGGACCACACTTTTTAAATAGCAAGGTTGTAGATTCTGCTGGATTGGAGGCTGAACCCCTGCTCTGTCATTCCTTAATTGTAAGCCTTTGGTAAAATTGCCCAGACTGTCTGAATTTTGCTTTCCTTATCCTCAAAATAAAGGTGATAGTATATACTCCATAAGAGTATTGTGAAAATTAAACAAAATAACATGTTTGAAGCACCTGGGACATAGTAGAAACTTTAACAAATACTTCCATTTTTATTCCCTCTGAAAGGCAGAGGTAGGGGAAATGGAATCATGACCCAGGAGGGGTTCCAGGGTAAAAGACAGGAGGGCTGTGTTCCCAGAACCTAGCTCAGTGTTTCTCAATCCTGGGCAGGCATCAGAATCCACTGGGCTGCCATTTAGAAGTGGAGATCTCTAGGCCTCATCCTTGAATCAAAAGACTGAGTGAAATCAAAGGGACTGGCATGAAGAGACTGGGTGATTCTGAGGCCAGTCAGAATTGAGTCCAGGGACATATAGAAAAGTGAGTCTGAGAGTTCCAAGGCAGAATCCTGGACAACAGAGACCAAGCAGGTGACACAGGGAACAAGGGAGACAAAGTTGTAAATTCAAGGGCAGTAATGAGTTAGTAGAAACCAGAGAAAGCAGCTTGCAGGGAAGAAGAAAGGGTAGTGGTAAAAGTTAGAGTGTGTACTTAGGTTACCAGATTTTGACTTGAACTTTAAAACAGGCTAATGAACAGGTTATAAATCATGCTAACTATATGGGTGGTTACAATCCCTCACTGTGAAGAAAGGCTCAGCTCTGTAAGCAAATGGACTATGCTGATTTTTCAAAGTGAACATGGTCGTAGTAAAGAGGAACAGGGAAAATTCCAGAAGCCCTGGATCCTCAAAGAGCAGTCCTCATTTCGGTCTACTCTCCTCAGATCAATTTCAGTGGTAGAAAGTGGAAAATAATCCACCAACCAGCATCAACTGGAACTATGATGGGTGAGTTTTCTATTCTAGGAGGCCTCATTCATTCTATTCCTTCCCTGGGTCCTCAGGCACCACTAAAGTGTGTTTCTCATAATGCTAGGCTTAGAGAAAGGCTGCGGGTGATGTGGTTTCGATGATAAATATGAAAAATGACACGTATTATAACTCATCCTTGACTCTGCCCAAGGCATGTTAGCATAATTAATACTTTAAGAAAGGTCCCTCATTGGAAATCCTTGTTTCAGTAAATTTGTTTGTAGCGTCCCTCCTGTCGGTAACTCCTGGGAACACACCGTAGGAAACACTGCCCTGTAGCAAAGTCTGTAGTTGCCACACCCCCTGCCTGCCCCACTGCCAAGATCTGGAACTGAAAGCTGCACTGTCTAAATGCAAAGTTGTTCAGACTCTGAAACACTTCCTGTTTGAAAGAAAATTTCTCTCGGCTTTCAAATTCGCTGACTTCAAAGAGGGGGATAAGAGCATCGCTTGTTTGTCAGTTGGCTTTCGTCATTGGAGAGGTTAAAAAGCAGACAGACATTTAATAACATGGACATACTTGCCTAGGATTCACCACCCCTTGTTGAGATATCAGAAAGCATCACCACAAACACACACACACACACATTCACAATGGGAGCAGGGTGGAGAGAAATTATTAGTGTTAAAGGAAAAATGACATGGTCAAAGTCCTTGAGAAAGAAAATAAAATTGCAAGAAGTGAAGATGAAAACACAGTATGCTGGCTGGGTGAAGGCCCATACGCAGTTGGCTTGTTTTCCAGCAGGCTAATCCTCCCCTCCCTTGAAACTCCAGCTTGTAAATGTGTTTACAGCTGCTCAGACATAATATGCCAGATACAAAAAAATCCACTTAGTCATTGTTCCTGGTGAACCAGTTTTACAAGAGTTAACCTAATCCTTTGCATAAAGCTGAAAAGAGTTTGCCAAAAGCTTTAGCAAGAAAGAGTCATGCTCTTTGCCTAAAGGTTAGCTGATCTCAATCAGCCTGCAACAGAAACTAAGCTATTACTTATTTACAGGGTGAACTGTTTTTGATCTGACTAGAAATGGAGGCATTACGGGGTGTTCCGGCCAGTACCTGTGTTAATTGACACTTCTCCCTGTTATGCAATCAAAGTGAGTGTCCTGAGAATCGTTGGCTTCTTGTTCCTTTGCTTCACCCATCCCTGGGGCTCAAGCACAACAGTCTGCTAAATTGGGCATTTCTAAATCAGTTGTGCCACCCAGTCATATCAACTCTCAGGGTGATTAAAGAATTTTAAAGCAATTAAACTAAACATTACTTCCCTAGGTGGTGAGCCACCTGAGGGCAGAAACAATGGCAGCTCCAGAACTTCTAAGAGGAGGAGCAAGGGGCAGAGATGTTATTGGAAAAGGAGCAGTTGGAGGCTCTACCCAAGGGACTTGATCTAAAACAATCGTTACACAGTAAGTACATTCTGCACCTTTAGATTATACACTACAAGTCAGTAAAAAAACAAGTTTTTTCTGAGGATATTTTTGATAAGATGGAGAAAAATCCCAGTTGCCCATATTAGAGAATAAGAATGCCAAGGGTTGGGGAGGGTATAGCTCAAGTGGTAGAGTGCATGCTTAGTATGCATGAGGTCCTGGGTACAATCCCCAGCACCTCCTCTAAAATAAATAAACCTAATTACCTCCCCCTTGCACAAAGGAAAGAAAAAGAAAAATATATAAGAATAATAAATAAACCTAATTACCTCTCCTAAAAAAAAGATTAAAAAAAAAAAAAAAAAAGAGTGCCAAGGCTGATGAGTGGGGTGTGTTTTAGGAAATAGAAGCTAGGGATGTAGGAAGGGGCCTGGCAAAGCCCATCAAATCATGCCTTGCTGCTGAGCAGGAAACAGAACTGATTCACCTTGACAGCTCAGCTCTTAGCACGGTAATTGGCACAAGCACGAGTTCGGTACATGTTTGTTGATGCAAACGGGAACTGAGCACATGAAAGAGAGATCACAGGAGATAGAGGAGGGAAGGGAGAGACTAGAAGGAAGAGGGTCTAGAGGAAGAGGTCAGAGAGGAAAGAGAAAAGGGAGAGGAGGAGCAGGAGAAAGGGGAGAGAGAAGAGAGAGGGAAAAGATCATGATACACTTGGCACACAAGCTGAGATTATTCAACATATTCACGGGGCTCCTCTTGGCCAACTATATTACAGTTGTCCGAGCTTACCATGATCACAGTTCTTGTCTATAAAGTTGGATTTTTGAATCTGAGCTACTTCCTAAGTGATTTCATACAGTTTACTTTGACATCTTAATGGAGATTCTGCCACAAGGCTCCCACCCAAGCAGAGCCTTCTCCTTAGAAACAAAAGACACCCCCCTTCCACTGAGTTTACCAACAAAACCATTCTCCTGGGTATCTTTCCCTAACAAGCTCTTCCTATACTTCTGAATACTTGTTTGGCTATCGGGAAGGTACATGTGAACCCAGGTTTAATCACCCCAGCCCTCTTGCCTGACTCAGAGATACCAATCAGAAACTAATGTTGACAGTTCTGTCATTTCTACTCCAGAGAAGAAAAATGTCACAAGTCCTAGTCTGTGAAGTAACAAGATGAGCAATACAGAACAAACCGGAAGGGAAAGAGAGAGAGAGAGACCAGAGCAAGGACCCAGAGCCACCCTGAAGGCTGCTGTGACCCCACACCCTTCTGATATAAGACTCCTTTGTTTCAGTTCACGTTGCCTTCTGGGCAAAATGGGCCAATAAAAGGCAAACCATCTGTGCATGTACTTCTCTCAGATGTCCACAAAAATCCCCATAGTTGTTACCTTCTGGGAAGCTCAGAATGTTGTCGTTGTTCCCAATTCTTGTTCCAGAGATCTGCAAATTTAAGAACATGGTATTTAGTTTTCAAACCTCATCTACTATTGTGGAATAATAATACAAATGAGACAATACATGTAAACCCATTGTGCAAGTGTAGTATTATTTATCTCCTTTTTAGCAGAGAGATGGAGGTGAAAAGGAGGTCAGGGTGGGGGAGGGGAGAAGGCTGGCCAAAAGGAGCACAGGAGCCTCATGACAGTTGGCAGCTGGCTCCTTTCCCCACACCCAACTCCAGCCACTAAAATCATCCCACAAGCATACAGGTCTGGAGGATCGAAAAGACAGCACTGGTCCTGCTCTTCTAGGAGTTTGTGCTTTATGATGGAGACAGATAAGTGAAGTTACAATGAATGAGTAATTCCAACAATGAAGGAGAATCCAGTGTGATGGTTAACTTTACATATCAACCTGATTGGACTAAGGGATGCCCAGATAGCTGGCAAGATAATATTGCTGGGTATTTCCAGATGAGATTAGCATTTGAATCAGTAGATTGAGTAAAGAAGATTGCTTTTACCAATATAGGTGGGCATCACTCAACCTACTGAGAGCCTCAATAGAACAAAAAAGTAGAAGAAGGGTGAATTTGCTCTCTTTACTTGAGCTTGGACATCATCTTCTCCTGCCCTTGGACACTGGCTTCCCTGGTTCTCGGGCCTTCAAACTCTGACGGAATTACACCACTGTCTTTCTTGGTTCTCCACCTTGCAGACAGCAGGTGGACTTCCTGGCCTCCTTAATTGTGTGAGCCAATTCTTATAATAAATCTCCTCTCATGTATATTTGTATATATCCTATTGTTTCTGTTTCTCTGGAAAACTCTGACCAACACACAGGGAAATGTGAGAGGACATGGGGACTGTAGGAGGAGTAAGTAGAGGACACTTTTCAGAAGAATTGATTTCTGAAGTTTCACCTTAGGCACGCATCACACTTCTCATGACCCCTATTGTAGAGTGAGGATAGGTGTAGAAAGTGATAGGGAAATAACCATTATCCGCCTTAAATGAACTTGGCAGCCTGTATCAGTCTGGGATTCCTATGGTTAGCAGGTGGCCTTTTACAATCTCCTTGTGGATGGATAAGGTTTCCAGTCAAGTTTCAAAACTGTTTCCGCATTATTGGAGAAAAGAGTGATATGAAATGCCTATTGTAAAAGGAAACATGCTTTGAAATTGGACCATCAACTCAATCTGGTTTGATGGGGACTGTGGCAAAAGAAAATTTTCAGCTGGAAAGGAGTACCACCTCTGTAATGGGAGCAGTCATGGCAGCATACTCAGATCTTTGTTTTGCAGCCCTGATATCACAGCAGTTCTTGAGCCACGGGGCCAGTCAGGACGGCCACCCACCCTGGAGCACCGAGGCTTGGGCACCCCATTAAACAAAGGTCACTCAACACACTCCCCTATCTGTGTTCCTTAACCACCTTAACTGGAGGAGACACTGCTCACAGATCATCCTGTTCCCTTTTACTAGTCCCAATCCTGCCATCTCAAAAATGCTTAGTTTCCAAGGAACATCCACGTGGAACACAGAGCATGGCTATAGCCTAATCAAAACAGAAAAAAAAAAAAAAAAAAAAAGACAAAAAGGGAGACATTCTGAAAAGTAAACATTTGACATAAATACCACTAAAATGTTGCAAAAACAGAAATCCTAATTAAAGAGGATGAAATGAGTGAGATTTTTTTCTGAGAGTGATTTAGGATCATTATAAACCATACAAAGGAAAACTATTACTTGCTTCCTTAATGGCTTAAAGTGAGGGATGTTCTCTTCCAAGGTCCACATGCAGTACAGAATCATTGTGGTGGGTAGAAAATGTTTGCACAGCATGCCAGTGTCATCATGTACTCTGAGGCCATTTGTGAGAGGTGGATTTTGAGGTTGCACATTCATTTACTTCCTCTTATTCTAAACCCCCTATTTACAGAAGGACACACTGCTCATCTGCCTACACCACCCTTCTTTATTCTGCATTAGCCTTCATTTTCTTCAATTTATATTCAAAC
The DNA here is from genome assembly GCF_048773025.1 of Camelus bactrianus. Classification (NCBI taxonomy): domain Eukaryota; kingdom Metazoa; phylum Chordata; class Mammalia; order Artiodactyla; family Camelidae; genus Camelus; species Camelus bactrianus. The sequence continues at coordinate 37,509,077 of NC_133542.1, read as the reverse complement.
AGATATGACATTAAAAATTCTGGGTGTAGGGAGTGAAGATGGAAAGGATGTCCCTAAAGTGAGAAAGAACAATTGGATGGGCTATGACTAGACACATAAAAATGGGTAAAGTATATGAGTAGAAAATTCTCAAGACAAAAGCCAAATGGTTGATGTAGGGAAAAAATTTTCAGCCTTGCTAGTTATTAAGGGAAATGCCTACTTAGACAATAATGAGATGCTAATACACTCTGGGTTCTCTAGAGAAAACAGAACCGATAGGAGACGGATGGATGGATGGATAGATAGATAGGCAGACAGACAGACAGACAGATATAGATACGTTATAAAGAATTGGCTCATGCAGTTATGGAGGTCAAGTCAGCAAGCTGGAGAGGAAAGCTGATGATATGGTTTCAGTCTAAGTCAGAAGAACCAAGAGAGCCAATGGTATAAGTTCTAATCCGAGTCCTATTGTGAAAGCAAGAGAAGATCCTTGTCCCTACTCAAAGACAGGCAGGAAGACAGAATTTCCCCTTACTCTTCCTTTTTGTTCTCTTCAGGTTTTCAATAGGTTGGATGAGACCCACCCCGATTGGGGAGGCAATTTACTACCAATTCAAATGTTTCTCTTATCCAGAAATACCTTCACAGACGCATTCAGATAATGTTTAATTAAATATCTGGGCACCCTATGGCCCAGTCAAGTTGACACATAAAACTACCATTTTGTAACCAACATGATTGACAAAAATTTTAAGTCTAAAAAAAGCAAGTGTTGGCAAAGAATGAAAGGAAGCAGAAAAGTGTACAAATGGCTGGTGGGAATGTAAACTGGTATGGCCCCTTTGGAAAGCCATCTGTCAATCTAGTAAAGCTGAGTACAGGCACCTCCCATAGTCCCACTTCTATGAAAGTCTTTCATATTTATACAAAGAGAGATGTTCAAGGATACAATTTACAGCACTGTTGCTAACATGGTGTTATTCTCACTGGGTGATCAGAAAAGTAGAATTGTGTATCACAGAGTAGATTTTAAAAGTAAAATTAATCTACATGAAGTAACATGATAAATCTCAAAAGTATAATGTTGCATTTAACGAAAGCAAACTGAAAAAGGATATATACAGTATGAAATCTAAGTATTAACATTTAATGTAAATAATAGAATAAGAGAAAATGTTACTATATATTGTTTCTGGACAGATACATATGTAGAAAATTTTTTCAAAACATGCACAAGACTGATTCACACCAACTTCAGGATAGTTCAAACCTCTGGGATACAGAAAGGGTCAGAGGAGAAAGAGAAAGAGAGAGAGAAGTGAAAGCAATTACGTGGTTTGGCTATATCTGAAATTTTACTTACCGAAAGGATTTGGAAATGTGTTGATTTTTCTTAAATCTAAGTGCTGGATATACAGAGGTTATCTTATCTTTGTTTTTCTGTACATTTGAAATATTTCAACTTAAAAATGAAAGAAATGAATTAAAAAGCAGTATGATAGTAAGATTCCACAAAATATAGTGCATGGTCAAGTAAAAGAATATACGCTAAAAAAAAAAAAAAAAAAATCTGGGAGACTGTAGACCAAACTGTTAGTGTAAGTTATCTGTGGGAAGTTACTTCAAGGGCTTTATTCTGTACTTTCTACATTTTTGTTTTGTTTGAACTTTTGCCACGATCATGGATTACTGCTGTAATCAGCACAACCAGCCAAAATGTCTAGAAGGGGCAGAAGAGGTAAAGAAAGATGTGAATAAAGAGGTCTTTATTCAAAAAAACACCCTTTGAGCCCCACCCCTTGGTGTCATTTTTCAAAGAGTAGGCCAGAGGAAAAAAAGGAAAGCATTTTGTTCTTAGAAGCCAATAACTAAGCTAAGCCCCAATTTTACAATTATGCAACACCAGCTGCCATTTCTGAACATTCACAAGGAGCTAAAAAAGGGCTCATTATGTTCCTCTGAAATCTGCTCCTCATCCTATATTCTCTGTCTAGATAAATGTTGCCACCAGGCTCAACTAAGTGCAGTCTTGCCCCAATGCCACCACCTTAGCTCAAGCTCTCTCATCGATTGGTTCTTTTTCCTGCTTCAAGTCTTAACCTTTGGCATCCATCTAGCAAACAGCACTCAGCGCAATCAACCTGAAGCACATTTGATCATATAAATCCCTTCCTCAATTATCTCCACAAAAGTGTTTGTTTCTCATTACCGACAATATAATCAAACAAACAAAAACATACCAACTCTTTAGCATGGCTTCAAAAGTCTGGAGCCCTTTATGAACTAGTTCATGTCTACCTCAGCAGGCTGACCTCTTTCTATGCACACTTCAGCCCTGTAATCTCTGTGCAGTTATCTACAGTTTTCTGGACTTCACTGTGTTTTGTTAATGTTGCTTCCTCTGCCCCAAATGCCCTGCTTCTCTATCTCTCTGGAGAACAGTGCATCTACTTTTTCAATAAGCTCAGCGCAGCACTTCCTTTATGAAGATTTTCCTGGTTCTTACCCATATATACTTAAACACACACATACACACACACACCCTGACACAGAGTACAGATTTTTTCACTGTACTATCATTTTATGGATGTGATGATTTCCCAATTCTCTCTGAATACATTAAATAACTAGTTGTTGGTTTCAATGACTTATTTTTAGTTCATGTCTGTATTCTCAAGTTACTTCCATTTTCCAAGGGGGTCAATTTGGTTTTGGGGGGATTGTCTTACTCATGCTGTTGGTCTTCCAAACACATCTGATAATTCTATATTCTACTGTTAAATTTACCTTTCATTTACGAAAATTCTTCTTGAATCTCTCATCTGCTCATCCTTTCCTTTGCTGTACAGGTCTATTTCATTTTGTACATCTACAGTTTTACTTTAGGGAGGTATGGAGAAACATAATTAGTCAATACAAATGTTCAGTCCCCCATCTTAGATCAGAAGGTTAGCCAACCATTTTAGAATCCACTGAGATAACAGATACTGCATATTAGTGAAAAATAAACAAAAAATTTCTAAAGACGCAAAATATTTAAGAATGCTGATTAAGAACACTGTATTTAAGCAATAATTATTTGTAATAACTGAATCTTACAGTGTGAGCTTCTATGCCTGAAGCAATTCTCTTGTTTTATTTTATTCTGATCATATCCATATAGAATATGGTTCTAATCTAGTTTCCATTTTAATTGGAAAGGGGAGAATTCAGACAGGGACAGAAATCCAAGAAACATGGTTAGAGTAGGAGCTCTACTATGACATGTGTAGGAAATATATTTCCTACACAGATAAATCTTTGTGACTGAGTGTGGGTCAGAGAGGAGCACGTTGAAGAGGGAAGTTCAGCTTGGGAGTTTGAGAAGTGCAGGAGGAGAAGCCCCATACCCTTTTCTTTCCTTCCCACACTTCCAACTACTTACAGGTTTTCAATCCCAAGTTCAATTTTCACGGGCCACAGATATGGAAAGTTGGCCAAAGGTAAATTTAATCTATGGAATAAAACAGAATCCAAGACTGGGATGTCTCAGGAGGTAACAGTCAATTTTTAGAGCTCCAGGATAAAGTCTTGATTAATGAACAAACTCAAGAGGCAGAGTTGTTTGTTTGAGGCAAAATAAGACTACATGAGTATCTGAGCTGTCTTTAGCTGGAGAGCTATTTTGTGGATGATGCTTAAGAGCCATTTACTGCTTCCACAGAAAGGAAAGAAGGGCAAACTTCTTGTGAGTGTCAAATACCTGAAATTGTTTTGGGGAAAGAAGTTAAAATGATGCACAAAGAAGTCTCTATACTTGAGAAGTTTAAAGACTAGTGGAGAATTCAGACAATTAAACAGGCTACCAGAAGAAGGTGTGATAAATCCTACTATGAAGTGATCACCATGTGCTACGGGAACTTCAGGGGGAACATGTTTGCAGTGAGAGATCAGGGAAATGTTCCTGGGGAAGTGACATCTGCTCTGAAATCTGAAGGATTATTACATATTATTCGGAGAAAAGTTTAGAAGGAGACATCATGGGAAGAGGAAAGAGAATCTCACAACAGAGAGAAAAGCCTTGAGGATAGAGAAGAAAAGGCAATAGAGTCTTACTAGGAACTCATTATGGCTGATACATCATCTGTGAGGTGGAGGGTACTGAGGCCTGAAGCAGGAGAAATAAGCAGAAAAAATCAGAAAGGGACTTATGCCCCCACACTAGAAAGCTTGAACTTGATCATGAGGGCAAAGTGGAGAGCAATGAAAGGGTTCAAGACTGGGATGCAACAAGATCTGATTTGCATTTTAGATCTCTCTGGCTGTACTGTGTGGAATGTACTAAGAGATGAAAATAATTGAGTACCTGGTGCTGGCAGCTCCGGTAGGATTCTGTGGCAATAACCTCAGGAAAGAGGAGAGTGGTCTTAGACTAAAATAGTAGCAGTAGATTACAGAGAAGTGGGTGGAATCAATTTGCAAGGTATGTCTGTGGCAGAATGGACAAGGGTAAGAAGAACCTAATACTGCAGGCTTTGCTTTTTTATCTGAGTCCAAGGACTCCAGCTATTCACAGTGGGGCCTCCTTGTGACCTTTTCTTATTTCTGACCTCTTTCTCCTTCCTTCCCATCCTATCATTGTCAAGTTCCCCTCTCTGTTCTTTTAACATCTGTGGTCCACTATCCATCCTCCCTCCAATGCAGAGGATTGGTCTCCCCTCTCCCTACATCACTCACCCACAATCCTGTACCCCTCACAAAGCCTAAGCCAGTCCTATTCTCAGCTTCCTGAGGACATTCAAAGAAAAGATAGTGATAGCCCTTGACTCCCCAGGGCCTTCAGAAGAGTTGAGGAGGGCAGATGAGGGAGTGGAGAAGAGATTTCTAAACAACTGGTCTCTTTTAAGATCTCACTTCTGTCATGACTCAGTCCTTTCTCTTGATTTATTCTACAGATGGTCCATCAGTCACTACCAAAATAAGTGGATGTGTGTACATGCAAAATGTACACACAAAATGCTTTAATGCATCCCCACCCCTCCAAAGGACAAATATCAATTCTCAAAAACATGTAGTCTGTAAAATGATAAGGAAAAACCTAAACATTTTTTTAACTACCTCATAATTTGCAAGGCATCTCTCTTATACAATAGGTTCAGTATTTTATTTCCTCCTCAGCTTTTAAATTGTGCTTCTTCAGTCTTGGCAAGAATAAGAAAGGGCCCATTGTTGAATTTTCATACCTCTTCATGATCTCTTTCTAGATACCCAAGCAGCCATTAGAAGCTTTGAGATGAGTTGTTCTGAAGACTACATTAAATTCTTAGTTGTGTCTGCCTGAGGTAAGGAATAGTAGGTAGTTTTACTGTTTCAGTTTTACCTATCTGTCGTGTTCTTCTTGCCAAATAACAGAAATTGTTTAACAGCAGCGCAATATTATGGAAAGGACACTGGTTAAAGGAAGGCCTTGCCTCAGAAATGCTCACTAACTTCCTGATACTGAGTAAATCTCTCGAATTCCCTGAGCCTTAGTCTTCTCATTAGTAAACAATGGATAATGTGACTTTGGGTTGTTTTTTTCTTTCACAATCAATCTATATTGAGCACAGGAATATATATGAAAGTAGCTGGTGTTCAAAAACATATTGTATTTATTTTTGGTTAAAGTCAGAAGTAATCTAATGCAACTGTTAATTTTTGCAAATGAAGATGCCGAAGCACAGAGAGTGGTAAGGTTTGCCCATCCCACAAAGCGGCAGAGTCAGAAATAGATGCCAAGTCTCCTGATTCTTGTTCGATGTTCTTTCCATTACACCTTCTGGAGGGAGCCTGGGGTGTGTGTTTAAAGACATGGAAGCCTTTCACTATAGAATCTGGGCCCCAAGGACATGTTTCCCCTCCCCCAAATGACAAGGCTAATGCCTGTTCTTTTCAATGTCCATGAGGTTTTGCCTTGGATGGAAAAGTTTTTTCCAGCACCACCTATCCTATTATCCTGTTTTGAAAGGGTAATCTGTCAGGCACATCAAACATTAAAAGCAGCAGGAACATTCTGAGGTTGGTAGTGTGTATATTTTTCTCACCGATTAAATCTTCACTCCTCAGCTATCAGACAAAAGGGAGGAAAAACTTTTCCCCTCCTCCCCTAAAAGGAGAAAAGCTTTTAAAACTGTTAGCAGAATCCACTATTCAAAATGGAAAAATAAAATTTTCAAGTGACTTCAGATGAGAAAGGCAAAAGAACACATGTGTTCAGGATAAAGTTTGTTTTCTCTTGGGCTAGAATATTGCTACTTCATGATTCTAAGCTATCATCACTACAGGCAGATTGTGGCCAACAATTTTATCAACACAATTTAATGCTTTCCCTAGGTTACTGGAATTTGGAAACTGTAGGGAAAGTTTTAAGCTGATTTTGTCAAATAACAAAAAAACTATCATTTGTAAAAATATATTTTTTCTAAATTGCAGAGTAAAGGATTGTATGCAAGATTCAAAGTTTCTTCTTTACCCACAACAGATAAGAGAGATTGAAGTTATTACCAGAACTTTGATATGATCACCTAGGAAATGATAACCAAAGAGGGCCTGGGCTCTTGGCTGCTCCACTATCATCTCAAGCTCAATACATTAAAATTAGAATTCTATAAGTATCTTTCTCTCCTCTCTCAATTTATTCTCCCTCCAGTATCACCAATCTTAGCAAAATCACCATCAATCATTAAAGACATTAACTCCTTCTTTTCCCTCATTTTCTATCTTCCTCCCATCCCTAATGGTCGTTTTAAGTCCTCTTTTTTTTTTTGAGACTCTGAAATCCACTGCCACTGTATTGATTCTGACTTTTATTGTCTCTTGAACTACTGGCATTCAGGTTTGATGAATTGGTCCCTTGGAGTCTGCTCCTATCACCCTCCGATCCATGTTTCTTAAGGAAAGTCAAATTACTGGTATAAAATATAAAGCTAATGATGAATTTAAACTGTCTATGGCTCTTGTTGCCTAAGTAAGGCCAAATTTTTCATCTGACCTGGATGACTTTTCTCAGTCCAATCTCAATCCACTTTCCAACCTCCTCTCATCACAACCCATTACTGTGACCATGCAATCGAAGCTTCAATCATACCCACCCCCCCAAATCCTGTTATATCTCTACACCTTTGCTTATGCTGTATTCCCTGTGTATAAGACCTATATTTGAACATCCATTGTCTACCTGGTAACTTTCTCCTTAATCTGAAAGGCAGCTCAAGTGCCACATCTCAGTTACAATTTCTTTTGTAATCCCCCAAAACTTAGTTGGATCTTTCTCTGTATATCCATGTGACAGTTTAAAAACTGTTATTATACCAATAATCCCATTATGATTATTTTTTTACTAGGGAAGTCTTTGATAGGTTAGATTGTATCTTCCTTGTATCTCCAATTCCTAATACAGTGTTTGACACAGTAAGCATGCAAGTATTTGTGAAACAAACTAATTATCTATCCCTCCCCTAGTAATAATAAATGTCAGTGATTTTTCACGTATAATCTCACTTAAACTTAAAAAAAAAAAACCAATTGGTTCTCAAACAATATAGTATGGTACAAACGTACACTGATAACTCTATAAAATGTAAATTACATTAAAATATGTCAATTACATAAGAGCACTGTTTGCATGTTATCTGTCAGACAGCAAGTTGAGTGGATCACACAATAGCACAGGATGGGGTAAATTTGGTGCATAACAAGAGTTTTAAAAAATGATGTAATGTAGAAACCGGTCACCACCACCACCCTCCTCCCCTGCCCCGCAAAAAATCCTTTTTTATTAGAACCTGCAAGACCTTTGTGAGGGAAGGAGGTAGTTCAACTTAAACAATGAATCAATGTTCAAGGGCAAACAAGTGGCTAGAACAGTTAACTATGGGTGTTTCATAGCACTATGAGATATTGTTAGACAGTAATAATGATCAGGTTGTAATTATCACTGACTTGTTTGGGGCCTTCAAACATCTCTAACTTTATTGTCAAACCTTCCAGTATTTGAAAGTGTGTCTAAAAGGTAGAGAAGCAGAGACAGAATTGTGGAAGAGCAGTTTGAAATTGACAGCCTGCATTTAAACCCCAGCTCTGAACTCACTACCTCTGTTGACCTTCGGCGAGTCACTTCCACCGTGCTGATCCCCACACAGCTGTGCTCTAACATGGGACAGGACTCACTTCAGACGACTGTGAAAATTAAACAAGCTGAAAACAATGAGGGCTTGGAGTAAGCCCTTATTGTTATCTGCTATTTGTCGACATTGTTGTTCTGTTTTATCACTATGGCCTGTAGTGACACTAACATGCTAACTTCATTTTATCATCCTCTTTTTCCACTGCTGTGATCTCTTAAAATTAATAGTTTAACTTGCTCAGTTCTGGTCTCTCTACTTCCAAAAAAATCCTCTACATGGTTCAGAGGAAAATGAGCAGAAACCTAAACACAGCTAAGTTAATTTTTCCTCTTTCTCCAGAAGTCTAAAAACATAGTCCTGCTATTGTCATTGTCTTGTATCTGATTGGAAATACTTGTTTGCTGGGAAAATCATATCTAAGTATCTCTGGCTAATCAGTGTCCTTACAGGACCCAATTCAATCAGAAAAGTAAAACAATAATTATCAAGTTTGCTTGGTTAGTAAAGTGAAGTTTAATTGAGGAGATGTGATGAAACTTGCAAAACAACACCTGTGGAAGTAGACAGGCAATAAACACAAAAGGAAGAAAATAACAACTCTGTCAAACGTACTTGTAAACTGAGAGAACATTAAGGCGAAGTTCAGTGCACGAGGTTGACTCAGGATATATAAGGACACAGAAGAGCATTAATTGTTATCTCACTAAAGTTATATAAAGATCAATGGCTGGAAATGTTTATACACGCGTGTGCAATCCTGTGGGACATTCACACATTGCTTCCACCATTAGATAGATACCTGTGCATTATGACTCTCGTGAAGTAAGTAGTAGTAACTTATGACTCATGGTGTAGTTGTTTTCATCCAATCACCAGAGTCTGACAGTTGTATATCGTGAGTATTAACACCTGCCTCCTAGGGATATTGCAATAATTAATGTTTTTAACAATATTTTAAGCTGTAGAAAGCTACTAACAAATGTGGGGTGATGTGTCATGGTTATCAGGCATAAGTATTATTTATTTTTCTTTCAGTCAAAGACATATCAGACCCAGAGCCTCCTTCTCACATACCTATTTAAGAATGAATTGATATTCTTCAGTCAAATAAAAGCTTTCAAACAATGGGATTCTTCCCTACATTCAACCTGAAATCAGTATGTTCCAAAATAGCTAATGCCTCCTAAACACATTGAGGTCTGCGTTTTGCACTCAGCGTCAATGATTCCTTTGCTGCTAAATCCATCTGGATACCTCTTAATCCTCACAGCATTTGACATAGCTGACTGACCACTACCCTCTTTCTTTAGCCATTCTTTTTTTTTATGTGTGTTTTCTTTTTTAGATGGCAGAATTATGGATGGATGATTTTTCTTCATCTCAGTTTTCCAAAATTTAACCATTCTTTTGTCATGGCTACTACAATGCCATATTTATCTGGGTTTGGTGTCTGTGTGTTTTGCAGGTTCTTCTTTGCCCATCCCAGTTTGTTTCTGTTCTAGGTTCTGTTCTTTGCTTTTAGGTTTTTCTGCTCCTGAGCTTATCATCCACTACTGTGGTTCCTTATGAGAAACACTGAGTGCTGTAGCCACTCAGAACAGGACTTGGTCATTACAGAGCGGGTCACGGAATGGTGGTGTTTGAACTGATTCCTTAACACTGTGGTAAAAGGGGGCCATATACAGTTTCTGGTTTTTCTTCTATAACTCAACTCAGTTGAAGTTATTTATGTACAATTATATCTCTTAGTCTATTGTCTATTGTCTATTCCAGCTTACTCTTTATAAATATTCTCCTAAAGGAAATTTGTTGGTTTTCATTCTATTGTCTCACACTGGAATGAAGTCCACTTTAAAGAGTTATAGAAGAAAACGATGCTCAGCTCATTCCTTACATCAAAATATGTTCACTTGAATTCAATACAGTATCCAATTGAAAAGTTATGTGACTTCCTTAGTCCTCCAGTTTTTCAAACAAGAATTTTTATGATTGCTGAGTAGACTGTTCCATTTCTAGAGAAAAGTACACTTTCATTTGCATTTATTACAATGCAAAAGAATTGTTGGAAAGGGAAATTACACAACTTTTCAAAATAAAAGGTTTAACTTACAAACACACTTTTCAAGAAATTAATATTTTAATAGAATAGAAAACACACACACATGCAAAAAACATTTAAAAGGTGATCTAAATACCTTTTAACAAAAGAAAGAATAGGAGAGTAGGGCTAGAAAAGTCAGTCTGGAAGGGGTATGGATTTTGACGCAGACAGGTGGTGCAGCATCTAGATGACTCTGCAATTTTGTTGAACATTTTTATATTTGCAAAGCACTTTCAAATAACTCTTCCTGACAAGCATGTAAGCCAAATAACCATTATCATCCCAATTTTTCAAAAGCTAAAATAGAAATAGAGATCAACGGAGCAAACTGCCCTCTTCCAACATCAAATGGCAAGTGGTAACAGATTAGAAATCACTGAGCCTGAAATTCTATTTTGCTGTGTGAGCCAGGGTCCAGTCTACCCGTTGGATGAGTGCTGGTCTGCATTTGCCAAATCTGAACAGACAAAGCAGTGCACAATTGTGACAGTTCATCCAGATAATTCAGGTCAGAATTTCCCTGTGACCCTGGAATCTTAAAAATAATGCAACCTGAGTTATTTAACAAACTCGTAACTTTATGTTTAGCTTTCCTGAATCGGACATCAAGACTCTAGGAAAAGGGAAGAGATTTAACTCTCATTTGGATGGGCTGAGACAAAATAATGAGACTGATGAGGAATTTTGCTGAGATAGAAAGAGAGAGAGAGCAAGACATTCACTAAATACATAGGCCAGTTAGAAATGTTCCCCTATGTCTTCACTTTGGATAGTTCTTCTCAGTGAAGAAGTAGTTTTTATTTTATTCCTGGCTACCCTTATGGTGCTAGGGGAGCATATCTACTACTCTCTCTGAATATAACCTGAAATGTTATTTTAATGTTTAATATTTAAATACTTTAATATTAAAATTTAATATAAACTTTAATATTAAAATAATGAACTCCCAGAGACTTTTCTGGGTCCTGACACACTCCACACTGGCCCAGCTGCAGAGTTCTAGATATTGCTCAATGACAGTGCAAACTAAAGAGAAACAAAACAGCTTGTTTTTCTTCTTCAGACTCTCCAGAACCAACACACAGGAGGACCTGAGCGAGCAGAGCAAAGCCACAGGCAAATGACTCACTGGAAACCTTGAATGTTTGCTAAGTAAGGTCTTCTGCAGCATCTCACATCAAAGAGCCCAGGCTCCTCCGCCCGCTGCCAGCCCGACTTAGCTTGGAGAACACTTAAGGCATGTTGCTTCTGATGTCTGCTATTGGGAGACTCATAAACCAGGTCTGGGGAGATACTGTTTGGTGGTAGTGTTGTTTGCTTTTCACTTTTTAAGTTTTATGTGTGTGTTTTTTGTCCGTTTGTTTAATGATTATAAAAATAAGTGCTCAATATTAAACATTTGGAAAATATGGGACTTTTTTTTTCTACAGTAAGAGAAAAATCACCCATAATCCCATCCAGAAGCAACCTGTTAAAATTTCTGTAATTTCGTTTAGCCCACGGTTTCTCAACCTCAACACTGCTGACGTTTTGGACTGCTTAATTCATTGTTGTGTGTATGTAGGGGCAGGCAGTAGGGGATGCTTTTCTGTGTATTGTAGGATATTGAGCAGCATCCCTGGCCTCTACTCACTAGATGCCAGTAGAAATCCACCCTCACTCTCCAATTGTGACAACTAAACTTGCCTCCAGACATCGTTAACTGTCACTTGAGAGGCAAAATTGCTCCAATGGAGAACAACTGTTCTAGATAGTATGTTTTTGGAAAGAAAAAGTGTTGATTTGAAATTAATCAATGGGGAAGTTTTAGGAAATTCCTTAGGGAGAACTCAGTCCAAGCTGCCATCTCACAGTAAGGTTTACAGAGAAGGGACTTGTGCAAAGTCACCCAGTGAATTAGTGGTCAGATCTGCTGGGCTTCTGATCTACAGATCTTTGCACTCTTTTCCTTGTGTTATTTTTGTATTCTAACTCGATAGTCACATATGTGGGACACAATCAAAACTATCTTTGTCTGTGGTTCTTGAATTTCAAGCCAATTATCATTCATAGTATGAGGTGTGATTCCTCCTGCTCGTCACACTCCTCCTCTGCCAATAATGACCAGTTGCATGGGTGACGACAGATTCTATTTTACTGAAGGAAATCTGGTTTTCTTAACTTACAGTATTTCTGCTAAGGGAAACTCAAGAAATTTCCCCGAAGTTTTTGTGCTTCAGAACCTGGTGCCCCTCTTTTCCTCTGTTCCTTGTTAGTTTTCTATCTTCAGAGCGTAATAATTCAGTGATTCAGGGTCCATTTTTTTCCCTCTTTGTTCTGATCCATTAATCTAAATATCAGGCCTAAATTTCTCTCCTGGAAAGCCCCTGTTTCTACTCAAATTCAAACCTCCATTATCTTCCATCTGGACTAAGGTAACAGTCTTCTTGCTTCTACTCTTATTCCTCCATAATTGTAATCCATTCTTCACAGAGCTCTTTAAAAATGTAAATCAGACCATGCCACTCCTTTGCTTAAAATCCTCCCATAGCTTTCCATTACACTTGAAATACAAACTCCTTGCCCTGGCCTACAAGGCCTTCTGTCTTCCCAGGGCCCCACCTCCTCTGCTCTAATCATTCTGGCCTTGTGGTTTGTTCTCAGACATTCTGAACTCTACCTACCTCAGGGTCTTTGCGCTTGCCTTTTCCTCTGTCTGGAATGCTCCTCTTCCATGTTCCTGTGACTGGCTCCTTCTAATCATTTAGGTTTCATCTCCAAAGTCAGTTCTTTAGAGAGGGTTGCACCTCATTAACATAGCCACCCCTGGCTTCACCTCAGTCACTTTGGATCATATTACTTAGTTTTACGGCCTTTGTAGTATTTGTTAATATATATCTTAATCTAAATAATCATATTTATTAATTTGCTTTTTATTTATAAAGTTTCTTTCCCCTATCTCCCACCAGAATGTATCTGGTTTCTTCACTGGTGTATCCCTATTCCCTACGATACCCAGAAGATAGTACATATAAGCTCAAGAAATATTTTTGAATGAACTAATATATGAACTAATGACAAACCTACAGAACACTCATGCAAATAGAATTTAGGATCCTTAACAGCCTTCTTTAATAACTGCCACCCCTCCTATTCAAATCTACTTTCCACTTCCTGCCCCATCTTCATTTTTCTGCAGTCATACCCAAAGCATTGAAAGGTTCATTTGGTGACATTGATTTAATAATCCATGTGCTATCTGACTCTGAATGAATCACTCAGATGTCATAAAATTTCCCAATTATATAAGATGTTGCTAATAGTCCTGCCTTTTTTCAACCTTATTCATGAATTCATTTACCTGAGTAAAATTATCTAATAGGCCCAAAGCCAAAAGGATCCAAAGAAAGTTACTAAAAGGATTCCACTTATTGGCATGGGATTACTACTACCATCTACTTCACCCAGTTGTTGTGAGAACAAATGAGATAATATCTGTTGAACATTTTAATCTTAATAAGAAACATTCATGCACATGAAAAATGAAGCTATTGATTTCTGACATTCCAGTGTGTCATTTATATGTTTTTGCTAATAATTATATTAAGGAAGGTCAACTTTTGTGCATTTCTCATAAGTCAAGGGAAATCTAGTTGCTTACAGCATTTACCCAAGATATTCCAACTCAGAATTTGGGAAAATTTAGGAGTAAATAAGCTGAGTAAATTTCAGGAATTTTTTTACCCCCCATTTCTCTCTAGAGACATTAACTATTGTCATGGGTTAGGGAATATCAGACGGCAAGAAAGCCCCATATAAATCACCTGATCCAACACCTTTATTTTATAGATGACAAAGGAATACTCACAAAGTCATATACCAGAGTCCTTCAAGCTTGTTAGTGGTCAATACCCACCTAGTGCCAGCTTTCCCTACTTTCACTCCAGGGATTGTTTTTGCCATGTCCCATTGCTTCTCACGAGCCATTATTCTATCACTCTCTGCTAACTTCCAAAGGTCGGATTGCAAACTAGGAAGGGAGGGTAAAATGCTAAGATCAAGATTTCACCAAGAAAAAAAAGATAATTGTGTCCTGATATTTCTATATATACATATCAGATTTGAGGCTTTTGATGAGAAATAACCACTCTTGTTGAAAGTATGCAAAAATGCATCTGGAAAGAATTCAGGTCAACATGGTCAACATTGTAAAACCTTGGCTAACTTGGACACCAGCCCTTTGGAATGCTCAGCAAGCTGTAACAACACTGAACCCAGAAGTAAGTAGCCTGGAGCAAGAATTTAGGAAAAAACGTTTAACTTGAGAAGCATTTTTGGTAGGAAAGAACCATCCTTAATCATTCAATAACAAATAAGCACAGCTGAGAAAAGCTGAAGACCAAACGGCAAGAACCAACACAATGGTTTTCGTCAGTTCTGTGCATGGGGAAAAAAAAAAAAAAAAGAATAGGAACTAAAGCTTGTGAAATATCAAGACTTTGAAGAATCAAAAGTCAAGACTGTGTGTGCCATGGATTACGAAGGCATACTAAGTGTTTTCTGCTCTTTTTGAGAACATGGAGCAGTTGCAAATCACTTTTTTTAAAGGACTTCTATTTGTAAGTTAAAAGGAATATTCAGGCATAAAATTCAGTTAACTTAAAAACTGAATTCGTTTTCAGATAGCTGTAGGGATACACTTGTACTTAGACACACACAAAAAATGTGTTGAAAGGATAAATTGAGATGGCTTCATATAGAACTGCCAGCATGATTTCTAATCTTTATGTGTCTAGGCCCCCAGAAATCCAATTACCTTTAAGAGAAAATACCAGATGAAAGTAGCCACGGTAGTTTCTATACATTGAGTTGGCCACTTATCACCTGTTAATACAGGAGAGATAAATTTAAAATAAGCCTTTAAAATGCCAAGCTGGGGGGAAAATATATCAGCAGAAGTATAGGCAAGCTCTGATAAAATATGAACACACTATTGTGGTGTAAATTCTACTTTCTCTTCTATTTCATGGTTCATTTTATTTCTTCCAAGATCTAGCAATAGAGAAGATTAGAGAATTCAAAACTGGGTTATTTCATAAATAAATGGATTTCTTTTTGAATAGAATAGAAATCAAATGAGATATTTAACTCTACATACAGTTTTCTTCATCCTGGGTGATTAAAACAGAAAAAAAAAAACCACAGTAACTGACATGTAAATATGCTTTTTATATTGGAACATTATATGTATATTTGTAAGTATACAGAATTAAACCCTAAAAGGACATTCTATGCAATATTGAGGATTACTGCATACAGCTGACCCCTGAACAATGTGGTGAGTTAGAGAAGACAACCCTCCCTGCGGCTGAAAATCTGAATGTAATTTATAATTGATCCTCTGTACACCCTGTTCCTCCATATTCGTGGTTCTGCACCTGCAGATTCAAGCAATCCCAGACTGTATAGTACTGTAGTACTTAGTATTGAAAAAAAATCCGTGTCTAAGTGGACTGGTACAGTTTAAACTCGCGTTGTTCAAGGGTCAACTGTATGTGTGTGTGTGTGTGTATTTATATATACATTTGTAATATTTAAATTTCAAAATAGATCATCATATGGAAAAAGAAGATAGAGTATCCTGATACTTTTTATATAATAAATAGAACAACCATATAAATCAGAACAGAAAATGCTAAAATCTAGTTATTATCGTACCTCAGGACAAAAAACATGGGTGGTTGTTTAGTTTTACAAATAGCAAGAAATTCAATGTAGCTATCATTTTTTGCTTGTAAAGTATTCTCTGATTCTTATATTTAAGTTAGCTAATTCCGATTAATGCAGACTCATTTCCAGATTTCCTGTGCTCCATGTTAACAAAGTTGTACCATAACCAGAGCTTCCTGCCACAACTCAAAGTGCAAATGAGGATCCATGATACATCCTCTAAATACAGTGCTTGTACCCCTCCCCAACATTCAAGCAATAACAAGAAGTTCAGAGATCTTTTTGGTCTCCAGCTCTAACCCTCTCCCTGTTTGTTTTCCAGAGGTCCCTGGTGCTTATAAGTCTCTTTGGGGGAATTCCTCCTCAGCTTGGACCTTTCTTAGTGCATAGACTTCTGTGGGGAGAGACAAGTGCAAATCTGTCCAAAGCACAGAATGTCTGCAGCAATTAATCTTCAGGAGTCTATTTTTCCTGTGGAAGAGCTCCCAAGCAAACACACTAAGATCTTTGGAGCCTTTCAGTCCCTTTTCCCCTTGCACATTTGGGCTATGATGAACCAAGACTACTGTTTACCAGTGTGATCAAGATCCCCTGGCAGAAGATGCAGGACCACTGCTTTAGTTTCCTAGGGCTACTGTAACAATTCACCACAAACTGGGTGGCTTAAAACAAAAGAAATTTGTTCTTTCATAGTTCTATAGGCTGGAAGTCTGGAATCAAAGTATTGGAAGGGCCATCTCCTCTCTCTGAAGGTCTTGGAGAGAATCTATTCCATATCTTTCTCTTAGCATCTGGTGTTACTGGCAATCCGTAGCATTTCTTCATTAATAGATACATGATTCCAATCTCTGCCTCCATCACCACATAGCCTTATTCCTATGTGTCTTAGTCTCTCCTCCTCTTATAAGGACAACAGTCATACTGGATTGGAGCTCACTGTAATCCAGTACGATTTCATTCTAATTTGATTACATCTGCAAATATCCTATTTCTAAATAAGATTACATTCACTGGTACTGGGGCCAGGACTTCAATCTATCTTTTGGGGGATACAATTCAACCCTTAATAGCCATATATTGTTTAATTGCCTGAAAACAGTGGCTAGAAGGGCCATACACACTGGCTCACCCCAATGAAGCTCCCCCTAACGTCTCATCAAGACAGCAGTGGCAAAGGCTGCTTTCCATTATTACCGTGCCCTGGCAACTCTAAACAATGTCAATGATAGACACACTAGAAAAGTGTCATCAAATCTATGTTTTTACAAGATATTTCTGGCTGCAGTGCTGAGACTAGGTTGGAAGTGGAACAAAAGTGAAAATGTGAAGACCACCAAGAAGACTATTTCAATAATATAAATGAAAAGTTGTTGCTTGAATTAAGTTGATAGTAGGAGAGAGAGAAGGAAATGAATAGGTCTGAGATCTAGAAGATAAATTTGGGATCTGTATTTGGGGAAAAACTGATAGGATTCACTCACAGAGTGGATGGGAGGAGAAAACAAGAGGAAGAATCAACAAGTCTGAGATTTCTGGCTTACCCAGTTGTGGTTGGTGGTGTCATTGGTTGAGATGGGGGAGAAACTGGTTTAGTGAACCAGTTTGTCTCAAGGTTCAAAGGTAATCTCACAAGAAAAAGTACAAAAATAAAGATAAAATGTAAAGCAAAACCCTGGTTTAAAAAAAAAAAAAAAAAAAAAAAAAAAACTTCACATAGAGAAAACCAAGACAAAATCTAGCCCAGATTTTCATCAGGAAGCTGAGGCCCAAAGGGGAAAGATGATCTGCCCAATGAGTCAGAACTTCAATCAGAAGTCATCTCCTAGGTCAGACTCTTTGGGTCTAGCACTCTAAATACTTCACTTGGTTTGTTTGCTTTTATCATAATCCTTTTTCTTTATAGCCTTTTTCAGTTTGGAGGCTGTGTCTGTACAGAGCCTATGAGTAAGTGAGTTCACTTATTCCTAAAGACACAGACAGTGATGCCAAGAAGTTTCTTCCTGTCTTCAGATATTTCAGACTAGCAATACTTCATTCTTGAGAAGCATATGGGACACTGGCAATCAGGATATTTTCGTCTATCAAGCATTGTCTTCTAAAGCCAATACCCCCAAAACCATCCTGGAAGTCTTCTATGCTCTTTAAGAGAAGTGTAGTCATTAAAATAATTCAGTCAAACATTATTGTTACAAACCTACTGTTCTGTAGGTTATAAATGTTTTCAAAAGATGATCTTTGATTCTTTGCACCTACAAGTTTTAAATTTGGTTGCAGAGATTAAGCTATAGAAGTAACAACTGGTTAAGTGACAGTGCTAATCAGTACAAGATCTGACATCAAAATAGGTGGCTAGCTCAGTGAGGACCAAGACATTTCAGAAAAGGTGGCCATCCACGTGGGTGATAGAAATCAAAGATTATGGGGCTAGAGATAAAAATCAAAGAAAAAGAGGGCAGATGCAAATTTTAACTGAAAAAAAAGTCAATCCAGCTCATGGGCTGGCCAAGCCCAAAAAAGGGTCAGGAGTTTTAATGAAGAGCAATAGTGTTGGTGATTGGATTCCGTGGAGGTAGACCAGCTAAGGTGAGAAGAATAATTAAGCACTGTACTAGTGAGTATAAGAACAGCCCTAAGGGGGGGTCCTATTCTAGCTTCACGTTACAGATAAGAGAACTGAGGCATGGAGTGGCCACGTAACGTGCCTCAGTCACACAGCCAGCACGCTGTATTGCTGGGCTCCAAGCCCAGATAGCTCCGTTACAGAGCCTGTGCTACGGCATGTGGCCTCTCGCATAAGCACTAGTGGTTTGTAACAGTCTAAGGGAGGGGCATCAAAATGGACATGATGAAGTCTGGAAGTAATGACCAGGACAAAAATAAATGACTACCGACAAGTCACAGCAGAGACAGGGTCAGATTGCAAAGGCAGGAACAGGCTTAAGGGTCAGCTTCCAAACAGTAAGGGTAAGGATAAAGATTAAGAACAGCTTCTGGAAAATTTTTAGCCACTGGCTTCAAGAGAGGGTGGGAATAAAAGAAAAAAATTAAAATCATAGGGCAAGCACAACCAAAGATCAGCCTCCCCGAGGCAGATTCCTGGCTGAAAGCTGGCCGGGCTGCCTCTGATTTGACTACTTATGTGGCCACCTTTGTATCTGCATTGTAAGGAAAGAGTCGTGTCAGCCTCTGAAAGGAAAATAAATGGAGTAAAATTTGATAGTGGAAACAGAGCATGAAATGTTTAGGGCACACCCTGAACACCATCTTCCTATTTCCTCTGTGAGGTAAAGGACCAGTATTAAAAAATATGAAGAAACAAGGCCAACTAGATATATCAGACTGTTAAACACTGAAATTCAGAAGGAGTGGCTGAAATTTAATCTTAGAAGTAATATGGAGCCACTGAAAGTTCTCGAGGCAAGAAGTAAGAGGACACAATTGGCATATCAAGTACCCTCACTAGAGTATGGTTTATAGGGTGGATTAGAGGGAAAAACAAAGGTGCTAAGTGAAAAAGGTTAAATGCAGCCAAGGCAAGAAGACATGTAACTTCATATCAAGAGGATTCAAAAAGGCAGTTAAAACAATGATGGAAATATAAGCTTCCAGGAGAAAGCCAAACTTTCAGAGATGACTTGCAACTCTTGGAGAGCGTCTTCCTGCAATGCTAACAGTTTAGAAGGGTATTTTTGTAGTACATCAGTAAGCTCCTTTAACAGAGGTGAACAGTGTAATTTAAGGTAGACTCATAGTTTCCCTTGAAAACATTCTTTCACCCATGGTAAATACAGTTTTAAGCAGTATCCCACATGATTCATGTGGCTGTAATACACCCAACTAGTTTTTCTTTCTAAAAGACCCATGAATCAACTGTCTTTGTCTAAGAATTAGGGCAATTTGCAAGGATCAACTTCACAGATAAGAGATATACACCTGAAGCAAGAATAGTGATACTGAAAATAAACCATTTCTGCTCTGGTATAAAAAAAAAAATTAATAATAGTCTTTTTCTTTCACCATATCTTAGAATACTCCAAACCTCTATAACATGCTGTCAGCTACATTACTGGTCTTTGGTCTTCTTTATTTCTTAACCACTATTTTCAGGGACTTTTTAAAGCATTTAGAATGAAAACCTGAAAGTACCTTAAAAAAAGTCATTATAATCTTATGACTCAAGTTGTCAGTTTCTTTAACAGTAAAGTAAGGAAGCTGAACTATACATTCTCACAAGAACTGAATCTGTATGATTCTATCAGTGTTTTTATAAATATTTTTCTGATGATGGTCTTCAAAATATTTTGAATTTTTTTCTATATATACCAAAATAATACATAGACTTAAATATTAAACATAAATTTAAGAAATTATATAATCCACATCTATATTAGCTATTTACAAATTGAACACAATTTCTTAATGAATGCAATCTTTTAAATTAATTGTTTACCAATTCTTGGTTGTATGAGTGAATAATTTTTCCAGAATGTTCATAAATATAACAAATTGAATTATATCAAAGAGCTTCCTTTGGTAGAGCCCTTTTATAAGGTCTGCTCAGCACCTCGCTCCACATTCATACCACCTTCCTGTGAACTGCTGTTAGTCTGTATGATCAAAGGGATGGATTCTAATACTGTATTTTTGTTTCACGGCCCTATCCCGTGACTATAGTTGATTGGGCCAGAAAAGGCATCTGACTTTGGGATTTGGAATTGGAAAAGAGAATGAAAGAGAAACAGCTATCTCTCTCCAGGTAGCTGAAGGTGGAACATAAAATGTTAGGAACTTTCAGCAATTTTATTTTTCCATTTGTGCATGGAAAAGTAGATAAAACTAGTCCACAGAAAGAGGAAAAAAAAAACTGAAATCAGATACATAGGAGGGCAGAAGTATCCAAGTCTCTGGTCTGATTTCTTTCTGAGGCTGAGATGTTTCTTTTAGATTTTGTGAGTGTTCTGTATCTTTATCATAAATTATCATTTGCATAATCTACCTCTGGGTCTCTGCTCTGAGACTGTATCCCCAGAACACGAACTCTCACGTGACAAGCAGTGCAAGGCTGTGTGGTTGGTATCTCCTCAAATTCATCCGATTGCCTACCTGTACTCAGCCACAGCTCTGGTGGTCCCTGGGAGACACCGCTGGTAGAGTATATTCAGGAGAAAATAAGGAAGGGAAGCAGCAGTCTTTGCTTAAAGCAGCAGCTCACACCAGTGGATTACCAGGACATGTCCTCTTCCTCCTTCAGTTTATCCCTCAGTCTCTGGAGCAAGGTTCTCTCTGTGGAAAAGTAAATCATTCTGGCTGCCCAAAGGTCCAGCTAAAGCCAGGGATCTCTCTTGGGTTTCTCAAGAACTTTTCAGCCTGTCTCAAGCTATCTACTGTGAGTTGTTTGAGTTCTCTTCATGAGTACACTGCACAACAAAATACTCAACTTCAGACAGGCAAAGCAAGAGAAGGGGCACTTGATCTGGTCTTAGCAACTATATCTCATAAGCATCTCCCCTCCAAGGCAGGGAAGAATCAGTCCTTACACTAGAATACAGCTTCCCCCTACAAAACACAATACCCCCTTGTACACAGCATATACACAGATTAAAGGATAAGCCAGTTTGTCATAATAACAGGATCCTCTATGCCAAGTAGCCCAAGCCTAGGCTGGTAGACTGACTCCCATTTAGGAATTCAGAGCCATAAGGTCATTAAAAAATAGCTTTCTTTACCTTTTCCTTCTTAGGTATTCCTCACTCAGAAAATTTAGTCTCATCAGCAAGCGCTAACAAAACTACATTTGCACTTTTTCTGAAGGTTAATTTGAATCTGTCCAAGGAAATTAAAAAACACTAGAGTACTCTTTTAAAAGTCTCATCATAGTCGTTCCAAAATCAATAAGGTGCTTGAGAGTCGGCCTCATCCCACGTCCCCAAATTTTTTCACAGTCGCCTCAATATGATGTGGCTTTAACTCGGGTAAAGCAGAAGAAAATCTCTGCTTCTGTTAGAAGACTAGGTATATAAGCCAATCCTCTCACAAAAGATGACTAAGAAAGCTGCATGAAATTATAAGAGATACAAATCTTGGAAGCATGAAAGGGCTAACAGCATACTGAAGAATGACCAATCCCAGATATAGAGGGATAGGAATTCAGATTGGTATGCTTGGCACTATGGCCACTTTTGAACTGGAAGTATTTGCCAGTTTGAGGGAGATGGCCAAGAGGCTGTACTTTTGGTATCTTCACAGAGTTGGGAAGATAAAAGTCAGTGTCTAGAGACAGGGAAAGTAGGAATTCCATAAACCACCCCTCACTTTAGACTGATAGCCACAGAGCTGCACCCTGGAAATAAAAGTAAGCCAGAAGTAAACTATTCCTTTTATAAATTAAAGCTATGCTGGGTGGCCTGGAAAATATCAAATATGGAATTTGGATTCCATACCAGAAGAAATAAGTGTACTCTGAGTTATTAGTGTCCCCAGGCAATTGGTGAGAGTAATTAAATGTCTTCTTTGGTGAACAAAACATAATTCCAGACTTCAAACTATTTTTGCACTTTCTGTTTGGAAATTTTTTTGCCAAGAAAAAAAAAAAAAGTCTGGCATACAATCAAAGTATCCAGGCATATATGGAGACTAGACATATGAATGTAAACCACAGGCAACAAAAATGGACTCCAGAGGCTCCAGATATTGTAATTTTTAAACAAAGATATAAACAATTATGTTTGCTATGTTTAAGAAAATAAAAGTCAAGTTTAAAAATTCTGGCAGAAAACAGGAAACAAGTGGCAAATTAGATATCCCAGAACTGAAAATTTTGATAATTGAAGTCAAGAATTCATTAAACAGATTTAACAGTATACTAGACACAGCTGAAAAAATAATTGGTGAAATGGAAGTCAGGTCACAAGAAATTATCCAGAATGAAACACAAATACATAAAAATGAGAACTATAAGAAAGGAAGTAAAAGGCATAGAAAACACATTAAGAAGATCTTACATATATTTCATTGGAATCTCAGAGATAGACAATGGGACAGAGAGGCATGATTTGAAAAGACAATAGCTGAAATTATTCTGGAACGGATGAAATACAGCATTTACTCAGACTGTGCTGCAGAAACACATACTGCCAGATGATTTTTTAAAATCAAGGAACATTAGATGTAGGCAATCATATATGCTGGCTGCACCCACTTATACATTCTCATTCCCATCTGATCTTTAGTTGTTCTCCACACAGGATCAATTGCCCTACTGTATTCTTTATTTTCTACCACAGGATCATTTAGCTCTCTTCCATGACTATGCAGCTCATAAAATATTCTACTGCTCTCCTACTGCCTGGACTTCGAAGAAATTCTGTGAGGCTGTCTCATACCCACCAGTCCAAATACACCTCAGTGATATTTTCTTTCTTCCTAATTCATGTAGAAAATCTGAGCACTGCCCTGCTCCCCAGATCCTATACTGTGGGCCTCTCTAAACTTCACTCCCAAAACCTATGGTGGAGAGGGGTGGGAGAATGTCTCTTATCCTCTGCCTTCAGAACTTGGGCAGAGCCTTTATCAGAGATCCAAGTTTTCACTCTTTCTTGATTCTCTTCTTTCTTCTGGAAATTTTTACCTAGTTGCAGGTGGGCAAAACTGACTCAATCTGATGGTTTTATTTGAAGCCTTCTTTCTTATGCCTAGACCAGTTATTCATAAGGCTGTTACTCAAAAGGCTAACCCTTGATTCTGTTACATGTTCTGCTGGGTCACTTCTTCCCAGAAGAAATAAATGCCATCGAATAAAGCAGAGTAAAGACAAAGAAAAAAGAAAATCAACCTGGGGACAAATTTAAATGAATATCTCAAAATACTATTTTATAAACACATGAAGTCAGAAGTTTTGACAAATGCATTTATATTATATTACAATAATATATATACACAATACACAGACATTATTTTATGTGTACAGGTTTACCACAGCAGAATTTATTATTAAGAAAGTCATATGAATTTTTGTTTAATACCTAAATATCTTCTAATTAACTTTTGATGTTCTGGGCCCAAATTTTAATATATTTTTAAACAGATATATGACTAATAATTTGTGGCCTTGTCCAGTCTTCATGTTTTTACCAGTCTTTTACAAGTTCACAAAAATAATAGGGAGTGATTTTGCAATTATTTATCTAATCCTGTAAGAAATCTATCATGTAAACATGGCAAAGATCACAGTGAAGCTCAGTTTGTAAGCCTACCGCCCTAAGGAGTCTGGGAAATTTAGGAAGTAACAGGGACTCCCTGAAAGAAGAGAGGAGAGGGATATTAAAACTGAGAGTCAAGTCTTGGGTACTGAGATTCAGAACCTTTGGGAGGATAGAGGGACTTCCCTAACTAAGTTCTGGAGAAGTACTCCAAGCAAATAGAAATGTTGAAGGACATGGGTCCCTCCTCAAGTCTCAGGGAACAGTACAAGAACTATATGGAGGAGTGGAAACCATGAGGTCATATTTGGAAATGCCAAGGTGCAATTGTCACTTAGTGACAGAGCTTCTAAGACTAGCTGATAGAGAAAGAGCACACAGCAGAGAAGCCCCTTCTTTGTGAAACAGACACAGCCTAGTGATTGCAGCCTAATAGCAATGGCAACAGAAATAATAACGAATTCTCCTAAAACAATCAAGGGACAGAACAAACAACAGCCATGGTGGCAGCAGGAAAAGAGACCTGTGCTAACATACAGGGGTCAGGCTATGTCTGCAAAAGGCACAGCAGTGGTGCTGGCAACCACAACAAAGAAAGGCTGGCAGCAGGAGGAGTGTGAGTCACTCAGGGCCTGGGGGAGGGCAGCGTGAGGAGAAGGGCAGGGGAAACAAGCCTCTTGCCCAATGGTAAACATCCTCCAGGTGAGCAGAGCCAAACCAGGAAACACCAGAATATCCACCTCTGGTTGCACAGGCTGATTACTGGGCCATACCACAGGGTTGCTAGATCAAAATATCTTGGCGTAGAACCTAAGAATTTGAATTTTAAACAAGTTTTTAGTGTGATTTTTAAGCAGTACTTCCCATAGGTCTGAGCAACTGGGAGTCTTGCCCTGGAGCCTACCTTTTAGAGAACTTTCTGCCAGCCATTCTCCTCACAGAACAAGAATGTCCTAGGGGCCAAGGTAACATGTCCAAAAGCACCCCATGCTCACCTAGCACACAAGTACCCTCCATCCAGGTCATGTTCCTTGCTCCCAAGACCCTGGATTCTCTGTCCAAATGACACTGAGAACAATTCAAGGGTCTGAATGGACCTCTTCTCCCCATATGTTCTCCCATGGGTGGACCACACTGCATGGTATGCATAACTCTAGAACCAACTATTTACCAAAGGGCAGTTGCTTGACAGGCCTGGAGCTTGTACTTGTGTGCTGATCACCGGTGCTCTCCAAGCCTCTCACACAAGGGCAAGGGCAAGAGCAAGAGGTGGGAGAGAAGGAGACTCCCCTTCTCTGCCTCCATCTGCACTTTTGCCCTGGGCCCGCAGACGTTAGGGACAGCTACTGCTCTAGAGACTTTCTCATTATTTTTGGCTTTTTTTAAAGTCACAAGGGGTTTGTTTAGTGTAACTTAGTTTTGTTTTTGTTTTGTTTTGTTTTATTGTGTTTTTAAGAAACAGAAAGGAAAAGAAAGCTCTTAGGGTCAAAATGCCAATTACAAAATGAATGGATGCTAGAATTTAATCCTGCTGTGACTTTACAGCTCTTGATTTTTCCCTTGACAGGTGAAGTCTTGAAGAATAAGTCTTGCATAATTTAGTGGCATCCTAAAACCTTGAATTCATAGAGTTAATTTAGTTTAAGTATTATCTGCTGAGCATTTATTCTGTGCTCCGCATCATCCTAGACAGTGAGAGGACCAATAAAATATGATGAACATCCTCAAAGAAACGCCATTGGACAATTCAAGCTCTACACAAGGAATGCAAAAATAACAGCTGTTCAAGGGAGTGTGTTATTTTAAGCTCTAAAGTGAGTGCCCCAAATATGCTAACTGCAATAGGAATTTAATGTATCTTCAACAAGATCCTTCCCTTCTATTCTCAGGGTTGCCACCTTCTAGAGGAGGACACACACCCACCTAAACAAGGGCCTACTGCTTCAAGTTTTAGGAATAAGCAAGACTAATGAAGGATTTTTGCTGCACCAACATTTATTTATTTTTATTGTGTATGTGGGTGCGTGTGTGTGTGAAAGAGAGAGAGAGAGAGACAGACAGACAGACAGAGGGAACATAGCCACAACAGCTCAAAGTGTTTTTCTCTCTTGCAGTGATGATCCATCCACTGAGCCTCATCACCTATGACAAGCTCTGCATTTGTCAATCACAGATGGCCTTTGATAGGCTGAGTGTGGTGGGGATTTCTTTCTGTGTAGAGTAATGAGCAACAAAACTTGGGAAGAGATTCAATTATTCACACTGTTGTTAAAGTCAGATGTTCATTTTACCATAACATAAGCCCAAGGCATCTGAGTCAGCAGAGGCAACTACCCTGGGTAGTGTCTGTTTCACTTTTTTGCCAATGAAGTTGTGCCGTGCAGGATAAAGAGCAGCAGAGACAGGAAGCAGTGACCAAGGAGTCAGCTGGGGAATTCCAGCTGCCCTCTTGCCCTACTTATAAGGAATGGAGATGACTCATTGTTAAGAAGCAAACAAATGTTGATTTGGCTAACAGAACCCTATGCAAAATTTACGCTTTCCCTTGCATCCTCTTCTGGGAAAAATAAAAGAGACAGGTTATTGTATCTGGACACCTGGATAGCATTGTGTAATACTGGTACAAAAGAACAGGCATACATGTGTTTTTTTTTTAATGTGCTGTTTTGCATGTCCTTGAAGCCAACCTTCCTCTGGAACATATCTTTCCATAGAAGACAAGCTGTACAAGAGAAACCTCCAGGCTTCAGCTGTGCAAATGTGTGGTGATTTGGTGATCTGCTACTTAGAGACGTTTGAAATTTTCAGGCAAGCACACACCTATTAGTAAGTTCCTGTGTGGCCACTCAAACATAGGCTATAACCCAGGTTATAATCCTGGCTCTACACTAAGTAGCTATGTGTCCACAGTTTCCCCACCTATGAAATCAAAAGTTTCAACTCTTAAGGCTCCTCCCTCCTTTATTGTTTTATACTTTAAGGACTTTAGAAAAGTTGAAAATATGTACCTATAATGCCTTTCCTCTCCATCATTCATCTACCATAAGAACAAGCACTTATATGATACAGAAAGTGTTTCTGTTAACAGTTTTCTTTCAGTGTAGAGTTGGAAAGTATGACTCAGATGATATTGAGTCAAGGATAAGACACAACTTACAATGGAGTTAAAAACAAGTTCTGATTTACCTTATTGGGTTGTTGTAGTCATCAAGTGAGATTACATCCTTGGGAAGTTTATCAGGCATTATGCTCCATAGAAATGTGCTATAGACTGAATGTTTGTGTCCCCTCAAAATTCACACATTGAAACCTAATCCCCAATGTGATGATATTAAGATATGGGACTTTTGAGAGTTGCTTAGGTCATGAGAGCAGAACCCTCATGAATGGGATTGGTGCCTTATTTTTTTTTCCTTTTTCAGTTTTGTTATGTAAAATTATCACAGTTCAACTGCACATGCACATTATATTGCATGTAAATACACACATACAGTATACTGCACTTTTTTTAGTTTACATATATGTACTGGTCATTGGGGAGTAGTGCTTTATAAAAGTGACCCCTGAGACCCCCTCACCCCTTATGCCCCTTTTGCCATACGAAGTTACAGTGAAAAAATGAACATCTATGAACCAGAAATCACCAGGATATCACCAGACGCCCAATCTGCCTGCACCTTGATCTTGGAC
Source organism: Camelus bactrianus (assembly GCF_048773025.1). NCBI lineage: Eukaryota > Metazoa > Chordata > Mammalia > Artiodactyla > Camelidae > Camelus > Camelus bactrianus. Next base: position 37,481,250 of record NC_133542.1, on the reverse strand, counting down.
TCCCCAGTCTCCAGAACTATGAAAAATATGTTTCTGTTGCTTGTAAGCCACCTAGTCTATGGTATTTTATTACAGTATATAGTATCCATAGCCTGAATAGACTAAAACAAAATGTTGTTACTATTATTAAAAATAAATAGAAATGTATTTATTCAATTAACATTCATTGAGCACCTTCTGTACATCAGGTATTGTGATAAACATTAAAAAAACACATTCTGTTTTCCCACAACTCACAGATAGTCAAAAGAGCCCAAATAAAATGATGATGATATTTATCCTTAAAATTGTTTTTTATCTTTATGAAATTATTTCAGGCTGAATAAAGGAACAAATTGCTAAAGCTATTATTTTCTTCTCTACTTTCAAGTATTGTGCATCTTTTTAAATGCTCCTGTCTCAAACTTAAAGAAAAGCAGATGAGATTCTGCAAAAGCTCAACTGATTTCAGTGCTGGGTGAAGAAATAAAAGATGCTACAGTCTATTAACTGTTGGGACCAAGTATAGGGCAAGTTTTAATGGGCTCCCCAGCAGTGATGAGAGAAAAATGGACGATAATAACCTCACTGTAAAGGGTAACAGAAGAGTGACCTTGGGCTATGAAAAATGTGTTCTGTAGCCTTATGGCTGCAAAGCCCACTATCCTCATTTTGCACTTTATGCTTCGGTAGAACTGCACTTACTGGCTTCTAGGTCCTTTAATATAACATGCTCGTTCAGGCCTCTGTCCATTTTCTCATTCCTTGCCCTCAGCCTGGACCAAGTGATTCTCCAACACCCCTCACTCTTCTTTCTTCCTCCTCACTTCTCCTTTATGTCTCCCACCAGATGCTGCTCAGTATTCAAGATTCTACTCCACTTCATTTCCTGCCCAAAGTCTGTCCTAATTTCTCTCCACACCTGCAGTCTTTGTGAGGCATCCCTTCACTGCACTCCTATCAGCCCTATAGCATCATGGCACTTTTCACAAGGTGTGAGAAACACCATATTTTATCTATTTCTTCCATTAGACCAGTGGTTCTCAAGTGGAGAAGATCTTGTCCCTCAGGGGGCATCTGGGAATTTTTGAGACATTTTTGATTGTCAAGATTGGGAGGAGTTGCTACTGGCATTGAGTAGAGAAAGCCCAGGGATGCTGCTAAACATCCTACAGTGCACAGGACAGCACCCACAACAAAGGATTTATTTGGCCGCAAATGCCAGTAGTGCTAAGATTGAGAACCTCAATTAGACTGAGTTCCTTTCCTGTTCCACCAGCTGCAAGCTCAGTGCCCAGCAGGAATCCAAACAATTTAAAAATTAAGTTAAACTTGAAATTTTAGTTGAAAAAAACCTTACTATAGCTTTCTGAAATAGCTAATAACTAATTTGAGCGTGTACCGAGAGTCGAAGGAAAATCAGTACTCAGAGGTAAAGGTAGGGAACAGCCTTCAGTCTTTCCCTGACACTTCCTCCTACCCAGCTCTCTCCACACCTCTTCACTTTTCACCTTTTTACCTTCTTTGGATGGACACTTCCCCCCAACTTACTAGCATATTTGAATCCTACTTCAAAATAGGAACTGGAACACAGTGAAATAAATTGCCCCACATTTGATTATCTTAGTCATTCATTCCATTTAATTTTAATTTTTAAACATATAAATTACAGGGTGACATGCTGGGCATTGGAAGAAAAACAAAGATGAATAAGAAACTGGGGCTATCCTCACTGGGGAGATTTCTGTAGTGGTAGAATAAAGGAAATACAGTTTCATTTTCATTAATGTGATCAGGGAATGTTTCATAGAGGAGAAAGCCTTTGATTTAGGTTTCCACAGATGTTTCATAAAGTATTTTAAATGCACTACACATATATTATCATGTTGTCTTTCCTAATCTAACATCTGACCAGTAAGTGTGGCCCTTAGGATGTTGATTCTTAAGATTTGCATTTCTGCCTAGTTCTCAGGTGATGATGATACTTCCACTGGTCTTCTGATCATATTTTGAGAACTCCTACCTCAAGATAATCAGCCAGGTAACTCCTTGCCTGAAAATGGACATAAGAAAACAACCTGTGGGCTTCCACAAGCAGGAAAGGAGAAACATTCCAATGTATTCCTATAAGTAAGGAAGGGCTCAGTTTTCAAAAGTAAATTAATTGTCATACCCACTTCCATTATACCGTGTGCCCTTGGAGAACATGATTATTTATTAGAAACATATCATGAATTATGTAACATTTTTGAAGATTTTTATAATTAGAAATATTTTATTTGGTTGACGCATTATACTTAGGTCCCTAATGTCTAGAATTACACTTCTCATAGGCATAATACATATTTGAAATGCAAACTTCTACTTTAATTATAGCTTTTGGTTACTGGATGCTTCAGTTTAATAATTCCTGTATTGTTTTCTCCCCCTACTTTCAGTTTTCTCTCATTCCTATGTTCTTTGTCCATGTCACCTTGCAATTCTGGTTTTGTATCCAAGGCTATGTGCTCTCTCCTCCATTCTCATTGGTATGTCTTCAATCTTTTCTCAGAGTTGTTACAGAAGGTTGACCATTTTTGTGAATCTTAAAACTTTTAACCTCTGATCTAAAAATAAATGCTAAAATATTATAATGCTTATGAATATATTATATTCACAATATTAAGTTCAAAGTAATTGACATATGTCATGCTGTATGTTATAGATATGGTAAACTTAATCTCAAGCAGATTACATAGACATTGAAGTATGTGGATTTTTTGTACACAGCCTCTTTCTACCAGCTGTTTGTAAATATCAGACATTAGAAGCTTACAGGTGTGGTTTTTAAGTGATCCCTGGACATACATATATGTTCATTACACGGGGGGGGGGTCACTCATACCTACTGAATATTTGGGAAATGTACTCAAATACAAATAATAGTACCTATTACAAAAAGCATAGCAGTGTCCTTTTCCACAGCCAAGGACAAGAATTAATTTCTTTAAGCTTCCTTCACAAAAGAATGCAGTAAAACAGGAGGAAACTGAGACCTTATTGAAGAAATATATCTGCTGGGAACATGAGCTAATGGGTAATGCTAAGAAAGCTCTTACAGACATTTTTTTAACCATTACTAAAATAAAGACAGCACATGAAATAAAGAAATCGTTGATGCCATTTGGCATCTTAAATTAATGAGACTGAAAACTATATAATTAATTTCATTTTTTCATCCCTCACTCACTAAAAACTTTTCAGAAGACCAATTTCTCTAAGTTTCAATATGAAAATTATAAACTATCATTTTAAATTTGTAATTTATAAACTGTAAATTATTAGCTTCATTGCAAAGAGCTTACATGCTGTTAAGTGGCATGCTGGTAAGTGTTTAAATACGTCTGGTCCTTTCTGACTTTTACAATTTAGAGTTCTAATTCCTATCATCTCAGTTTACACTATGATTTGAGGGACACGGAGATTTAAAAGTGGATGCTCAAAGGCTCTCCATATGCCAACCTATGTTGCACAACTGGGGAGCAGTTTTTCCAAACCTTTTGTCTAATATGCATGTTAATATATTATGGCCTCTTTCCAAAAGTTATTCTGACAAAAGAACCCTCTGAAACATACCTGAGTTCTCACTATGTTAATAAGGAAAAGAATGTGGTATGAAAGCAGAGGTTGCTTCCTCAGCTTTCTTTACCTCTTGCCAAGTTTTGCTGGAAAAACCTCCTCCTATATTCATAGCTACATAGAAATGCCTAACGTCTATTGAGTAATAACAATGTGCTAAGTTTTGTATGCATTATTTCATTTAACATTTAAAACCATCTTATGAGATAGGTATTAGTATTATCCTCATTTTGTGGATAAGGAAATAAAGGTTCCTAGAGGTTTAGAACCCCAGTCTGACACCAGAGCCAGAGCTCTTAGCCACTAAGCTGAACCACCATTCAACTTTTATCATATGCCTTTTCCTAACCCTCAGTTACGTCTGGTTTCTAAGTATTCTCAGTAAAAGTGATTTGCAATTGGCTGATATGGAATGAGAATTCAGTATACTAGAATTTGTTGAAAGATAGTGCAGGGGGAAGAAACAGAAGGAGGAAGATAAGAAAAAAATGAACTCTGATCTCAGATAATGGGAAACTCTGGACTCATATATTAAGCAACTTAAACCTATATGTACAGAACAATAAAACCAGTGCTGGCTAATGTGTTCTTTGCATATGTCTCAGTGCCTTGCATGATACAGGTGCTAGATAAATGTTTATTGAATTAAACGTGGAACCAAATGAGTTCTAGAAGCATTAAAGGGATGTGATTATAGACATGAACAGGATTAGATGAGAAAAGACTCTTAAGAAAATATGGGTACCTTCTTTACAACAGTGAAGAGTAACTGCCCATACCACTTCCTCATCATCACAAAGTTCCAAAGGTCTTGTAAACATTGTGAATATTAAATAAAAGTATCTAGCTTAAGAAAGCAATTTATTACAGTGAGAACTGCTATGATTCAACTGAATGTTTACTGAATGCCCACTAAATGCAGGTACTGCACAACATATATTCTGAAGCCTTAATTTGTTCACAATACTGGCATAAACTGCCACATAACTATTCAAATTGTGGTCAGTACAAAAATGGTAATCAATGTAGCCATATTTTATAAGCTTACCTCTCTCTAAATCAGAAACATTCTGAATTAAGATAGGAACTTGATTCTAGGCTAATTGACTTTAAGTACCCATTTATTCTACTGTATAGTGTTTTAAATATAAAGCAAGCTATGTCATCTTCAAAAACATAGTCTTTAACATTGTTCCCTGAATTTAGCATGTTTAAAAATACACTGAAACTAAAATGGGCTATGGATTCCCACATGTCACAGAAAACTCACCCAAATCTAGAATCTTCCCCCATAATAGAAAGCTCTAAAACCCTTCTCCTTTCAAGTAGTCCTCACTGTATTTGAAAAACCAAGAAACTACATTTATTGCCACAAATATTGAAACACTTGATTCGACCAGCAAGTCACATTTCCACTGTTTCAGAAACAATTTTAGAAATGAGAATCTATGTAAAATCTCAACCTCAAAACATCTTTACCTTGGCAAAAATCATTTTAACAATATAAGAAAAGAATGGACTCATGAACTAGAATCTACTTTTCAGCAATTAAACATCTAAAATATCAAAGGGCTAGTAGGATCACAAATTTTCGAAAAGATGACCATGCACCATGCAAATGAGCATATGAGAAATGGTTCCACAAAGAAGTGGCATCCAAGTGGGAAAGAGGAGTCATTTACAAGGGTGCCTGGTAGTGCTATTTTTTTTTTTTTTACTTTTTAATTCATGAACCTGAATATATCACTCTTTATTTAAATACCTCAATGGTTTTCCATTGCTTACAATATAAAATCCAATGCCATATTTTAACACAGCTCTCAAAACTCACTCCTCTATCTTTATCCCACTCACCAAAATGCTGCCTAAAGTCTTTTCATTCTAGCTTTCTTATGGCTCTCTGAAATAGCCCATGGGAAAAACTATAAGACTTCCATCCAATGAATAAAAATCTGTTGTGTGCATCCCTGTTTTATACAGTTTCCTCTAACTGAAATGGCCTTCCCCTTCCTTATTTGACCCACCTTTCAAAACCAGATTAAGAGAGTTTTTCTATGAGAAGCTGTCTCAAATCACTTAGTCAAAAGAAGTTACTCAACTTATTCTTCTATGTTACATGTTACATAGTATTGCTATTATATTATTTATTCCAGTTATTTTTCCCTTTTATGTTGGGAACTCCTTCATGGCAGAGTCTGTGTCTTAATTATCTTTATGTATCTCAGGCCCTAGGACAGTTTCAGTCATATAGTAGATGACTGATAAACGTTAAGTGTTGTATTAATGTTATGAATCCTAAATAGACATATGACATGTATTTGAAAAATTATCCCTACACTTTAATACCTACAGTTTTTATTTTAAATGATCTTCTTACAACATCTATGTATATTTTCCCCCCATTGTACCTTGTTTTACATCAAACCCTTTGCTTCTCTACTGGGTATAGTCTATCTCTTATAAATATTCAATTGTCATTGTTGTACAGCTCTGTGATGGCTAGCAAAAGAACACAATCCATAAAGATAGTTCATCTCTCTTCTTAAGAAGAAAGCTTTCCAAAAGTTACAGAATCAGAAAATTTGTGTGTGTGAGTGCATGAACACAACTCCTATTACGTAATATGGAATGGAAGCATGAGCTGAAGTCGTATTTGAGTCATGTCTTGGTTATCAAGACCTGTCCTACAAAGATTATCATAAAACTACTAATAAAATAATAATAAATAATATTCACTCAGATGTCTTCTGATTTGTTTAGTTTGTGGGTACAAATAATTGTCAGTTACACTCAGACATGCTCTTGAAAGAATTCCAGACCCTTTCAGAGTGTTCCTCCCTCCCTACATTGCTCAATATGTCTGAATCATTCAGGAAGGTCTTAGAAATCATTCCTGGGCTTCGCATGTAAGATTCTGACCTTGGTGGTACTGCTGGCCATGCCAAAACTCGGCAGACCATGCTCCTACCACTGTTTTTTGTCGCCCCAACATTGTTCCCAGCCAGTAATGCTCACAGAGAGTGGTAGGTGGAAAAATACACTCTTTTTACGATGCCCTTCTTGGAGACTCTCAGAGAAAGCAGTAGGCAGAGGTAGAAAGCAGTAGGCAGAGGTGAAAAGCAGCAGGGTCCTGGGGTTCAGGGTTGCAAAGATAGTGAGACAGCTTTTTTCCTTCCTTTCTCCTTGGACTAATACACAAGGTGGTTTTATTAGGACTGATTTCTAGTATCAGTTGCCACACTTTAATACCTCTTTTACTCTCATGGACTCTCTGTACTTTGTCCTACCCCTGAATCTGACTTGTTCAGCTAAATGTTTTCTTTATGGTGAATTTTGTACCAGGACTCCAGCTGGCTTCATAAAATTTGTCAACTTGTGCCCCTACCTCCAACACATGCACACTCCAACCTCAAATCCATCAGACATGCCTGTAAACATCTGACCCCCAATTGTGAACTACATTTAAGTTGTTTGTTTTTTTCTTTCAGAAAGTTTCTCAACACCCTTTTGGAAACAGTAATTACAAAGATATACTCCTAGGGGAGAGGCATGTCATCCAACTCTATGTCACCAAAATATTCAAAAATCAGCCTTGAATCGGGAATGACTCCCTCCATGACAGCAACTGTCATTATAAGAAATATTTTAATTATTGGCATTTACAGCTTTGGGGGAAATCCAGGATCACTCATTTCAAACTGCTAGAGTGAGTATTGCTAAAAATATTGTCCATAAATATGACTAGAATTTGAATTAGACATTCTTTGAAAAATTAAATGATAGAGAAGTCATGAAACCAAATGCATTTGTTTTTCCCTGTCTAGTGAAATATAATTCTCTTCTTCTCCTTGGTAAATCTTATTAACGTAATATACTTATTATAAGAACCTCCCTTTTCCTGATGGATGGCTTTGGTTTGAGCAATTTCCTTCTGCAACTGTACCACATATAAATATTGACTGTGATGCAACATACTCCATAAATTAAGGTTTTAAATTCAAGAGCTAATTCATTGTTGGTTACATCAATGAGGTTTCATTAAAGATAAAAATGGTTTGCTGAATTTTTGTAACTAAATAGTTCAGAAATAGTAAAGTATGTGCAATTCCCAACCTAGGGAGAGGTTATGTACCATTCTGCTTCTAATTCTCTGGCCTTGCAATGTAACAGAGGCTCCTCTTTGAAAAAGGATAGGACAAAGTTCAGATATTTCAGATGACTGACTGTGGAAAAAGCACTAAAGCAATTTCCTAGTGAATGTATCTAAAATATTACTCATTATACAGTTTGGGTATCAACTGTGATTGAACTTACTAAAGAATTTATTCTGTATGTTACACTTTGACATAATAGGTTAGATCAAAATGACACACAAGAACAGTAGAAGGCCAGTTGCCCTAAGTGCCTATGTATTTGTATTTCTACTCTAAATGCTTCCAGATATTATAGTTGTGTGGGGTAGAGCTGGTTGAAGTTTTTTGTTTGATCTTCTTTGACCTGCAAGGAGTCACTTAAGTGACCCTCCCGGGTAAAAAACAATATGGAGCAAGTATCCACCCATTGTCCTGGGAGAAGAATATAAAGTCTTTGGTTTTGTTTCAGTAGCTGAGTAAATCTGCCCATGTCCTGATAAGCAGAAGTTTTCCTCAGGATGAAGGTGGCCCAATTTGCAAAAGGATCCCAGTCCCTGAACCCTAGCCAACATATAAAGTGAAAACTTCTAGTCAAGGAAAATAAAGTAAAAAAAATCAGAGGTGTCTGTGGGGACTGGTGATGCAGAGCCAATAGTAGTGCCTAAATATTTATGACAGAGGACTGGTTTGAGCAGTATGATAAATGCCAGAAGTTCCTCCAACCTAGGCACCTGAGCACAGCAGTTGTACTTTGGAGAATAGAGCATTCTCTATAAAGTTCACTTTGGAGTGCTGAGCATTAAAGTGTGAACTAAAACATGCTATTCACTTGGGACCCAGTATTAGGCCTAGTCAAACACCCAGATTCACTAGACCATCCCAGCAGCAGTATAGCATCCATCAGACTGTGCAGGACCAATCTTCATCCTTGATATTAAGTTGCGGCAAGAAGCAACAGCAGGAGGGTCAGAATTCACACCACCATAGCCATCACTATCGCTATCTTTGAACTAGGGTTCTTAGACTATTTGGGGGAAAGGAATCACAAGAAGAAATATTAGAATTTTTACTAGTATGTCTTATGGGAGTTATACATAGGAAAGCTTAAGTGTTTCACACATAAGGTCAAGAACTCCAGATGACTGTGGTTAGTAAAAGAGCCACATTTACATTATAATTCTGAATATAAATATAAATATCTGCTCTAATAGCTTTTAATTAAAATTTTGTAATATTTGACTCTTCCTTGCCATGTAAATAAAATCCAGTCACCAACCAATCAAACAGAAAACTCATGCGCTGGGGACAGGACAAAAAAAAACCCAAATAACTTGTTTTTAGATTTACCTCTCTTAAGGCCAGAAAATAATAGAGTGGATGATGTTGGTTAAGGCTGAAATGTTTTAAGGGTGGGAACCACCAAAAACACAGTCAGTCCATGTAAGAATACACACACACACACACACACACACACACACACACACTCCTAAAAAACATCAGTTATTAAAGCACAGAGGTTTTTTTATACATCATGTTTAAGAACTGACTCCAGAGAAAATGACAAGTCTTAGATTCTAACTAGTGCCTAGGACCTCTATTTTATGACTCAGACTTTCTGTTCTTGTTAGGAGACAGGAGAGCAGTACATCTTCGTTTATTTAGTTTTTCTCCAAACCTGCTTATCAGCTACAGTTACTATGAAGGTTGAAACCATGGGATAGTTGAATTCTCTCTATTTTAAGCAGTGGAAGATATACTGTGATTGTTTTATACTTTCCTTCCAGGACCAGCCATTAACGCATTTTAAAATTTTTTTCAGAGGTAACACCCGGATCACTCAGTGTCTTCTCTTGCCTTCAGGATGATTTGAGGAAATCTGTTGCAAACATGTCATGAAGTACAGGATAAAAAAATGTAGTCAATACCTTCAAAGTCCTTCAGTTTAGTGCATTTTATTGTGTGTTATACATTTTACATATTCCACTTGGACTCTCTCCTCTAGCTTCTGCATCCCACCTCACTCCTACACCCATCTGAAAGATAAAAATATATGAATGCTATCTTTGTCTACTCAGACTTTTAGAGTAATAGCAACAGCTTTGAAAGTCTTTCAGTGCAGTTCATCTAACCTGTGACATCATTTAAATGTAGTGACTCACATTTGCGTAGGACTTCAGGACTTAACAATATTTTTGCATTTGAGCCTTACACAACCCAGGGAGATAGAGAGAAGAGGAATTGTTACTATTCCTGTTACACAATGGAGAAAATCAAGCCTCTTTAGAGGCCAAATGATGACTAAAACTAGATAGCTAGTAAGGGGAACCTGGCTTGTCTGATTCCCAGGCCTGTGTTGTTTTAATACACTATTTTGTCTCTTTCCAGCTCTTATGTGACTTCCCACCTACCCATGCTTGCAGCATAGTCAGCATTTATATTTTTCTCATGGAAGGTAAACCAGAGAGCAAGAAGCAAAACAGAGGAGGGAATTTAGAGGATTCTCTGGGTAGGTTGCTCGGGATATAAGTACTCATTTAAATCTCTATGAAGAGTGCACATAGCCTTTACAGGAAATACCATATATATTTTGCAGCCCAAATTCAAGTAACAATTAATGTTCAGAACAGGAAAAATTAGTAGCCCAAGAAATTTTTCATAAATTCTGCGGTGAAGGTCCGTCTATTTTCAAAAACTCTCACCTTTATTGATGTTATTAGTGCCCAAGAGTACTTGAAAATAGGCTTGTAATCCTACAGATATGATTAGATATCACATTTTTGCATTTCATGAGCTCCCTTAAAGCCTAAGCCAGGTCTTACTTGCCTTTATATTATTGCTGATAAGCACAGTGCCTTGAGCGTAATAAGCACTCAGTAAATATTTGGTTTTGTTGTTAAGCATTTGACAGATACCTTTAAGCCACCAGAGGTTCTGATTTAGTTATTATATCTCTCAACAGAATTCTAAAGAACACTTCATTGTTCTTGACACACACAGAGACACGGTTTGTTCTGTAATAGATTCACTAATAAAAGTTATGTTTGCAGTTCTATTTCCAACCACAGCCCTTGATGATTAAACTGAGTCTTTAACTGATCAACCATTATAACTTGGTAATAAAGGTCTGTGTGTATGTGTGTGTGTGCCTGTGTGTGTGTGTGTGTGTGTGTGTGTGTGTGGTGTGAAGGGGTAAAAAAGACTAACAACAGGCTTGGATTTTACAAGCATGTGGGCCTTTCTGCATTACTCCCTAGCATGGCTTCCTATTCCTTCTCTCACTATAAAATAGCACTTCTCAGCCAAATAATGTTTGTTTTCATTTAAAATTTTAAAAATACTAAAAAAAAATAAAAATTAAAAAATAAAATAATAATGATTAAAAAAATTTAAAAAATACATGTTATATACTTTAATATACATTTATGTTATATAAGCATATATATAAAAAGGTAGACTTAATACTCATTTATATGTTACATTTTATAATTATAGATAAATACATGCATATATTCTTACATATTTGTGTGTGTATTTTTTTCTGTTTCCCAAAAGAAATATTAAAAAAGGCTTATTTAGTGAATCTACTCATTATTGCTTCCTTTTATTTTATGATATCTTAAGATCAATAAACATGTACAGACATTAGTATAATTTATATAAATCCTGAAGGATCAAGTATTATCCTTCAGAAAACATTTTATCAATTAGGATATTTCAATGTATGGTGACAGATGTTAACTAGACTTATTGTGGTAATAATTTCACAAGGTATACAAATATTGAATCATTATGTTGTACACCTGAAACTAATGTAATGTTTTATGTTAGTTATACTTAAATTTAAAAAATAGAATTTTTCAATCAAAAACGAAAAGCATCAGAACTCAACCCAGGCTCAGCAAAAGGAGACTGTTATGTCGAGATAGAACAAAAAATCTACAGGAAGGCTGGAGAATCAAACTCAGAGCCAGGACAGGGTAGGAACTAAGACCACTGAAATTGCTCGACCTTCTTTTAAGGCGGCTGCTGCTGCTGCTGCTGCTGAAATTAATAAATGCAATGCCAATCACTGCTATTTTGTACTCAAGTCTCTTCATTCAGTGTTCAGAGCCCTAGGAAAGAGAACTCACTTGGCTTAGCTTTAGCCATATGCTCAGATTTAGTTTAGGATTAGGGAAATTACACAGCATCAACCACACAACCTGAGGTGGAGTCCCGAATGAAAGTGAGGACTACTCCTGGAACTGGGTTGAACACTCCTGAGTGACCACAGCCACCTCATGTAACTTTTATGGCCCCTCTCCTTTTGCTGCCCCTACACTATTCTTTCCATGCATGGGTCTACTTCTAAAATGCCCCAAAATAACATAATGTAACTCCTTTGCTACCTACATACTCACCACTTCTCCAATGCAGATAATTTAAATTCTCATTACCTCCTGCACTTGTTTCCAAGTCTAGGATCTCTTGTAAGGCATCCATTTCTCCTCTAGTTTCAACAAGATTCTATTTCGATGTGCAGTAAGTTGTGGATTAAGCAAGTATATTTAATCACCACCTGTTATGCATTTAATTATGTCTTCCCAAAATTTACATGTAGAAGTCCTCACCCCCAGTTTCAGAATGTGGTCTTATTTGAAAAACAAGGTCTTTATAGAGGTAATCAAATTAAAACAAAGTCAATAGTGGTGGGCAGGGAGCTAATTCAATAAGACTTAGGTCCTTATAAAAAGTGGAAATTTGGACTCAGAGACAAGGAATCCAAATTTATTTTAAGGAATTGGCTCATGAGATTAGGGAGGCTTGGCAAGTTTAAAATCTGATGGAGAAGGCCTGAAGCCTGAAGACTCAGGAAGACAGTTACCATTTGAGTTCAAAGGCAGTCTGCTGACAAATTAGGAAGAGCTGATATTGCAGATAAAATCTGAAGGCAATCTGCTGCCAGAAGGCTCTCTAGCTTGGGGGACATCAGCCTTTGATTCTACTCAGGCCTTCAACTGATTGGATGAGGCCCATCCACAATATACCTTACTCAAATACTTAAGTGTAAATCTCAACCAAAAACACTCTCAAAGAGAGATCCAGAATAATTTTTTTTAGGTTTTTTTTTGGGGGGGGGAGTAAATTAGATTTATTTATTTATTTTTAGAGGGGAAACTGGAGCTTGAACCCAGGACCTCCTGCATGCTAAGCATATGCTCAACAATTTGAGCTATATCCCCACCCCCAAATAATTTTAACCAAATATCTGGGCACCCTGTGGTCTAGCCAGGTCAACACATAAAATTAACCATCAGACATGGCCTTTCCTCTGTGTGTACATCTCAGTACCTCTCTGTGTCCAAATTTCTTCTTTTTATCAGACCAGTCAGATTGGATTAGGACTCATTCCACCAGCGTCATTTTAACTTAATCACTTCTTTAAAGGTCTCTTCAAATACAGTCACATTCTGAGGTACTAGGGCTTAGGGATTCAACATGTGATTTCAAGGGGTAGGGAGACACCATTCAACCCACAACACTATGATTACTGCTAAACTTTACTAGCACTACCATCCCACTACTACTACTGCTGTACTCCTCCTCCTTGTCCTCTTCCTACTATTGACACTTCCAGAAAGTCTCTTCATTTCAATTTTCTGTGTTTCTATGAAATAGATTGCATACAGAAGGCACTAGGAAGCTCAGGGTTTCCACTGAGACTGCATACAAGTTCAGCCAGAGTTCACAGAACACAGTTTAGATAGCTCATAAAGAATATTTCAAGATACAGGAATTTTAGTAAAGGAGGAAATGCTATACTATAAAGTTAGGCCAGGAAGATTGGAAAAACCAAGACCACCCTCCAGACTCCACCCTCAGGGGGGAGTCTGAATCTATTAGTGGTTACCAACAGGAGAGTTACTCAGCTCAGAGAGCCCAAACATTGACTCACCAGCAAGGGCTAAAGACTCACCAGCAGTTGTTAGATGTCACAGGGTTCCTCACTTGAATGGCTGGTCTGGTTTCCTCAACAGTAAGAGCCTAAGAAATGTCTACCCTTCACTCCTTTTTCAAGCATTAATTACATAATTGTGTTTACCAGTTTTATGGTAATCCTTAGAATATCATTGAGGAATATTGCCAATGAAGGACTAAGTAGTGAATCCAAGTACAAAGTACTCCAAATACACATATGCGCTCATACCCCCAGATCTTTTATCAGGCCAAGAGATAAGGGGTTTTCTCTGCTTCATCTTATATTCCACGTAAATTCAATTGTACACACAAAAACAGTAAGATTCCCAAAGATGAACACTGAGCCATTTTTAAATTCAGGTCCTCCATGGTACCTCATTCAGTGTCTTTTATATCATCTCTGTTCAGGAAATATTTGTTGAGTTTAGTAGAGAGAAGACTCTCCAAATTCTGAAGATGCTGGCTCTACTCTGCTCTCTCTTTCATTCAAAAATACGTGCCACGTGCAGCTACCCTGCTAGTCATCAAACAAGGTCACATCGCGGACTTACCCTGAAGTTGAGAGTCTATAACAGAGTGAATAGTTCAAATCAGCCTAACAGCTATGTATTCGGCCTGTGTCATGTGAAAGACGCTGCAGAGCTTATCATCCATTAAGGCAGGCCATGTGGACATGAATATCCATAATTCAAGGCAATTTGCTCTATTAATAGAGATATAAATAATGTACTTGGCATGAGAAATATGGTTAGGACAAGGCAAGAAACCGAAACCAGTGCCAGATTATAGAGCAGTTTGAAGGCTGAGCACTACTCTAATCACCACTGATAAATTCTTCTGTTGCCATTGTTAAAGCCTGAAAAAGTATGGAAACACAAAGCCTAGAGAGCCTTATTACCCTAATAGGCACAGAATGGAGCAGTTTGATAGTACTGACACCACTTCAGAGAATAATGCCATTTTTGATAAAGATCCCAATCTCATTCTCTCCCAAATAGTCAGTCATGAACCAAATATACTAATTTCTTCATATTTTAATTGACATTATAGAAGCAAGCCAGATATAAAACTCTTTAAAGCCATTTGTAATAAAATAAAAATTGTTAAAGGGAGAATATTTACACAATTCCCCCGAGGCCACCATTTGGTCACTATAAGACCGCTTCAGTCCTCCCCATTCCCCTCTACCTCTCAGACTGATGTGAGAGGAGGAGGGGACAAATCAGACAGGGGTGAAAGCAACTCACAAATAAAGAGTTGTAAGAGAGGGGGCAGGGAAGATAGCAAAAGCCAGATGGACTGGGGAGAGGGAAAGCTTGGATGGGGAAGGTGGATAGAAATGGGGACGGGGCAGCTAGTTGTGAATAAGAAAATGTAAAAGAATTGGGAGGGGGGAAAAAAAGTAGAGGAAAAGGACATGATGGTTCTAATTTGGATCCCCATAATGTGCTTTGAGAGATATAAGTAAAGAACAGATTTCCTTTTTAATTTGGGGGAAGAGGCAAGATAGCCTATTGAACAGTGTTTCTGAAATTCCACACTCTTCAGAGACTGAAACCTTGGGGTTCCCAATTTATTAGGATTGCAATAGAACTTAAAATATTTTGATCAAGGTGAACTGCAACACATGTGTACTAGACATTGCCGAAGCAGCAGTTAAGTTCTGATTTAACCCAGAAAACTATTTTCTTAACCTAGTGATACAATTTCAAGACAATGGATCTGAAAATGAAACATTTTAGGGATTCTAATTAGGACATGGGTGTTTGTTGTTGTCTAACTACCTATTATTTTTCCCAGAAGCAAGCCACTTGAAGTATCTAGGTCAGAAATGAAAACCTCTCCGCACCAACTGAATCGTAAATGCAAGCAGTTAATGAAAGCTTCATTTCTTTACAATCTATAGAATACATTAGCTAGTTAATGTTGATCTTCTAAAGAGCCATGCCTTTTATTTACAATAAAAAGATATGTATGTGCATGTGTGTATTCATGCCACGTAAGTGGTGTACACTGATATATTTACCAAATTAATTTAAGCATGTAATAACCACAATGCCACAAAAAAGCCCAGCTTGCAATTTGCTTATTGTTAATATCTGACATCAAAAGTTCTTGGAGTCTCAAAGCTGTAACCTAGATAATTAAAAAACAAACAACTATTGCTCAGTGCTTCTGAAAATCTACTCCTCCACAAAGCAGGCTAAAAGATTAAACACAGGTTATTATACTTAAAGGTACTGAATATTTGCATTCAGACCCAAGGTAGCTCTAAAACAAGCAATTGGGTGAGTGGGAGAATCACACAATCTGCAGCAGATAAATACATGTCCAGAGGCCCTGACATCCACAAGATCAGTGTAGAAATAAGAATCTAAAGCAGAGGGAGAAAGACTCTTAAAGAAATATCTGTGCTGGGAACTGCTTATCATCATGGTTTGTAACAAGCCATCATTTGGTGCCTATTAACATGACAACCAGCTAGCAATTACTCGCTCAGAACCTGAGTACCTTTCAGATCTGCGTGAACAGTAATAACGTACAGATATGTATGTGCCATAAATGTAAGACCATAGTGGGAAGACCATTGCAGTCACACTTAAAGGAAGGATTTCATCCTTGAATTCAATGAAAGTTGAATGAAGTTCTAAACACAACTTCTCCCGTTCTCTGAGGGATGTGAAATTGTGCACAGCTCTCCTCTTGATAAAGACTTGTGGGAGGGAACAAAACCAGCAGCACTTACCTCAGCTTCCAACCTCTAGAGTCCATTTCAGTCCCCAGCCACGTCCCAAGGTTGGTCCCGGCAACCCAGAGATATGTTGTCTGGCCAGCACTGTGTTTTCAAATGGAGAAAAACTTACTTTTAAAATAAATCCAGATTTCTAGCATGTTGGGAAAAATTCGAAGATCCAGAATCTCTGAGTTGCTATGTTCACCTCAACAAGAGCTGAGTAGTTCTTGCTTCCTTTAGATAGGGCAGGTGTCCTCTGGTTTACCACAACCCTCACCTCTCCCTGATCCACTTTAGTTATGTGTGTTGCCTACCTGACCCTAAAAGCATGGGAGTTTACCACTCGGGGATGAACACCTCTCCTAAGAGCTCCAGACAAAACTGCCCGGAAGTTCATGCATTTACAAAAGGTTTCAGAAGTTCCAGAGCTTTCCTGAGTGTCCAGTCTGCTCCAGGGTGGGCTGCAAGACATAGAACCTTGCCTTATTTATATCTGGCTTTCTCATAGTCCACACGGTGCCTGTCACATTAAAGGCACTGTAAGTAAAAGGCAACATGTAAGTGTTGATTGTTAGAAGCTAAGTGTAAAATGGACCAGACTAAACCTCAAAGAGCTTTGAACATCTTTAGTTTACTCAAATCCAAATCTTTGGATCCTGGGTTGGCCTTAAATTGAAATAGTTCTGGATTGTTATGGGATCTCAGGGGTTGTGTTGACATGGAGGTCAGAAATCAGACACCCTGCATGGGGGTAAGTTGGTGTATAGTGGAAAAGGGACCTGACTAGTACAGAGGAGGAAAAAGTTCCCTCTACCCTCCGAGGTTCTGTGGCTGGCCTAAGAATTAAACTGACATAAGATAGACTAACTAGAGAAAAACATGTAAATTTAATTTAATATTTTTATGTGTACACGAGAGTCATCAAAAGGAAAATAAAGACTCAAAGAGCCGTAAGTCTGAAAGCTTGTGTATCTTTTTAAACAAAGAATAATAAACTATGGGGATGTGACAAGACAAAGGGTCTTAGGCCACAGATAGTAAATTATGGAACACTGACTAGGAAATATATGGGGAAACTAATGGGAGATAAGGGTTATTTTAGTAGGTTGGTTTGTACAGATCCATTTCAGTGTTGACTCCCAGTCTCTGGTGATAAGAATGTTCTTCTCTAAGTACAGGGAGGGCACCTTTTTCATAGGTCATGTTATGACCTGCTTTTAGGTAGAAAGGGGGAGGTCAGAGAGCCTGCCCTGCATATGCTATTTCTCAAGCACCTTCAGCTCAAAATAATCAAATCAACTCAAAGCCGTGTATTTTGGGAGGCATGTTCTGAACCCTTTCAATAGGCATTAGAAGTCCTGGATGTATTGATTCCATAGATAAGTGCTTATTTATTTCCTATTTACACTAAATGCTAAGGATACAAACATGAACACAAGATTCTTTAAAGAGTACAGCCCAGGTAGGGTTCAAATAGTTTCAGTGAAAGCCATGTGAACTTGGGTGTGTCATTTAACCTTTCCAAACTCTGTTATTCAGAAGCAAAAAGGCGCTGGCATGTCTGTTTCTTGGGGACTTATTTCTTGCTACAGTGAGAAACAACTGAAATAATAAGATTGTACACTTTGCAAACTGTGAAACACAGACAGCAAGATGATAGAATTGGATTCTTCCTGCCTTTGTGTCCTAGGGCTGTAATATAGTAAATTGCAATCAAAAAAAGTAAGCAATGAAACACACCCCACTCCAAATAGAGGTCTACAAAGAAATATCCCCAAAGAATCCGTTGCGTGCCAATCAGACTCAGGTAGATGGATGACACAAAGAGGAATCTGAGTACAGGTCAAAATATGTTTCCTGTGGTTGGGAGTAACAGAAAACTCTTCCTGACTCACAGTAGAGGTGTCTAAGGCAGAGTGTGTATGGTCCTGGGGAAATTCAGATGGTAGGAGAGAGTTCAACTTAAATGTTTGCTGGTAGATCCAAGAGGGAGCTGCCATGGTGGGACTGCATTACCCATTGTGAGTTTACATAAGCAAGAGAGATGGGATGTTTCCTATTGACCAAAGTGAGCTATTCAGGACAGAGTAACCTCTGTTATTCTTGTTTCCTAAAGAATTAGGCCCCATAGACATATGAGGTGATCTTAGTAGAAAGAGGCTAGTTGTACATCCAGCGATATCCAAGGACTGAGCAAGGAGATGCTAGTGAACACCTGGGTTAAAGACACATCCATGGAGGTAAAGTAACCTGCAGGAGAGAGGAACTCAGCAAGGAAAGAGTCCATGAGATGGCCACACAGAAGCAAGAGTCCATTTTTTGTCCCAAATCCCTGCCTGTCAGGATTTCCAAGAGAGACTAGCTTTAACCATCTGCCAAGTCAGAGAGCCAAAGTCCTCTAGCCAAGAGACAACAGTCTTATCCTTTTATCTCTCCCTTCTCCCACACTACATTTGACTCTAGGAAGGAGGTGAGCAGGGAGCATGAAAGAGGAAGAGGAGACAAACTTGCTTCCTCTCTCAGTGTAGGCTTCAGCCAAAATAGGAGAGAGTTCAGGATTTCAGATTTCGGGCAAGAGAGATTTGATGTTAAATTGTACCTGCAGTTTTGACTTTGCATGGCCCTAGACATTGTCAAGACGGAATTAAAGCTATGTTTATGACTTAAAAGGACCATAGGGCAGTTGTTTAACTTACTGAACAGAAAAGACAGGGGAGTAGGCTAGATCTTCACCTAGGGTCAGATGAAGATTACCCTCCAACTAATAAAGAATAAAGGGAAAGTAGGAAACATAAACAACAATGCATTTGATGAAAATGCACATGTCATTCACCATATGTATGCACCATATAAACAGGAATAATTCTGAGAAGCAGCAGCAGTTTTTCTTCTTCTTAAAAAGCAGCTTTAAATAATGAACTATTCCTGAAGTTGCCATAATCGACTTTTTCTACATCCTTTTTCTTAAGACAAAATGTGGGTAAAGCCTATTGACAGAATGATAATGGCTATAGGTCATGGCACAGATCTGAAGTTGAAGCTGAACTTAAGAGCTCGACAAAAATTGTATTAGAGAATTGTGGACCTCCCAAGTAATGTTGGTTGTCTCCCTGCTCCCTTGAAATGTAGGGTTTTCTTCAAATTTTGGAAACATGAGCAGTTGCTGTATCATGCCTCATGCCTCAGTGCTCAAGTTTCTGTGATCTGTCAGTCAAGTGGAATCCTTAGAAGCACCAACTGGCCCCACTTGGCAATGAAATTGAGTGTACATGGAATAATTATGCTATGCACCTGTGCCTCTATGCCACCCTAATAAAACTTCCAAAAGAGTGTCCCCTTTCTCCCCACCACCCTACTCAGGAAATTTAAATTTCTTATAAAGGAAATTAAAAAGAAAAGCTCTGTGATTCAAATAAGGATTACACTCAAGATTCTGCCATTTGGAGTATTCCTAAAAAAAATTTACTCTGCCCAGTCAGAGTAAGTCATCCTGTGGTTAATATATGGTTTAAACTGAAATCTGTCAAAGAAATTAGGTTTACTCCTTTACTTTAGCCTTGAAAAAATATAGCCCCAGGGAGTCTTAGATATAAGCTGTGTATACAAAACAGGCACTTTTTTCTTTTTAAATTGAGGATTATAAGGGTGGAAAAGGGAGAGAAAATGTCCTCCTTCTCTCCAAAGTCTTCTAGACTTATAATCCTGATTCCTTTTTTTAGGTCCCTCCTTCCCGCTCCTACATCTCCAAATTTTATCTAGAATAGTTTCAAGATTGATTCTTTGTTTCTGCTGTGTTGCCTTAAAGCTGTAATGCTTATCTTTTAGACAGTTACTACCGCCTCCTTTAACCCAGCCAATTGTCAGTGACAGCTGTGTTTTAAAAACGATCACTTTAGTGTCATAAAGATCACTGCTAATTAAACTCAACCAGAGTATTTGGTTTGTATCTGAGTGTTTGGTTTCTGTCCTTCATTGTGCATTTTCCCAAGATCTTCTTATCCCAAAGTTAATTATACCGAAAGACAGCAGATTGTCTGAACCTCAGGGGGGATTTTTCCCCAGTTTGCCTTTTTGCTATTATTCCTAGAGGATTATTCTGAATTGTTTGTTGAAAAAAGTACCTTGAAATGAAGACAGAATTTATGATAGAAGTTTCGGATTTTGAGAAGGTTCATTTTTAATTAACATTATTAAATGGTATTAAGCAAGTATCTATACAGAAATATATCTTACTGCATCTCACCATAGAGGGTAGCAACAGTCTTAGAAGAACCTGGGCTATATAGAGAAACATATACCTCATCAACCCGTTTGAACAGCTACTCATATGATATCATATACTTAAAAGAAATAGAAGGCATGGGCCATGGTCTCAGAGACCACACAATCTAGTTGAACGGAACTGAATCTTTTGAATTCCATAGACCAATAACTTTTCTAGGGGAAAAAAAATTGGGAGAGACAGATAAGATAGAGATGTCAACTTTTTCTTATGGCCAGTTTAATGATAAAAATGACTAATATTTTCAGAGTACACTCTATGTGCCACACATGGGTCTAAGGGCTTTATTTATTTCATCTGGAATTTATTGCAACCCTTCTGACATTTTATAAATATATGAAACATGGTTATTGATACCACCAATGTATTATACATATTTTACTATTGATATACAACTATATGTAGCATTGTGTGTGTGTGTGTGTGTGTGTACCATTATCATCCCCACTTTACAGGAAACTGAGGTCCACATAAGTCAGCAACCTCAGCAGCACTGGGATTTGAATACAACCAGTCTGGCTCCCAAAACCCTTAACCACTACTGTCTCACATCAGTTAATCTAGCCATTTCATGAAAGAGATTTATCTTAATACTAAAAGAGTAAACAAGTCAACTAATGACAAAATTAAGATTTGTTAGATACGATAGACTTAGCTTTATGAGAAAAGCTACATTGTCCTTATTTTTGTCACTTTGTATGGATCTATAAATACTGGAATTGGAGAGCCATGGAACAACTTTGAACAGACAAGATCTATACTTAGAAAGCGTAATGAAAATATGAGCCAATTTGTGATTCAAGTGAGCAGTACAGATCATAATCGCTAAAGAAGTGGAGCCCACTGTGGGTTGAAAGACTGAATGGTAGAAAGGAGTGAAGAGAGAATTTTAGACAGGACATAGGACATAGGAAAAAGGAAGGAAGGACATAGCAGGTGTATGAACAGCAAATATATCAGCTTGGTTGAATCAGAAATTTGACCCAAGATAAATGGCACAAACTATAGGCCCATGAAGTCTACCAGGCTTACAGTTATGTTTGTTTGGCCTGTATAGTATTTTTTAAAGTAATCTGTTTATTTAAAATATAACACATTTCCAGAAAAATTCACAAATTGTATATGTGCAGCTCAATGAATTTTCACGACTTTTGAACGCACTCATGTTAACTCTTCACAGATCAAGAAACAAACAACAACTACTAGCACCCTATAAATCTCCTTCATGCCATTTTTCCAGCCACGACCCCCCAAAAGTAATCTCTATCCTGACTTCTATCACCATGGATTGGTTTTGCCTGTTTTTGAACCTTATATAAATGGAATCATACAGTGTATATAATTTTGTGTGTGACTTTTTTGTGTTAGTGAGATTCATCCATGTTGTTTCAAGTAGCAAACATGCATCCCTTCTCACTGCTGTATAGTATTTCATTTATAAATACACTACATTTAATTGACATTCTCTATTGTTGATGGACAGTTGTGTTGCTGCCAGTTTCGGGGTATTATAAATGAAGTTTTTCTGAACATTGTGGTACATAACTTTTGGGTCATGTATGTGTACATTTCTGATGGAAATGGAATTGCTGGATCCTAGTGTAGGTGCATGCTCAGCTGTAGTGAATACTACCAAGTAGTTTTCCAAGGTGGTTGTTTCTGTTTATACTCCCACCAACAGTATCTCATTGCAGTTTTAATGTGCATTTCCCTAATAATTATTGAGATGACCACTTTTTTCAGATATTTACTCACCATGCAAATATCCTTTTATAAAGTTCAAGCCTTTAACCTATTTTGCAATTGAGATGTATGTCTCTTTCTTATTGATTTGTAGATGTTTTATATTCTGCATATCAGTCATTTGTAAAACTCGTATTTTACATAGCAACCCTTTTCTCTCTCTTATTGGTCTCTTTTAGCAAACAGAAGTTCTTACTTTTAACTTATGGTTAGTACTTTTTGCACTCATTTTAAGAAATTTTTGCTTCTCCAACAACATGAAGATGTTCTTCTATGTTCTCTTCCTTATTACTGTTTTACTTTTCACATTACACATGCAATCCATTTTAAAGTGATTGTTATACATCGTGTAAGGTAGAGGTCAAAATGTAACTTTTTCATAGGGATACCCAATTCCCTCAGAACCATTTATTTAAAAGAGTATCCTTTATCCACTGAACTACAATGTCACTCTCATCATAAGTCAAGTGAACAGTGTATGTGGTTTTTGGTTTTGGACTCTGTTCTATTTGTCTATCTTTACATACGTGCTTTATATCCAGTAGTGTGTAAGCCCTCCAACTTTGATCTTTTTCTTCAAGGTTGCCTTGGCTATTCTTGACCCTTTGTTATTTGTAGGTAAATTTTACACTTTATTCACTAATTATCACATATACAAAGAAAACAGAATTTTACTGAATCTACAGGTCAGTTTGGGGAGAATTTGCACCTTTATAATGTTGAATCTTCTAATCCATGAACATACCTCTCTATTTAGGTTTACTTTAATTTCTTTAATATTACAAAGCATACTTTTAAAATTTTGAGTCATTATTTGAAAATCTGAAGACTTCATGGACAAATAAGGATTTTCAGATTCTCTTGAAGATAAAAATGTTTGGCAGAAGCAGTTTAATACTCCTGTGTGGCAACAATAAGCAGGAGCTGCCCTGCATATAACATGGCACATGCCATGTAAGTGGGGCATGTGTTCTTCAATTCATTACAGTTCCTACCACAAACCCAATGCATAAATCTGGACTCATAACTCTGACTTCACTCATTTATTGTACTGGCTGGGCCACTATTTGCGGCCAAAGGAAAAACAAAAAAGAAGGAAGGAAAATGGTGAGAAATGTGAAAAATAATGTTCATTTACTCATTCTTTCAATATTTATTGAATGCTAATTATGTGTCAAGCATTAGGCTACACGTTGGAGTATGCCAAGAAAACATAATTATTTTTGTGTTTGAACCCTGAGTATTTTAATACAATTATTTAAGTCAGAATTATAACAACGTTGAAAAGTTTTAACAAGGAAATATTTTGTGTGACAGTCTTCATTCAGACAATTAAAGGCAGTTGGGGGTGATAGAAGATGGGCACACAGAACAAGGGTACAGGAAAAAAACCCAGAGGAACTTGGAAAAAGAGCCTGTAGATGTTCTGTCACGTTAACAGATAAATTCTCAAATGCACCAGGACATCAAGGCCTCACAACATCCTCAGGTTGAAAATGACAGACACAAAATGCCCTGCTATAACGAACAATGTGGACAGTCTTCTCCCCTAGGAAGTTTCTTTTCTATTGATAGCATACTTGGGTTGGAAACAGACCAAGAAGTTCCTTGAATTTCAATTTCAGAAATTTTGACATTATCCTCCTGCCGATGAGCAATCAGTGGAGCTTTACTCTCTTATTTTAGGTTTTTTAGTATACTCAAAGAAGCCTGTTTCTTCACTGGATCCCAGGTTTGAAATAAATCAACCATGACTCTTGGGATACTAATTGGATTTCTGTGAATAGTGGGAGAAAAGAAGAGGAAAAATTTCCCCACCCAATGAACTTTTAGAAAACAAAGGGGCAGTTGAGAGTGAGGTGTTTATTTCTTTCACCAAGAACTCAAAGCACCTTTTCCACTCAGCTCATTTTGACTTTCCCATTCTAATCACTAGGATAATACCAAAATATGTGTGTGTGTATGTGTGTGTGTGTGAGAGAGAGAGAGAGGGCGGGGGTGGGGAGAAAGAGAGAGAGAGAGATTTGGGCAGGGAAAGAGGCAGTGAAAGGGAAGTACAGTCAGTTGGTACTAATGGATTGCTAAATTTTCCCTCATGTAAAGATATTTTAGCCTTCTCTTTCTCCTGTGTCTTATGTCATGTCTTGGCATCCAGTCAGCCTTATAAGAGGCAAGCCCATCAACTCCTTCAGCTCTCTAGGGTACCACTCAGACTATTCAGTGCACTTCTGATGCTCTAGTCTCTAAGTGGACCATACAAGGATATTATTTAGTTCAACATACTAGTGATACATAAGATAATTCCCTGAAGGTTTGAAAGAGTTAACCTGTATCCCTCCCTAAACATTGGCTTAGTGCAAAGGTTTGAATGAGAAAATGGGAAGAATAGAGTCGAGCATCTCATTAACTGGCACAAAATTCTAGTGACATAAGCAAAAAAAACAGACAATATCATCTTTAGTATACAAATGGAAAAACTGAGAATCCCAAGAAGTTTTTGCCCACAGTCACACAATAAGCTGATCTCAGAGCCAAAACTGTTCCCAGGTCTCCAAATGTTCCTTCTGGAGCTCTGCCTATGGTCTCCTCCCAATCCAAACTCTTGGAGGGAAGGGGCGGATGGAAGTGTGTGAGGGGGCAAAGGTTAACACAAGAGTCCTTGTGGGCCTTTGCAGATCCAAAATTCTGTCTTTTTCCCCCCATTTTCATCTCTCTGAAATGTAAATGCTGGTCTATTCCACTGTAAGCTCTGCTTGAGATGAAACAGAATTTTAAGTAGAATCTGGCAAACCATTCCTTTCCAATTTCCTTCCTGGACAGTAGTTACAGTCACCTCTGACCACACCAAACCCAGCAGCCTTTCCACGTTTTACCTCAGTTCCCATCAGCATGTTTGCAACTTCCCATAGTTTATTTTCATCTCTTTCCAGCAAACAAGGCCTCTTGTGAAATGAGAGAAAACGGGGTCAGCACACACACCCTCGCCTCTGGCACGACAGAGAGCACCGCACAGAGCTGGGGAAGCATGCAGTGGGGCTGCCAGGAGGCCGCACAGCTCATTTGCACGCTGACACAGCAGCTGGATTTCTTATGAGACAGAAATCTCAAGTTTAAATCAGCCTGTGGTTGGAAAGGAAGCTGGGAATAAAGAGTGGGGGAATTGCCATGACTCTGCAATTCGACTGTGACCAACTTCTTCATGCTGAAGTTCAGAATAAGAAATTTTGGAGCTGGAAATGGTCCAAATCACATCTTAATGAGAAAAGTGAGGCAAACAGGGAAGTGACTTATCCCAGGCCACATGACTCTTAAGTGGTACAGTCGGTGGATGAGGGCATTTCAAGCGTAAGGAACAGGAAGAGAAAGGCTCATATTATCTCAGTTAAGGAGGATCCATTTTATGGATGCACAGAGTGGGAAACTTTGGTGGTAACACAGCCAAACGTCACCAAGCACTAAACATTGCAGGTACATAAGAGCAGCTTTAGTAAATATATACCCAGTCTGCTACTTTCACTCTGGCAAACACTCAGACATCTGTCTGCCTGCTCTAGTCTTTTGCTGTTGTGGGCACAAACTACCCTCTTCTCTGCCTTTGTTTTACTGCTCTTATTCATATGAACACACACCTCTTTATTCTCCTGTCTGCTTCTGAGTTCCTGCTTCCTACAGCTTCTGCTTCCTGTGCAGGCTTTCTGACTTATCTTCTGTGTGTCCCCTGCTTTCTGCCCACCTACACGCAGGTAGTCAACTTGGATTACCTTACACACCAACTCGGATAGACTGACATTCAAGTTCCAGGAGAGGGGATTTGATGGGTTCACTTAATAACTCTGCAGTAGTTCTATAGAGCTCTGCCACCAGACCTTGGGATTATTACAGACAGTGGCCACAGGGAGAGGTCTTTACCCAGTCAATCAGGACAGAATAGAGAGATGAAGCTGTGCAGTCATCTTTCCTCAGAATGGGGTTTTGGGGCTGGAAAAAACTTGGGAGCATAACAGATTCCTCTTCAAAATAGTGCTTTGGACTAGATTCCACATTTCCTCAGTTATGCAGCATACAATAGTGAATAAGAAAATATTTCTGTAGACAGGCTGCCTGGGTTTTAATCTGATGACCATTACTTTCTGGGAAGTTATGCTTTAGAAAAGTTATGCAAGCTCAAATTCCTTATCTTTAACATAGAGATTATAACACTCTGTTTTATAGAGTTGTGGGAGGACTGGGGTAATTTACATAGAATATTTAGAAGAGGATACGTATTTTGTATGTAACATCAGATCATCTGCAAATAGAGATAGTTTTGCTCTTCTACTTGTTAGCTGTGTCACTTTGCATATGACACTTAACCTCACTTTGCACATGACACTTAACCTCACTTTGCCTCAGTGTCTCCAACGGTAGAATAGGATTAATGGGGGTGCCTACCTCACAGGCTTGATGCAAGCATTAAAGCATTAAATGCATTAACATATATAGAACATCAGAATAACAACTGTACTTGTTGTCAGTCATTCGCAGTAGGGGAACTACCTGGCTGTCCCTGGAAGCTAGACCTTACCTGTAGACAAGTACAACAAGATTCAGTGACACCAATAAGTACAGGAAGAAGCACATTAGGTGCTGGTTCTCCGTCCACCCTCTTTTCTTTTCTCACTTTCCCCTGCCCCTCAGAAGAGCCGTGGCTGATAGACTCATTTTGTTAGAAATCAAATTAAGGCATGAGCCAGCCATTCCTGCTATAGCTTAAGTCCCTCTCTGCCTTAAGGACCATTTCTAATCCCCCATTTGATCATCATATTTGGCATATTACCAGAGTTTGGGTTTTTTCCTCCCATTATTTTGATTTATGCTGTTAGTGAATTTGGGTTTCTATGGATTTTTTTTTTACAGTGCATTTCACCAAGAGTTCATTTCCAAGTGCAAACATGAGGACTAATGTTCCTAAAACTTTATGACTCATAAAATGTACTTTGCTCTCTTCCCCCTCATTCACCAGTATGATAGCAAATCTTTAACAGATTGCCTAGCACCTAGGGAGGCGGCTCCCAGTGCTCACATAAATAATTTATACTGATCAACACTTGCTCAAATTAATGGAAATGATAACGTTGTAAAGAAAGCATTATACTGTGTTTCCAAGTCTATTCACCAGAGGAATATTATTGGTATTCCTAGATATGCAGGAAACCTAATAGTTGAAAGTCTAAAAAAAAAAAATCACAGATTTTTCTTTTGAATTTCTTGATAGTCAGCGAAGAATAGTGTTTTCTTACAGTGCAAGATCTGTTATATGCCAGATACTGTTAATACCTCACTGACAAGGGGGAAGAAATAGCTCTCCCATCGTATGGTGCTGTTGCATTTCTATCAGCCAACAACTGTGGTTTCCTGAAGTAGCAAAACCTGAAAAAAATGCAGCAGCTCAGAGAGAAGGAATCAGAGTGGGCTGGTGATTCATGCATCCTCAGGAAGAGGGTTGGACATGACCTCTGAGACACCTGTCAACCCTGTTTTTTGTTTTTCTACCATTCTGCTCAAACATGAATTTATACTCAAATATCAGTTGCACCTGAAAAACAAACAAGATGTTTTCAATTCTTCTCCCCATTTCTCAGTGTTTTGGCTTTAAACTCTCTCCCAGAGAGTTGATAAGGCATGTACACAAGTTAAATTTAAGTCACTTTATTCATGCAATTCTTTGAGGCCCATTAACAGTTATAGAATGTGTTTGGGTGGCATTAAAGAAAAACTGCAAATCAAATATAGCTCTGGAGTTGAAGTCTGTATTTCACCTAGAGTGTAAGACAACACTACTTGCTCCTTGGGAAGGAGAAGAAAGGATGTATTCTTGACCTTAAGTGACCTATTTTTGATCCCTCGTAAACATGAAAAGTTGGCAGCTGGGTGTTGGTGTGCTAAACTCTGCCTCCTCATGCACATACCATGTTTGGAGGAACTCAGAGGCATTTCCTGTTTGGGGTCATGACCCAAGGCCAGAAATTGCAACTTAGGCAGAATTACAGCAACAATATCTGCAAGTGGGACTGGCACCTCCTAAAAGCCATCAGCCCCCCCAACCCTGCCGAGGAATTTAGAACCCAAATTTAGGCAGAGGGCAGTAGGGAAGCTGAGGCGGTTCATTAAAGAGACAGCCCTTCCGTGTACCATGTATTGTGGCTTGAGCTCACCTTCACAGCCACCCCTGTCTCCATGCCTGGCTTCCCTTCTCTCTCACACATACACTCTCCTGGGGATGCGAGCAGTGGCTCAAACACAGGATTAGAGTTCTTTGAAGTGGTGACATCCGTTACAGATCCAAAGTCAAGTGTACAGGACCCTCAGTAAGGAATTTTGTGAGCTGAACTTTCTAAAGTTAATCCATCTAAAAGCTTAAGCTGAAAATACCCCTTTCATCTTGAAGGAGTTTTTCCACTTTGCAAAATTACCTGGTTAATTAATTCAGGCCTGGTAGTAATAGAACTAATTTAAAACTAAAATATCCATCATGGAACAGAACTAGATCTGCTGTTTTTATCAAGGTAAATTGGATAATTGCCAAACTTCCCTTAATTTTGTTTCATTCCATATAAGCCAAGCCTGCTGATTTATATGCACTATACGTACATATATCTTTGTATTAATAAACAAGTATATTGAGAGCAAACTTATAGCCAGAAACTTCCCTCCCAGAGGTAAGGATAAGAAAGAAAATAAGGGTTGTGTTCCCAATCCAGGCTGCTGGCTTTATGTAAATAAATAAAAACTTTATTTAAAAATCTATGTCTTTATTATACCTATATTCAGAGTTTGTATATATTGTAATGCATCTTTTTACTGACAAGTATCAACAAAATAATAAATTGATAAATGAGTGAAAGTTAGGACTAAAATACAATTTCAAGGCAGTTCCAAGGATGACTAAAATTTAGCAAATTCCCTCCTTTCCATCTATGAAAGGCTTTGGGAAGTTGTTCTTGCCCTTTGGTATGACTTTTCACCCCATGAGTCCCAAGGAGCTGGGCTAATGGAACTTCTCAACAGGCATCTTTCAGTCGCATCTGGCTGTTGAGCTGGCCTGAGACTCCTCCAATATTTCTTTACTCTGAGTCACCAACCACAAATTTAGTGACTAAAATACTACGTTAAAAGGAAGTCTTCAAAACAAGGGCCTCAAACTCAAATACCCAGAGGAACCAGGGAGGTAATGTACAGCCACGTGGGGAAAGGGGACAGTTGGAAAGTACAGACCCCAGTTACTTCTGCAGTCTCTCCCTAACTCCAGCCAATTTTTGCCATGAGAAATTGTAGGCTCTATACTGCTACACCTCTTCATTTTTAAGAGATTTCAGAAATCTGCTTTTATTGATATTTGTTGATTTACAAATATTTACAACAAATTTGATTTTGTAAAACATCACGCTAGGAAAACAAAACACACCTGTGATAATAACCACCAGATTGTGATCTGTGGTTTATAGTGTCATCTTCTACACACATAGGCACACATGGTGTGCATACCCACCCACCCATAAACAGTCTTTGGCCTCAAAAATGATAGATCCTGAGAGCTGAATTGGTCAAATTTCAATCATCTTTGGAAACAGCTTGAAATTGTGTAATAGTCCTAACTTTCATTCATTGATCAATTTATAATTGTTAAGATATTTGCTAGTAAAAAGATTTTATTATAATTCATAGAAACCTACTAAACATAGGGTTTTTTATTGAAAAATAAAGACATAGCTTTTTTATAGAAGTATAACTGATTTACAATATTGTGTTAGTTTAAGGTGTACAGCAAAGTTATTCAGCTTTTTATATGTATATTTTTTCTTTTTTTGAATATTTTCCATTACAGGTTATTACAAGATATTGAATATAGTTTCCCTTTGCGATACAGCAAATCTTTGTTGTTTATTTTATATATGGTAGTGTATATCAGTTAATCCCATACTCCTAATTTATCCCTCCCCTCCTTCCCCCATGGTAGCCATAAGTTTGTTTTCTGTAAGACATAGATTTTTTTTTAATTAAAATATAGTTGATTTACAATGTTGTGTTAGTTTCAGATGTACAGCAAAGTGATTCAGTTTTATATATAGGTATAAATACATATTTCTTTTTCAATTTCTTTTCCATTATAGGTTATTACAAGATATTGAATATAGTTCCCTGTGCTATGGAGTAGGTCCTTGTTGTTTATCTGTTTTATACATAGTAGTGTATATCTGTTAATCCCAAACTCCTAATTTATCCCTCCCTCCCTGCCCTTTCTCCTTTGGTTACCATAAGTTTGTTTTCTATTAAGACATAGATTTTTAAATGAGGTTTTCATTCATTTACTAAACTATGAACTCCAAAAAGAAAATCTTACTTAAAGACTAATAGTTTTATTTACACAGTTTATTTATGTACATAAATAAATAAATAAAATTATATGTGCAGAACCAAAAATTACATCTATTCACAAAAAAGTAAAGAGTCAATGTTCTCTCGTGAAAAATTTTGTTTATTCTCTGTAATTACCAGAATCAGAGAGTTTGAGTCAGAAAGCCTGAAATAACACAGAGGTCAGTGTCCTCACCTGTGTGAGGTAAGCAGTTAGTCAGCAGCAGACAGTTGCTAGGGTGTGTTCATGATGACAAACTTCTAGATGTATATTATTCCACAACGTTTTTTTTTTAAGGTATAAATGGGGGAGGAGTGGGTGATCTGACTTCTGATTATACATCATTTTAAAACTTCCATATTATATATCATATTAAAACTGTCAACTAAAAGAAGCCTTTATCACTAAAATCCTTACTGAATCAGAAGGTAAAGAATTCTTCTTAAGGCAAAATGACTTCCAAGGACAGACAAGTAAGTTCCATCCTGATTTTTAGTTCGACACAAATATCTTAGTTCTTTGGAAAAAAAGATTAATTTAATGTTCAAATACATATTCATTATGAATTGAAAGTGTAATATACACTCAAGAGACATTCCATAGTGTTTATTATAGCCTTGAACAGTCAGTATGCAATGCCTGTATCTTTTTCCTCCCCTCACAAACAGCAGACTTCATTTTCCTGTAGAGATTATTGAAAGGGTTTTCAGCGTTCTGAGAATTGGGAGTCATTATATGATGCACATTGAAAATAGTTGCTTACTTAGAATAAGCTGAAAGCAAAAGGCTATTATTTCCAGTCTGAATCGTTCTAATGGGACTAGGTCAATCAGTCTCTTTCCTAAATCTTTATATTGAAAATGTTTTCCTTTTCCTCTCACTGAAAACTTCTGTTGCTTAAAAGCATTTGCAAACTCCGGTGAACCTATGTGAGTACCATGATGACAAACTTAAGACTAGACTTCAATGTTACTTATCATGAAATAGCTGCTTAAAATCAGACACTGTTGGAACTGAACCAAGAGGAGGAAGTTCTGTTCCCAAATTCACCATTGTTGTTGTTCTTCTTCCATGGATATTCATAAATCAGTTTGCCTCTTCAGCTATGAGGCAATCACTACCAACTCTTTTTAAAGGATTTGGAAAATATCTCTACTACATGGAGGTAGGCTTTGGAATCTGAAAGATTTGGAATCATGCCCTTGCTTCTGCCCCTGAATGCTCTTGGGCAAACCCCTTCAGCCCCCTGAGCCTTTGTTTCCCTATCTGGTAGATATGATATCAACATCTACTGTTCAGGCTCGTTGTGAGATTACAAAAGAAAACGCTTGGAAAGAGTTAAGCACTATAGGAAGACTTTAAATAAATACTTTAGGACAAAAGCAGTTTCAGTTTGTTAGAATGTGGGTGACAAAAACAACTTGCCAAGAGAGGTCAATAAATATAACCTTCAGAGGAAATTCTTGAGTTCTTAAAGTTGGTTATTTCCATTCACACGTAAATAATTCTTGGTGCTTACTGTGTTCAAGGAGAGCATGTCTGAGCAGGGAGGGAGAAAAGAAGGAAGGGAGAGATGTCTAGATAGCTGAATGGGTTCCATAAAGAATTTAAACTCTAGTCGTAAATGAGGAGCTAAGACTTCATAGCAAATAAGTATAAATCAGAACAGAAAGTCATCCAGGTAGTAACAGAGGCAGAGCTAAAGAGCAACGGCAGTTGGGTGGAGGAGATTATGTCGCCTCTGAATTGTTTCTTTTTATAGTCATGACCGTGAAACCTACAGCAAAGTCCACCCTCTAAAATCATTTTTCTCTATCAGGTGATTCCAGAGAATTTTAGAATTCAACTATATTTTTAACAGTTTGTGGTTAGTACACCTTCATTTTACAGATGAAGAAACTTGGGCTGGCAAAGATGAAATTAAGTAACCAAGTGATGGTACAGTCAAAACAAGAAGTACTGTGTTCCTCCTGCTTCAGACAATCCATAAGTTCTCTTTGTCTGAGTCAACTGGAAATACCCTCTGAACAATGCATGTCTCTTCTACCAGAGGAAGAGAAAGTTCAAGTTGCAGATAAAAAACTCTACAATACTTAGAACTTTAGACTTTTCCATGGCTTTAGTCCTTCTGTCCTTCTCCACTCTCCTTTTTTCTCCAGAGATTTTTATTTCTGCCTAGAAAACAGGACTTTCTTTTGATAATTTTTTATCTGACAAGCAAACCCGGGTATCCTGGGGCTAATGGCTTCTTCCTTCCTTCCTTCTATTCTTCCTTCCTTCTTTCCATGTGGCTTCCTAAGACACTGGTCTTTGATCCAGTGTTCTTAGATTGGCCAAAGATCCCTGGAGTCCAAGTGTGGCAAAAGATCTGAAGGGGTCTTGGGCAGGGTGGATTCTCAGCAGTATTCAGGATAGACAGAGACCAATACATACAAAGACCTTCCTAATTCCTTCATGAAAACTTGTAAACTCCTGGCCCAAAACTGAAGGAGGTAGGGAATCCCAAGAATTACTGAGATTGGATTTCTGACCTAGTTCACGACAGAGTCAAAATTAAATAGAAAGAAAGGAAAAAAGAAAGGAAGGTAGGAAAGAAAAAGGAAGAAAGAAATGCCTATGTATTTCTTACATACTTAAGACGTAGGGTGACATTCATCTACATTACACTTTACACAGTGATGTACTGATGTTATCTTTATAACTCATAAAGAAAGTAGTTCTCATTTAATAACTACAGAGCCACTGACCTTAGCTAGAATAAAGGCTACCATTAACAGCCACCATTACTAAGCATCTACCAAGAGCTTTATCTACATTATTTAATTTTATATAAAAATCAGAACCTACTCTCTAATTTTGGTGTTATTGTCTCTATTTTAGAGATGAATACAACATGGCTCAAGAAGTTGGATTAACTTGCCCAAGATCACACAGATAGTAAGTGGGGGCACTCGGATTAGGGTCCATGTCTGTCAGGAGCTACAGTTTACACCCTTTCCCCTGAACTGCTCTGCTGCCTGAGATTGTGTACTAGTCAAGACACAGTGACTAGAGCTCTTATTGGAAGTTGGGATACTTAGGATTTACTCCAATTTATATTCCTTACCGTTCTTCAGGCTTTTCCAAAGACTTTTGACTCTCATGCTTCTTTTACGCACAAGCGTATCTTCTATCGTGCTAATTCACTATCTGATCCTGACTATAATTCCATCTCAAATCAGGGCCTCCCGTCAACACTCCCCCATCAACTGACCCCAGGCCCATCCTAGATTTGCTTTCATTATTCCTTTCTGGTCCTGACAGCTCATAGGGCTCTCACTCCACTGTGAGGCCCAGAGGAGACAGTGAGTGCCAAGGTAGCCATTCAGAGAAGACTGAGATGACCACAGGCTGCAGTAAACAGGGAAGCCTCCTGTTAAGGGATGTTTGATGGGAAGAGATTGGTACGTGGAAAAGAGGGAGGAGATCATTGTTTTCAGGAAGGAAGAAAGTAAAACAGGTGAAAATAAGAATGTGGACATTAAGTAGAGCACACATGTTTAGAAATAGAAAAAAATGAAGGCAGAAAAAAACAATGATTGTTACTGAGACATAGGTTAGACCCAAAATGACTCCACAGATGTAAGCCATGATAACTAGGAGAATGAGGAGGACCGTAAGAAGAAACAAGGAACTCAAGAGGCAGACATTATTTACAGACAAGAGATGAACTAAACAAAGGAATAGCAGAGACAAAATCCAAATTGATTAGCACAATCTTGAATGCATTTATATCCACAGCAATTTAATGACGACTTAAGTATTCTAGGACAGAGTAGATAAAGCCAATTTAGGGTTTTTTTTAGAACAAGCAAGCATATCTGGTTAAAAAAAAATGTTTAACCCTTTTTAAATTTTTAACTTTGGCACAATATACATAATGTAAAATTTACCATCTTAACCATTTTTAAGTATACAATTAAGTGGTACTAACTACATTTACATTGTTGTGTAACCATCACCAGCACTCATCTCTAGAATTCTTTTTTAAAAAATTGAAACTTTGTCCCAATTAAATAACTCCCCTTTCCCCTCTCACTCCTTCAGTCCCTAGTAACCATCATTCTATCGTCTGTCACTCTAATTTTGACTACTCTGGGAATTTCATGTAAATGAAATCATGTATTTGTATTTTTGGAACTGGTTTATTTCATTTAGCATAATTTCCTTTAGGTTCACATGTGTTGTAGCATATTTCAGAATTCCTTTCCTTTTTAAGGCTGAATAATATTCCATTGTGTGTACAGACCACATTTTGTTTATCCATTCATCTGTTGATGGACACTTGGTTGCTTCCACCTTTTGGCCATTGTGAATAGTGCTGCTATGAACATGACTGTACAAATCTCTCTCAAGACCATCCTTTCAATTCTTTTGGTGTACACTCAGAAGTGGAATTACTGGATCATATGGTAATTCTATTTTTAATTTTTTGAGGAACCTCCATAATGTTTTCCAGAGCAGCTGCACCATTTTACATTCCCATCAATAATGCACAAGGGTTCCAATCTCTTCACATCCTTGCCAACATCTGTTATTTCCTGTTTTGTTTTGTTTTGTTTTTTTGGATAGTGGCCATTCTAATGTATGTGAGGAGGTAACTTGTTGCAGTTTTGATTTGCATTTCCCTAATAATTAGTGATGTTGGGCATCTTTCATGTGCTTATTGGCCATATGTATATCTTCTTTGGAAAAACACATATTCAAGAACTTTGCCCATTTTTTAATCAGGTTGTTAGTTTTGTTGTTGAGCTTTAAGAGTTCTTTATATGTTCTGGATATTAACCACTTATCAGATATATGGTTTTAAAATATTTTCTCCAATTCTGTGAGCTGCTTTTTCACTCTGTTGATTGTGTCCTTTG
Source organism: Camelus bactrianus (assembly GCF_048773025.1). Lineage (NCBI taxonomy): Eukaryota > Metazoa > Chordata > Mammalia > Artiodactyla > Camelidae > Camelus > Camelus bactrianus. The sequence goes on along the minus strand of NC_133542.1, from coordinate 37,445,504 downwards.
ATACACAGAAGTTTTAATTTTAATGTAGTCCAGTTTATCTATTTTTTCTTTTGTTGCTTATGCTTTTGGTGTCATATCTAAGAAATCATTGCCAAATCCAATGTCATGAAGCTACACCTCGCTAATTTTGTTAAAAACTTTATGAGGTATAAATTATATACCATAAAATCTGCCCATCAAAAGTGTATGGCTCAATAATCTTCATTAAATTTATATAGTTGCACCAACTACCACCCCAATTCAGTTTTAGAACATTTTCATCACCCTCAAAACATTCCCTTATGCCAGATTATAGTCAAACCTAGATTCCATTCCCAGCCCCAGGCAACCACTGATCTTTCTGTCTCTATGGATTTGCCTGCACCTGACTAAATTTTAAAAATTATTTTCAAGTAACCTTTAAAAAAAAAACCTAGCACTTCACAGAATTTGGCAGGAGCAAGGAGTACCTCACATAATCGCCCATCCCACTTTTATACATTTCTTTTCACTGTTTCACCATTTTGCTATCAGGTTTTATTTTTATTTTAATCTCTGTCAAAAGCAAATTTGGAAATCAATCTTGTCGGTAAGTGGCACACTTAAAATATGTTATTAAAATGCTATTTAGTCCCTCAAGTGTATCTCCTATCACTGAATCTAATTTCCTTCTAAAATAAGGCATGACATTTCCACTAAGGCACCCAGGTGAGTTATATGCCTGTCCTAATCAACAGCCACCTGTCATGATCCAAACAGGTCTCTAGGTTGTTTACATTCTCTCTCCCTCCCTCCCTAACTCAAGACTGAGCCTCTGTACTCTTCAGTACCAATCACATGTACACTGTACCTACTACCACCGGTACTGGGTGGAATTCAGGAACCTCAGTTGAAACTTGAGCATGCTGAAAGTGAATTCCTTGAAGCCTTGGTGTGTGGAGGCCCACACCCGTGTTATCTTTTACCCTGAGTTCCTTCCAAAACAAGTTTTGCTTTGTTGTTTTTTGGTTTTTTTTAATGTTAAGGAAGAAAGAAAAGGATTTTTTTTTTAAATAGGAAGGTGTTTTGGTTCATTTTGATTAGCAAATAATATCTCTGATACCCAAGGCAAATTCAGAAAAGCTTGCTTTAAAAAGAATAAAAGCACATCAAACACTGTCTGCGTAGATTTTAAATTTAATTTCCTGAGGTAACAAGGTCAAATTCTGACCTATGGGATTTTTTTAAAAGGTCAAATTCAGATTAAGAGCTTTGTGTTGGGCTAGTCCATGTGACATGCAGATGCTTTAGTGAGTTTCAATCAAGGATGATGTCTTTAACAGAGTGAAACCACTTCATTTTAGTGTTAGGGAACAGGATTAGAACTTGAATCATTTCATGTCAAAGCAAGATAACATTGTGGAAGGGTATTACTACAGAGCAGGTTATGCTCGTAGCTTGACAAGGTATCCCACACCCATATCATCTTTGTATGTTCAACTCAAAGAAAGCTAAGTAGGGAATATATGTCTTTGGCTAGAGACCAAGGAGTCTCCAGGAAAAGAAAATATTTAAACCCCAAACTCCAATGAGTTTCACCTTTATTTAACTGAGATCAATGAGCAGGGAAATCCTCCAGTGATGTTCTCCCAACGGAGGATCTCACCCTAAGAGAGGGGGACAATGGGCCAGTGGTCTGGTCTCAGGAGCATTACCTGAATAACTCCCAGGAAAGTTCTGGACACAGTACATAATTGAGATAAACAACCTCTCCTGGTCTGGGCCCCCCTGGATTATGGATATGCTTTTATGAGCAGTTATACCTCTTAATATAATGGTAAGCAGTCTCATTGAGTTACCAGGTATAAAATGATACGGAGCAATCATAGCCAAGTACAACACTGCAGGGATACTTCTCTACCTCCCTCCCCTGCACACTGGTCCTGAGAAGTTACTGCCAAACCATCGCAGTGAGGATATCAGGGGACTGTAAAAGGCTGCTTGTTTTCAACAGAGCCCTATGAGACTGGCTTCTTTGGTTCTCTCTCTGTGAGGCCCTTGGCAGCAAGCTTGGCAATGTTCCTCCCTGGACTGTCTACCAAAGCACCTTTTTTGCAATAGCTAAAAAATAAATTATAATACTTTAAACATTATGACATAGATTTTTATGTTTAGGTCATATTACAGAGGAAATTCTTTCACTATGCAAGAGAGGAATTAGCAAAAGCATGCATTCTTATTCTATGCATCTTTGATATAGCAGAGTGACCTGCAGGCAATTATTTAACTTGTATTAGAATCTTTGTTCTGAATTTAAAAGTCTCCTGTCCATGGAGTGGACAATTTATCAAGAACGAATAAAAGAGATTCTATCTCCATTCCCAAGAAAGGACAGTGGGCAGATTCTTGTGTTTCTGAAGCCCAGTCGTCCTTAGTGGTCCTTTAAGCTTCACTGTGGGAAGAAGGAAGAGAAGGTACCCTTTATTTAAAGAAGATGAAGAAGGAAAGATGCCCACATCCTGAGAAAATTCTAGAGTTCAAAAAAGGAAGAGAGGCTGTCATCTCAGAGACAAAGAGATGCTCTGACAAGCTTTGGTTGGATGAAGGACCTTGTGGGAGCATGGATGTGTAGGCTCCTGAAAAGGTGAGCAATAATTAATAGCCTTGGGACGTGAGCAAAGGGTTCTGATGGATGAGAAAGCAAATTGTATAAACTTTCGGTGCTACTGTTTTTCAAAGTCCCATGCTACTCAACAGGAAACTGTATAAACTGATGCATTGCTAATACCTGAAACAGCAGGACCAGAGGTACAGTAGAAAAGTGATGGCTCCAGCAAAGCCTAGACAGGGAAGGCAGCAGTGAACAGAGATTCACCAGGGGACCTGGTCTCTGGAGAGTGGAATTCCAGCAGACTATCGTTTGTTGTTCAAGCCCCTAGTGAAGGAGGATTAATAAAGTGGCCGCATTTAGGCTAAAAGATTGCTTATTCTTATGCTTGCCCTTTAAAGGGTCCACTGACCTGACTGACTGGTTGCTACTCAGAGTTCCAGGCCTATTGATCTATTGCTATTGATCTTACTGATTCTACTTTATTCCAGTAATTGAAAGTAATAATCAAGCTTGGTCTCTGAGTCCTTCTCCAAGGAGGTCGTCACAGGACTGTAACCTTATAAAATAGACTGAATTACCAAGAAGACCACACCTTGAGTGCTTACAAGATAAAGAGATCTAACCTCTGGCCTCTAGAACTGGTCGCCTGGAGGCATCATGTCACCATTCTAAGTCTTCTGATGAGAAACTGATTCTGTTGCTTCTTATCAACACTTTTTGTTTGAGCTATGGCTATATAACCACCCCACCCCATCTCCAAGGTGGGTTCACAGTTTTGAAGGCACTAGCCTGCTGTGAGTCCCCTTTGCCCGGTAAAGCAATAAAATTGCCTCTTTTCTTCTAAGCTCCAAGACCTTGTCTCTGGGTTATTTGGCTCATCAGGGACTGGGCCGATCTTTCGGCAACACTAGGGATTGTGGATGATCCAAGAGAAAGAGGTAAGGAGGTGTCTTTGTCTGCTTGGGCTGCTGTAACAAAAATACCACAAACTGGGTGGCTGATAAACAACAGAAATTTATTTCTCACTGTTCTGGAGACTGGAAAGTCCAAGATAAAGGCACCAGCATATTCGATATCTGGTGAGAATAATCTTCCTGATTCACAGACGGACATCTTTTCACTGTGTTCTCACATCACAGGAGGGGTGAAGAGCTCTCTGGGGTCCTTTTACTAAGGCACAAATCCCACTCATGGGGGCTCCACCCTCAAGACATAAGCATGCCCAAAGGCCCCACCTCCTAATACCATCACATTGTAGATTAGGTGTCAACATATGAATTGGGTAGGGGAGGGGTACACAAACATTCAGTCTATAGCAGAAGGCAGAAGTGTGGTACTGGATCTTCTTTAGTTCTGGCAGGTGAGGCCTAGAGCCAGTTTCATTTTAATCTGGAAAGTAAGGAAGTGTGGCATGATGCTCATCACAGGTCATGAAGCATTTCATACCTGTTATATAAATCATAACGTTCAAATTTGGAGTTTCACAAATCTGTTGGAATTTACCTCACCAGTTATTTATTCAAACAGCATCTAATAAGGGAAAACAAAGATAAATTCAAAGACTATGCTCTCAGAAGCTACTCGAGCTGACTGCCCTACAGCAGGTACTTACTATAGGAAAAGGAGGTAAATTCTGCAATGAGACATTAACAGGGAGCTGTGGGAGCCCAGCACAGCAAGGTTTTAACTTGACCAGGGGGAGTCTGGAGTGTTTCTAAAAGGAGGTGACGTTTGATTTGAGTCTTATTGCGTGGGAAGCTGTTTGCTCTTTCTCCAATTGCCAGTTCTTTAGTGGAGACACCATAAGCCAACACAAGTTCCCTCCATGAGGAAGTCTGTGAAATTGTTTCACTTCATCAGACAGGCGACATCTCACTCCCATCTTCTAGTCCTCCAACCTCCATTTGACCCCATTTACTTCAAGTGGCCCTTTAAGGCAAGAGATTTAGCTAGGGATTGAATTTCCTACTTGGGCAGCTGCCCAACAGTCACGTTTAGTCTTATCCCTTCCCACCTCCACGCCCCCCATCCCTACAGAATTTACCAGCCAGGTTCACTCTGTTGGGCCTCTTAATAAGAACAAGGGGATCAGACATTGTTAGGCAGAGAAAGTAAACTGGTAGGAAATACTAGTAGGTCTATCATATTCCTGGAATTGATTCATTCAATACTTTGTTGTTATGTCCTGAATCGATCATAATTCATTTCAACTCACAGTCACTGGATATCCTTAGACACTATGGGTAGTATCTTAGTTTGAATTGCTTTAAAAAACAAAAATACTATAGACTAGGTGATTCAAACAACTAGCATTTCTTTCTCACAGTTCTGGAGGCTGGAAGTCTAAGATCAAGGCCCCAGTAGATTCAGCATCTGTGAGCACCTACTTCCTGCTTGCAGACTGCTGACTTCTCGATGACTCCTCACATAGTGGGATCTCCCTGGGGTCCTTTCAATAAGAGCACTAATCTCATTTTTGAGGACTTCATCCTCCTGATCTAATCACCCCCCAAAGGCCTGCCACCTCTTAATATCATCACCTTGGGGAATGAGATTCCAACATATGAATTTTGGGAAGTCAAAAACATTCAGGCCATAACCGGCAGTGAAAGATCAAAAAGATGTGTGCTATTAGACCATAGTGGCTTAGAACACAAGCTCAAAGCCAGGTTTAGGATTAAATTCTAATTTCTCCAACAAATTCTCGTGTTTCCCCCAACCTGCTCCCTCCAAACCAAGGAGAATGAGTCATTACATCATTGTTTAGGAGCTACTATTTCTGATGAGAATGTGGCCTATCACTCAGATGTATAAGGGTAAAAATATATTAAGAACTGCTAAGATGATTTATGGAAGGGCCTAGTACATGCCTGGAACCTTATAAGAAAACGATATTTGGCTGGTTTAAGGACATGAAATATAAATAAAAATGTGTGATTTTGGTAGCTGTTCTTTCCTGCCTGGGATTTACTGGCTAGCATAATGAGTACTATAAATGTGTTAGATTCAATTTACGTCTTCTCTATCCCTATACAAAAACACTTTGTTAAAATACCCATTAATGATTTCTCATCTCTTAAACTGTTCCAAATCTAATACATTTCAAAAAACTTACTTTTCCTCTATTTTTTATTCTATACTCCTACACGCTATTAATTTTCTTTTTCCCCAAATATACATGCTATTAATTTTCAATATAGAATTGCCATGATTAGCCATTTGCTCAGAGAAGAAATAAACTTCTTTCATCATGAGACTAGAACTCAGTCCATATCATAGTTATTGTGAATTCCTCCCTAAAATATTAAAATTGAGTATATATAGAATTAAAGTTGATTTCACTAAAAAATGAAATCTTTATATGACAGTAGACTATAAACATGAACAGTATACCCCTGATATTTTATGCCTCCCACACAAGTTGTTTCCACCCGTGTCTCAAGTGCCAGTCTGTTTTCATAAATTTCAATTATAACTGGCAAAATAGATCTGCTGGGAATAAGAGTTGGGCTGGGAGGGAAGAGGGGCATTTTGACAACTGCAGAACCTCATAAAAGATGTAGATTTGCATTTGAGACTGGCTTGCAGAATGTAGGAAGGAGCTAATGAGAAATCAGACTTTCTGGCCAGTCTAGCAGCAGACATCAAATCTGGAGGTTTACCTCCTTGGATAAATACAAAAGGTAGAACTTCTGTAGTTTAGGCTAAAATTGACAGATGAAAAAGAGAATGACTGGATTCAAATATTAACTTGATTAACAGAATACTATGGTCTAAAGAAGAGAGCTTTAATGTCAGTAGTACTGTTTTGGAACCCATAGTTGTTCCCAAAACCACTGAGACATGAAATTATAGACTTCTTTTCCCTAGAAAAGACATAGAGGAGGTATTTCATTTAGAACAATTTGTGACATGAAAGTGGATTCTTTGTATCTCAACAAGTACCAAGTAAAGTTAAATGATTGAGGCAGAATTCTTCCTAGAGAAAGTGAACAAAAGTCACTGTCATCAGAACACTCTTGACCCCAGAAAAACTGTGCCATCTCCAAACATACCCAAAGTCTTCAAAGTGCACCCATTATTTATATAAGAGTCAATAAGATCCAATGAAATTTGTAATCATACAATAATTTTCCAGGAACAAAAGCAAATAGCATCAGGTGTGTCAATTAGCTTACTGCCTATGGAAGGCACTACAAAAAAGCAAATTCTATCAATAATATCCTTAGTATTTAAATAGCCAGAACTAATGAAAGGCAACACTAATGTGGACAAATGTAAAATATGCAAGGAAGTATGTAACAACATGGAATAAATATTTATACAAAGGCACATGAAGAGGAGTTATCATAATTTGTGTCACTTTACCAAGCCTTCAGCAGGTTGAGGGAAGTTCAGTCAAAGGAGTGGTCAAAGCTAAAACCCAAGATACTCAGTAGGAAGGATAAACCCATATATCATTGTCTAAATCAGTGGCTTCTAAACTTTTTAATCCTATACACCTATGACTAAAACAACATTTAAGCTTATACCTTTGACGTCTGTATATATATGGTATATACTATATATGGAATGTATATGCTTAAATATATAAATATATAAAAATTATACTCTTGTATATTATGTTAACACATTATATACATAGTAAAACACACACAAAATAAAAATTGTAAAACAATGAGATAGAGATAATATAATTATCTTATTTTATTTTATTAATTTGTAAGAAAATCTATTTCTCTTTTAAAAATCATTATTAGTAAAAATTGTATAAACAATGAAATTTAATGTATTTAATTATCTTTTAAAATCATGGCTTAACATTTGTGATCTTGTCCAATTTCATGTTCATTATTTCTGTATTTGATCTTAATGACCGTCATGGCTGAAAAGTTATCTTCTAATGATACAAGGATGTGAAAAGAAAAAGCACCTCATTATCCTGCCTACTAATTCATGGTACTCATTTTTAATCCAATCCACCAATTATGCAACAGTTTGTTTAAATTTAATACAGTATTCAACTAGAGTAAGGTCTATAATGATAGAGGAAGTAAACCCATTATTTCATATATTCTCCTGATCATTTCAGAATTCATCAGAATTTATGAATTCATCTTTTACTTCTTTGGCAGCCAAAGAACTAGCTATACAGGATTAAGAGAAATGTCAACCCTGCCATTTTTTCCCACTATTAAGCAGTGCGTGAACTATTATTTTCAATCTCAGATATTTTTACAAAAATCTTTTTTATCCATTTGTCCATTTTGTGCAGCAGATAGTGAAATCCCTAAATCCATTTAACCAGGTACATATAAACTTCTGTGTGTGTTAATACACTGAAATCAAATAACAGAGAACCCCACCACCAGTACTTTGGGATTGGGTAAGTGCTAATCTTCCCTTAAGAAATCTTGAATGCCTTTCTGATAGTACATTTGTATAGGCACTAGTGCCAATCTGTATATTAACTATCAGTAAAGCTTAACTTCTTCTCTCTATATAGTAATGTGAAGCCATAAATTATATCTTTTTCCATACATCAATTAATGCTCTTGTTCACACCCTGATAAGCATGTCCTCCACTTTGAAATGAAATGTCTCTCCATAAAAATTTGTCTCCTCTCTTCTTACAGAGTAGGTGAATGAGTGCTTTATGGCCCATGGAGTAATTCTTGGGGTGGAGTTACATGTTAACAATTGCTAACACTTCTAGTGACTTCAAGTTCCTAAGTTAATTTCTTTCTTTATGGAGAATCTAGCTGAAAAATATCATCATATATTCATTCTGTAGCTGTTTATTGAGATTCTATTATCTTACCACTTTTAAAATCCATTTAAAATATTTGAATAATTTAGAACAAAAATGAATCATCTCTAAATAATCTAGACCAGAGACCAGAAACTTTTTCTGTAAAGGACCAGATGATACATAGTTTTAGCTTTGTTGCCCACACCTGTAGTTGTTGCTGCAATTACACAGCTCTACCAATGTAGCATAAAAGCAGCCACAGACACTATGTAAAAGAATGTGCATGGCTGTGATCCAATAAAACTTTATTTACAAAAATACATAGCAGAGAAGATTTGGCTTGTGGACCATGGTTTGCCAACCCCACTTCCAGACAACTGCTTCACTTTCCTTATCTGATTTGTCTACAGTGAAATGAGTCTGCACAACTTTACATACCTGACTTTTGAGTCACGCTAAATTCTTTTACTTAAATAAGTAAGAAAATTAGGGAAAGCTAGTCATTTTCTTGATGTATATTCAGATACTCGCCTTTACTTTTTCAGATATCCTCTTTACTTTTTGTTCTCAGGTGCACTGACTAAATGAGTTGGTCCCTTATTCCTTACAAAACAGAATTAATTTAACATAGAGGCAAAGGTATAATCGGGCCTGTGAAAGGAAAAAAGTGTCCTTGAACAATATCTGCTGGCTGGAAACTTCAATATGGCTCTTGTTTGTTTTTGTTTGTGAGATAATATATATGTCAAATGCTACGGAGGCAGGAAAAGCAAAGCATGACTTGCCAGGAAGAGGGTTTATCTCCCTTGTAATAAGTAATAAACTGCTTGGTGATGACTACGATGTACTACTGGCAACTTAGAGTCTACTTCTCAGTGTACTCTAAGACCTGTTCTACCTCAATACCCACCCAATGGTGCTCAAACTTGAGTGTCCAGACGTTTCACTTTGGAAGTTAGTGAAAATCTTGATTATCTATATGTCTTCTGGAGTAGAATCCAAGAATCTGTCACCTTGGGCTTCTGATGATTCTGATGGGGCCAGTTAGATGAAAACATAATGCTGAGGAGCACAGACAAAATTTACTGAGTTCAAAAATCTCCCCTTCAAGGCTGGTATAAAAATTAGTGAAGATATAGCTGAAGCTCCTAAATCAGAATTTGGCAGACAGTACATGCTCAATAGATCTAAATAATTTTATAATTATTATTGTGGTATAATTATTATTTTATACATAAATAGAGCTAAGAAAACTGAAAACTTTTAAACTTTTAAACTGGAAATTGCAATTAGGGAAAAAGGGAAGAAAGGGAATTTATAAATCCTCAATACCAAAAATGAATGCAATATGAGAGGGTCAGAAACAGCAAGAGTTAAAAAGAAGAGTCATAACTGCTGAATCATTAGGTAATCATTAAGCCAAACTAGAGACAAGTAATGAAGGAAAAGGGGAGCAAAAGCCTTAAGCTATTTGCCCATATGTTACGGAACTGAAGCAAAGACATGTTTATTATCTGGATCATCTGGGTCTGAGCCACAGTTCTCTGACTCTCTTTGCCCAAGTAAATCTGAATTCAAAGTAATAAAATTGAGAAAGTAGTGGGAGATAGGGAAAAGGAAGATTATCAAACTGTAGCTGAAGTCAGAGAGCCATTCTCATCTGAAAAGATCATTATTTTCCTCAATAAATTCCCAGAGACTGATAGTTTTGCCATTTTCTTTGACCTTGGCAAAGAATACGTTGGACTATATTCAGACCAGCCCTGGTTCTTCCACTCATCTGTTCATTCATTCATTGAACCAATATTTAATGAGCTCAGACCATGTGCCAAGCATTATTCTAGGCACTTGGGATACCTAAGTAGTAAACAAAACTATAGATAAAGATCCCTGCCCTCATAGAACTTACTTTCTAGCAGAGAAACAGAAGAAAAAATAAACTTGATGACTAAGTAAGTTATATAGGAAAAAAAAAAAAAAAAAAAAGGAGAGTGTGGAGAGATCAGAGGTGGCCAAGGTCAGTCTCACTGGGAAAGTGAGACTTGAGCAAAGACCTGAAGTAAGTGCAGGGGTGGGGCCAGCAGCTAGAGGTCATAAAGCATTCTCAGTGGAGCTAACAACAGAAGTCATAGGATAGGAGAGTGCTGGACTTTAAAAAAAAAAAAAAATAACAGGAAGGCCAGGGTAGCTGGAGGAGAATGAATGAGAAGAATAATCAGAAATGAGAGCAGAGAAATAATTGAGGATTCAGATCACTGTAGAGCCTTGCAGGCCATTTGCTGTAAGAACATTGGCTTTTATTCTTAGTGAAATGAGCAGCCTCTGGGTGGCTTTGAACACAAGAGTAACATGATCTCAGTTAGGCTTTAAAAGGCTCACTCTGGCTGCTGTGTTGAGCATAAGCGATAGGAGAGCAAGCGTAGCTCATCCCTGCAGTAATCCTGGCACACAGCTCATCACCTCCAGCAAAAGTGCTTTACACAGAGGGAACACTTCACTCGAAAGCATCTGCTGCAAATACTGATGCCTGCTTGAGCTTGATCACTGACCCCTAACCAAAAGTTCTGACTTGCTATTTGGTTTTGACCTCTAGCTAACAGGCAATCAAATTACGTGGTCCCAGCCATCCTACTGTTCTCTCAAATTTGCCTTAGCTCTCCTCATAAAGGTATATAAAATTCAATCTTTTTTATCAAATACCTTCCAGAGTCTTATTACATTAAAAATCAATTGGAAAAAAGGACAAAAATAAACTTATTCATAAAACAGAGACAGATTCACAGACATAGAAAACAAACTTATGGTTGGTGGCGGGGGAAGGAGTGGGGAGGTATAAAATGGGAGTTTGAGATTTGTAGATACTAACTATACGTAGTTTAGTATATGTTTATATAAAATAGATAAACAACAAGGTCCTACTGTATAGCAGAGAGAGCTATATTCAATACACTATAATGGCCTATAATGAAAAAGAATAGGTATATATATAAATGAATCAATATGATGTACACAAGAAATTAATACAACATTGTAAATATACTATACTTCAATTTTAAAAAACTCTGCAACCCCTCTCACCCTAAGAGAAAAAAGAAGAGAGTAACAGAGTAGAGGGTAGGTCAAAATAACCTACCAAGCTGAACCACATTGCTAAAAGGAGTGGGGGAAACAAACACCAAATGCCATTTGGTACCATAATATCAATATTCTATTAAAAATAAATCTCTTGCTGTTAGGTCAGAAAAAAGCCAATTGGTAACCACAGGCACTTGAAATCTACTTTAAGGGATAATAAATATCATATTTTTAGTTTCTAGTTCTTTATGTATACAAACAGAGTTAATATTCTTAACCCAGTGAGTTAGTATATTATTGTAATGTCTCAATGTTAGAAATCATGCCATGAAGACATTAAGTAATTAGTAAGAACAGGAGGCAGGACTCAAATCCAGAAAATGATACTACTACCCTATAATATGTAATAAGCTTTGAAATAAATATTTATACCTCAAAACGCTAAAAAAAAAGTGCACTTCAGGATCATGTTTGCACTTTTTGTTTGTATGGTATATCCTGTTAATGTTGAGAGAACAAAGGAAACTTAGAAACTTTAGCCTGACCCTGACCTCAGTATGATAAATTAGCGTAAATACCCTTTAATTGGACAGTCAGGATTGGTAGTTGCTGGGTTAATTAAAATAGGAGTTAAAACAAGGAAAGATAGGAAATTACCCATGCATACCAAAATAATTTACTTTCTTTCAAACATTTTTTGTATATTCATTCATCAATCATTTGTCGTAGAACATTTGCTCACTCATTGGAGTTCCGTTTCTTTTTTGCATAAAGCATCTTTGATCTCCAATTTCAGTTTCTTTAAAGTGGAATTAAAAAAAATAAGTTCAGCTGTGAAGAAACATAAAAATCGACTTTTCTAGATATTTATGAGTATTTTTTTAACATTTTACAATGTCTTCTTATATTACACAACTCCCTATAACCACTCCTCACCCCCAAATAGATTATCTCCAAAGCATTTAGTTTAGTTCTCTCCAAGCATTTACTTTGGTTCTTGTGGAAACAACTCTCTTTCTTTTCACACTCATATTTCTTTGGTTTTCATACTATTTAATAAATTATGTAATATCAATAATGAACACAACTGGCATAAACAGATTTGGGAATAAAAGTAGCTGACTCTTGGTAAACATAAAACTCAACTGGTGAGGGCAGAAATGCATGAATGTACTAGAATAGTCTTCTGGCTGCCAGTGTTCCTCTGCAATGGGCATCATCCAACATGTTTTACTGAGGGAATAAAGTATGATTACTCTAGTGAGTCAGTTAAAAAGAAATTGACTAACTGAGCATCTATGATATAGATTATTGAAGTTAAGTAATAAAATCTAATTGGAAATTGCAGAACATAGGAACCAGAAGGAACAATAACAAAAAAATAAGAAGTATATCTGATCATTTAACAGATGAGAAAATTCAGACGTTAAGAGTTAGGTATCTTCCCAAGACCACTTCATCATTAGAAAGAGGAAGAGATTTGACATCTCTGTTCAGTGTCCCTTTCAACACTAGAGTGCTCCATTTTGTCACTACTTGATAAAGTTACTGAAAATGACTGAATTTCCTCTTTTCTCGAGTCCTTCTGTTTTTCAGATAAAGTACAATGAAGTAATTCTCTCACCTGAGACTAACATTTTTATTACCTAAAAAATTAGAGATCTTTAGCCTTGGGGTTTTCAATTAAAATAGACTAGTTTTTTAATTGGAGATTTCAATATCTATTACATAAAATTTGTCTCTTTCAAAAGGTGGGAACTCAGAACCAAAATTTTTGAGATATATATATATATATCCCATTAATTCACAAGGACTCATATTTGGGCATTGGTCAGGGTCTAGAAAATAGCTTGAGAGGGAAAAAAAGTGACTGAAATACTAGAAAGCCAGAATAAATAAATAAGAAACCAACCTTGCAGCTGGCTTTTCTATATACTTTGCCAAGATGCCTAAGGTCAATGGTAAATACTCAGTTCTCCTGTAATACTATCAAAAATATCTACCATAGAAATAGATCCGAACTGTAATATTTACTTTGCAAAAAGTATAAGGCTTATGTGATGTGTGCTTGTATATATTTATAAAAATAGGTCAAAATATAATGTAATAAAAGTTTAAGAAAAGGAACTGGGGAATTAGAACCAGATTTCATATTCTCCAATTTATTTTTTCTTATTTATTTTCTTTCTGCTAGAAAAATGTCTACAAAAAATTGATTTGGCATAAATAAATATGTATACTTATTAACTCCACCTGCAACTCAGGCCCCAACTTTCTGGCAATAATGAGGTACTTTTTAAGCTCTGAAGTCTCATGATTACTTCCCCCAAAGATAAATGGTGGGTGCTTAAAGTCACCTGCTGGTGGGCATCACTGCTCCCTTCTTGCAGGAAATCCTCATCCCCAACTCCCCCACCCAAGGATCAGACTGGCACTGTCTTGGCAGTCACCTGGGTGATGGTTCCAAGTGAACTTGAAAATATTTACTCCAAAGCTTCCATGGTACTGCACTCCACTGGTTCTTTTCAAATCTCTCTGATTTTCTGTTTCCTAACAGATATTTTCCCTTCATTTTTAACATTAAATATTGGGATTCCCCAGGGCTCCAGACAGCCCAGTGTTCTAATCAGTCACCTTCTCTCCTTAATGATTTCATTCCCTCTCAGAGTCTTGACTATCATGTGATAGGGCCTTATAGTTCTATGGATCCAGCACAGTCCTCTCACCAGCAAATGAAAGCCAGGTCCAACTCCCGCTGAACAGCTCTATCCAATGACCCTTGAACACTTCAAATTCGTTTTCACAAAACCTGAACATCTGATCTCCTTTCCTCCCAAAACTGTTCATGTGTCTCATGTGTTCTTTCTCTCACCTAGAAGAATCAATTATCCAATCCAAAAACTTCTGAGAGAATCTTCAGCAATAATTCTCCAACCAAATTTTTACCATTAAATTTGGATTTTTACTGTGTGTATAATTATAGAGTCTTAAGATGATGCTAGTCTTATTTAAATTAATAATCTTTGTACTTCACAATGTTACAAACCAAAAGAATTAATCCATTAATAACTTTTCCTAGGCACTACACAACTACCACTACCAGCACCACCCCTGGCTCTATCATACCTGTTTTTCCTCCCAACTAAGGCTCTTTGAAGACTTATGGTCACAATTATGCAATGGAAATTCCTAACTTGGGTAATCTTGTCAATATACAGCTATACAAAAGCAGCAGCCAGCACCACAGATTTTGTGTGCTTTATTTAAGAATACAGAAAAACAAACAACTGAGTATCTAGATATATATTCACACTTTCTCCCACGTGTGTACTTACATTTTTATTCTCCAGAACTAAGAAAAAGGAAAAGGGGGAAAAGCAAAAACACTTCCCTGGGAAAAATTTCAAAAAATAAAAAGGTAAGGAAGGCATTGGGTAAGGAAAGAGGTAAAAAAAATACTGATACATTTTCCACTTACACTAATTAAATCTAATCAAAGCTCACAACTAACCATTTTGTTGTGAGTTTATAATGTCGGCCAAAGGGTTCGCAGCTGATTAAATCAAGTATGGGCCATACTAAACGCACTAATGACAAAGCAAGCCCCATTAGACTGGTAAAATATAACAAGGATCCTCTTTCATAAATCAATGTATTTCTATTTAACCAGAGCCTGCCACTCTGAAAATACGTCAGTAATCATTCTTCTCTCTTTCTTGATCTTTTGCTACTTTCTCCAGGGCCTGCAGTCAACTGTGGAGGTGGAACAATGAAGCCTTTCATGTAGGGGAAAAAAAAAAAAGAAAAAAGAAAACTCTGAGTATAATGCTCTCTCTCCTCCTCTGTATCACTGTGAACATACTAAAAGAAACAAAAAGAAAGGATCAACCCGTTTTCCAGTGGTCAAAACGTATTTTAGAAATAAAGGAAGAAATCCTTGAGAATGGCTTTGTGTCTTCCCGTCTTCCAATTGACTGTCACTGATAGTATGCGTTAAACCTTTTCAATGTCAGGAATCCAAGTCCAGAGAAGGCATCTAAAGCACAGACTTGGGTTTTCTCCTGAAAACCAATGAATGACATTTGGCTAAGACAACTGAGAGCCCTTGACATTACAGAGATTTCTATAAGAAAACACGCTGGCACCACTGAGAATTTTGAATGCTTAGACAGACGAATGTAGACAAACCTCCTAAACCTGATCTTACTTGTTGTTTACAAAATAATTTCAAAAGATAAGCAGTGCAATCTTGGAACTTACATTTAACTTCAGGGTAAGGGGAGAAGCCAAGTAAAATACAGGGAGCTTTGAAAGATTAGAGCATACATTAGGCCAAGATTACAGCCATTCTCCGTTCTTCAGCTGAGAGTAAAAGCACAGCCAGACTATTAAGAAAGAGAATTGGTGTGTGCAAAAGATCTAATCAGTGTGTTGCTTCTAATCTACAAACTACTCAACAGGCAAGGGACTCAGGAGTCCATGTTTCTGCTATTTTTTTAAAAGTACATTGTCCTCACTAAATCTTTTAGTCCAATAGGTCTTGCTTTAACATAGTGTTTAAAATTAAAAATAATATTCCTTTATATTTGTGTAATACTTTACAAACTAAAGGGGTCAAGCAGGATTCATTCATCATTAACTCATTTTATCCTCACTTCAATACAGGTAGGTATTATCCCAATTATTAATCAGCCAGGATGAGTGATATCAACTCAGTTTTATAACTGGGGAGTCAGAGTATTGTGGGAACTGAGAAGTTTAGGAAAGAGTCTTACACTTTGGAAGTAATAGAGCCAGGACTAAAACCCAGTTCTTTGATGGTCCAGCATTATGTTACCACATAAATTATATTTAAATAACATAGGAACATTGTATAAGAGGCAAGTAGGCAGTTTTAATTCAATTTATTATATGCCAAGCAAAAGCATTTGTCTAAGAATTTCAGCCACACAACCCACCACAGCTAAATGTGTTTGGAATGAAGGACCAATGCTGCATGAATGAGTACTCATTGCCAAAGTTAATTTTTAACATCTTCAGCTATTTTAACTGAGGACCACACTAGGAAAGCAGGGACCCCTCCCCCCCACCAAGCCCCACTCTCCCAACACTTCAAGTGACAACAGCTAATACAGTTTTAATATTGCTGATTTACAACCCATAATAAATTTGTTTGGTTGATCTACCCTCGAGGCTTATATAGATGTGAAAACAAAGGAACTAGTCATGAAGATTCTCTTTGTTCTGAATTTAGTTGAGAAAGCAGAAAAACATTAAAAAGACAGTTACATTTGGCATGAAGTATAATATCTTTGGTATATTATTAGTGTTCAATCAACTTGAAAGCACATGCAACAAAGATTTTCTAGGTTCTATATGTTTTAATGTAACTAATAGTCACTGAGCAGTTAGTATCCATAATGCATTATATCAAGTGAATGAAAAGTTATAAACTGGATTTGGGAAAAGGTGGACAGTGAATTGAGCACACGAATCTAACTTTCCTCCTTCCAGAAACCCCTATAAAACTAACAGTAAGGGGTGGACAGGTAGATAGATAGGCAGACAGATAAACTGTAGACAGATAAATTTTTTAAAGGTATATATCCAAGGATAAATGGAGATAATGAAATGATATTAATGATAATAATGACAGATGAATGTTTACATGTTACAAAGGGCCCCATAGACCCAAAAAGGCCAAATCTAACCAGCACTGAGGAAAGCTGAAAACTGACCTAATCTTCACTTCAAACTCCTCAAGTCTCAGAAATTGACAGCATCAGACACATAAGGAAATGGGGATTAAGGGAGAATGGGGAGCCAAAATAAGGAAGATTAGTTTGAAGTTTTAATAAAAAACAGTTAGATTCATTCCCCAACATTTTTCCAGTTATTCTGCTGAGTTACTTCCCTAACTAAATAGCAGAAGATCAAAAAGGTTGAGTCTCTGCTCCGTGGGAAGCCATGCATAGTCGAGGGTGTGAGTACTAGTCTGAAAATGTGTGGATCAAATGAATAACTACTTGACTATCAGACTGCAAGCAGACAGGCCTTATACTTCAGGCCACAGATTAGAAGATCCTTCTTTAAGGAATCAACCCAAAGTGGAAAGGCATGAATATGAAGGGATCCTCTAACAACAGCCTTGCCAAATTACCCTACGCGGAAACTCTGCATTAACAAACCCACCTATGCCCTCAGAGATTCCAGAGGTTCAGCTCAGGAAGTCAGATTCCCCACTCTGAATCATGAACAGTCAAGCAAAGATTATACCAGAAATCAGAGGAAAACTTCTCCTATGGAACACAGAGGTGAGAATAAGCTGAATGAAACACTTGGAGAAAACAGGCTAAACAGAGAGAAGAAAATTTTTTATGATTCTCGGTAATATCACCAGAGAGACGATTTTCATAGATGCAGATTGCTAACAGCTAACTAGCATCTATGAAAAAAGAGTAAGACGGTATTTTAAAAATTGAGAGAGTAAAAAGAACTCTTGGAAAATAAAATTCGATATGAGGTGGGAAAACGTCAACAGAAGTTTTGAAAAGGAATGTTAAGGAAATCTTCAAGAAAACTATAAGGTTGGGGGATCCCAAAATAAATGCAGAATGTGACAAAACAATCTAACTGTATTATAGTTGTATAAAACAACCTCACTAAAGGGGATTGAGGGAAGAAGACGCTGACCTTAGCAACACTGGAAATAAAGTTTGTAAGACTAAAGGCAAAAGAAACTATACATAAACCCTGAACTCTGGTTGACAAAGTTGTTTCCTATGAGAGTACCAGATAATAATCTTGATACTGTGATACATATACTGGAATTGAACAATCAAGTAAGTGGATGGAGGACCGCAAGAGCCAGGTTTCTCTCTGTTGGAGTGGGAGTTTACAGATAAGCAAGGGAAGACAGCTAAAATGATCCATGTGGTAATGGATTAGAGCTGGAGGCATCAGTATAAATTCATATTTAGCTTAATATAGATACAGACATTAAATATAGAAATATTTATAGATATATGTATATACCCGAGTTGTATACAGACATATTTTTTTGCTCTGAAAGCTGAGAGGGTCTAGTAGCAACAATACTCCGGTAGCAACTAGCACACAGATTCTGGTTTTTAATACCATTCTCCAATAGAAGGAATTAGATCTCCTTGGAGAAATATCTAATTCTAGGATTGGGGTAGGAAATACTCAAGATAAGCTTGGAGCATCTTATAGTGACAGAAGGTAAGGAAATGCTCAAAATAAATAAATAAACCTGCAACATTGGAAGTATGTCAAAGGGACAAAGGAGCCAACTGAAACCTCCCAGTGGCCAAAGCTGGAAGGGTCTGAGAAACAAAATAAATAAAGTAGTAGTTGATTGTAACCCAAAGTATAAAATAAATATTCATGAGTCCATACTGCCATAATTAAGTAACTGAATAAATAAATAAATGAGGGAGAAAAGAAAACTCTCCCATTCAGGAGAATTCCAAATAATTTAGGTAGACACTCTGCCTCCTAGGAGGTGGGGCATAACTCCCCACCTAAGTAGGAGCTACGCATAGTGACATTTATCCAGAGTACAGTATGAAAAGGGAATAAAATATTAATGTTACACTGCAAAAACCTGAGAAATACTACCTCAGCTACGTGATTATGGCTAACATCAACAGTGATGGCATGTTGATAGTATATCCTGTTGATATGATACAATAAAAATGACAATTTACCTCTGTGATCCTCCTCCCAAAAACTTACAATCCTAGTCTAATCGTAAGAAAAACATCAGAAAAATCCTAATTGCGGGACGTTATACAAACTACCTGAACTGTACTCCTGTAGAGGAATTAAAAAGAAACAATTATTTGGGAAGCAGAGGTGGGATGGTAGTGTAAATATGCAATTTTTTTTTCTGTTAAATAAGAACACAAATAATCTTTAAAACTGATTCAACCAAACTAAGTCAGAGAATAACAGTATAAACATCCTTCGAGACAAATTACAACGACATCAGAATAATTAAAATCCCAAATTTACCAGAATTAGATATGATTTCCTCTGGCAAATGAGATTGGGGATGGGGAAGGATGAGGCAGTTGTCCTTTATTATTTGAAAATTTTAGCTAGCACGTACATGTATTACTTTAATAAAAATAAAATAAGAGATACTTTTTAAATGACAAACATGTCATTTTGCCCTGAGGAATTTTGCAATCTAGAACAGAAAACTGGTAACTAAAATGTGAGGGAGAGAGGGAAGAAAGGAGGCAAAGAGGGAGGGAGGGAGGTAACAAAATATTTATAGAGTGTCTGCCTTGTGCTGTGCATTTTGATGGATGATTTACATACACCATCTCATATTAACTTTCTGCCTCTCCAGTGATTTCCCCCTCTTTACTCTGAGTAATGGAGGCTTGAAAAGGCAGGCAACGTATTCAAGATTACACAGCTCCTACGTACCAGAGCTAGGAATCAAACCCCAGTCTATCAAAGTTTAAATTCATGTACTTTCTCTTATAGAAGGTAATCACCTAAGCACAAAAATTATTTGGATATCAGTAAGATTGCCCCTGCTAGAGGAAGCATAGTCAAGGGTAGGCCAGTTATGGTACAGATCGAGGACACAGCAGGACAAGGCAGGCTCCAGCCCCTTGGTGAGGCCCTCCCCAGAGAGCAGACTGATGAAGGCCCATTTTTGATGTTCGAGTCCTATCTAATGCATTCAAAACTTTTAACAGCTGGGGAGATGAATGATTCATCTGAACCCACCCCAAGAGTCCTGAAATCTTTCTCTTTATTGCAGTGAGATGTAAGATTAACTAGGAAGAGAGATGGCCTCCTGCAAATCCCCACCACAACTAACCATCCCACCTTCCCGTTCCACTCCCCTGTCACTCACCTATGAGATTTGGGGCTAGACTGGGACAAATATTTGTACATACTATTCTTCAGCTGGCCCTCCCTTAGAAATCTTTTTAGGTATTTTTGGCCACCAACTTATTCCTTTCCTTGGAATAATTTTGTTAAATTTCCACCACCTCCTAAACTCTCAATTCCCCTTCCCTTTTCTCCTCCTTCCCTTCCTCCTCTTCTCTTCTCCCTTCTCCTCCCTTTCCCCCTCCTTCCTCTTCCTCTTTTTCATTTCTCTCTGTCTCTCTCAGGTGATAACTATGCCTACTATTTCTCTAGGAATCAGAGACCATTAGTCTAAGAACTTATAAATCCAATCAACCTCTATTCTCATCCATTCCTCCTTTTCTCCCATGTCAGAAGTGAAGCCCTTCTCCCAGGTAAAGCTAGTGCCTCTACTTTCATTTTTTTTCTCCTGTTTGCTCTTACTTCTTCTGGAATCTGCACCAGCTCTATCGTCTCTTCTCTGTGCTTTCTACCCTTCCTTCTCCATGGCACCTTTCCCTCACCCAAAAACATAGCTAAACTTCTTTCTTAGCAACATCCTTTCTTTCTTCTCAATTATACTCTTTCTTCCACAGATGTCTTTGAGCACCTGTTATGAGTCAACACTGTGTTGGATGATGAGAATACTTTGGGAAATGAAGCAGACCTGCCCCCATGGAGCTTACAGTCTAGTAGAGGAACAGATGATAAATAAATAATAAACATAAATTTTAAATTTGCCACAAATCTTAGGAAGTAAACAAACAGGGCACAGTAATAAAGAATAAAACGGGAGTCCACTAAGTTAGGGTAGCCAGGACAGGGCCCTTATTTTTCCATTATTTCCATTACTGGAGTTTAGGCTGCCATCTTTCACCTGAGTTCTAACGAACTCTCAAACAAGTTCCCTGTTTACCAATACCCCATTTATTCCTTCTCACATATTGCTACCATAGCTGAGTTTCTAAAGCTAATCAAATCTTGTCATTCCCCTACTTAAACCTGCAGTGGTTTCTCAAGCTCTGATCCTTGAGCCCAGCATTTTTAAAAGCCTACATGATTAAGAAGTGACTTTGAGATCTCTGTATAAACAGCAAACAGTACTGTGAAGAATGCTTTTTGCTGACTCGAATCTCCAGAACTCTCTTGGGCTTGTTATTTTTGCCAGTCAATCTCTGTTTTAATTTATTTTGTTTAAGCAGCCATCCAATGGAAAAGCTAGAGAAGCAGCATTCTCCTCTATGACCACTAAGAAGTCTGAAGAGGCAGGTTGGGCTCTGGAACCTGAAAAGTGGAGAAGGAAGTGACTGAGACTCTGGAGAAAGAAAGGGCCACCGAGATCAGAGAAAGGAGCTCTATAACATGAGCAGCAGGAAGTAGATGTCAATATGGGCTCCCAGACAAACATTTAACACAACTTCCTCTCTTTTGGCCCCTTCCCTCTAGCTGTTGCAGAAGACCAAATTTAGCATTTTTCTTTAAAATGCTATTATGAAAACTAGTCAATTAAAACAAAATAAAAATAAATTTGGTGAATTTCCCATTGGTGCAATGGGTTTCTGTGAATTGGCCGCTGAGTGAATTTGCTTCAAAAGTCTAGGGGGAAATTAACCTTCTGCCTATGTGACCAATTTTACCAGAGGGGAAGTGAGTTATGTGGGTCAAGAGTAATGCCATGGGCAGAGGACCTTCTGCCCTGCTTCCTTTTTAGTATTGGGAGGATACTGCGTCATTGATTGCCTTTGCATCAACTTGTGGATAACAGAGGGTGGGACTAAATTTAGCTCTCCCAAGCTGCCCTTGAAAGGGAACGTAGAACTTAGTTGAGGATCTGAATAGGAGCTTATCAGAAGCTGTGTTGACAAAGCAGATGAGGTAACCCGCCAGTGGTGGGTCAGAGCTGGCTTACCAGCTCAGAGAAGTCACTGCTAAATTTTGCAAGAAATTTTGCAAGCCAGTTGTTTTAACACAGCGAGTCTTACAAATTAAGCTAAACTTAAAATTCAATAAATTTTTTTAAAAATAAAGATAATTAAGTATTCGAAATTATTACCCTGTAGTTATTTTACTACATTTTACTATTATCTATGCTCTTGAGATTATTTATATCTATTGTATCTGTACAGTGCATCTCTTCCCAACTCTGCATTTGTTGACATCATACTGGTAGTTTGAAATGCCAAGGTGAGACTACTTACACCACAGAAGTCTGCAAATACTACAAATTAGGGCTCCTCCTACATAGAATTAACTGCTAAGTATTTTGCAGCACACCACTGCCTATGGTCCACACAGCAGGCTGGAACCTAGGAGACTTACACTGAGCCTCTACAGAGCCCACAAGGCAAAGCTGAGTCAGCAAGGATGAGAATGGTCCATGACTTATACCAGTTTCAGACTCCAGCATCAGATGCCAGCAAAACAGCCCAGGATGGCACCAGTTCTCATCAGTGGTCTCTCTCATCAGCGAGGAGCCCAGAACAGCTATGACACAGCAGAGACCACCAAGGACCCAAAGGATACCAAGAACCCCCTCCCTCTCTCCACAACCATGAGATCACTTAAGTTTCACATTCACATCTCATTTTTAAAACAAACAGGAGGGAGCAGAAATCTAAAAAACTGAGCTCTTTATCTGACAGAAATAAGAATTTATTTGAAGAAATGGCTTTCTTTATAGAATTGAACAAAATTCATATAGTGGGACTGAACTGTCCCTATCTCCCAAGCTTAGCCACCTGGGGCAGGGAAGGTTGAGTAAGGGGGCTCTTTTGTGAGGACAGACCAATTACAGAAGGAGCCATACTTTGTTGAGCTTTTATTAAGTGGTAAGTACTTGTCAGTATCTTCCATACACAAATGAAGAAATGAAGACTCAGAACGTTTATGTAACTTGCACCAAGTCACACAGCTAGGAAGTGGAAGAAGGCAGGCCTCCGAAGGAAGGCTGGTATGTCTGCAGGGTTTGAACTCTTTTGTTCTACTGCCTGTCATCAACCCTCCTCAGGCCTTCCTTGGGTTCTTTTGGCTGTTAGGCACTGCAGCATGACTCGGACAAGCCAGAGGGGACTTCCTTATAGGAAAGCATCTGGAATGGACAACCTGAAAGCCAAGTCAAGTCAGGAAAGCTATTAGTTGAGAGGATGACTATATATATTTTAGGACCTGGGACAAGAAATAAAACATTACTGGAAAGGAAACTGAGGTCAGATGCTAAGCACACAAATCATGAAGAAAGCAATAAATAGGCAATCGAGCTGGCAGCTAATAGAGCTGAGAGCCTGAAGCAGTGACTGAGGTGTGGAGCAGAGGCTGGACTGTGTAGAACCAAATCCAGGAATAGTGAGCAATCATTCCTTTTATGCAGGCCCAGCTCAGCTCGCCAGCATAGCAGTAGCATCATAAAAGAGCCAAATCAGGCATGAAATCAGCCTTTCTCCAAAGTGATTATTACTCATGCATTCCCTCCCACTGCCCTGCATGCCCCAAGACTAACTCCATCCTACTCTTACTCGTTTTAAAAATAAGTATTTTATTAGCTTATCAAAGTAATTCATACAGATAATTTTAGAAATTCATATAATACAGAAGAGCTTATAAGAAAAAGCAGCAATCACCTGCCCTGCCTCATCTCCTTTCCGAGTCCAGTTCTCCACACTTTGCACTCAACTTCTATAAACTTCCAAATGCCCCAAGTACTCCCACAGCATTCACAGAACAAAACAAGCTGGAACTTGTCCCAGTATTTCTCCCCTGGTTTTATTATCTCAGAAAGAGTGGGAGGAGCTGACCATAAAGGTCCCAATGTATAGAGCCTTGGTGAATACAAAGAGACTGAGATCCAGAGTAGGCACAGGAGGGAGGTGGGGGTGTCTACCCAGCCCCACTTTGGTTCACTGATTTCCACGGGAGGATGGATGGTTTCTCCCCATTGTCTGGTGTGTACTGTATACTTTGCCAGCTCGAGGGAATGAGTCAGCATCTCCCTCCCCCTTTGTTTCCCATCCACTTCTATTGTGGCTCTACAACCTTGTTGACTCCCTCTAAGCTGAGAAAAACTTCAAACACAATTTGAATTCAAAGGCACATTTTTCCATCTCTGCAGCAGAAGTTCTGGGGTCTGGTGCTGCCTTGTAGTGGTCTTTTCATCTGACTTTCTCTCTAGGCCATTCTCAAGATGAGGGCACAGTCTGCACATTAAAGTGTGCCCAGTGCATGCTCAGCAAATACTTGCTGAATGAATGAACACATGAATGATGTCCTTTAGGAGAGCAGACAAAGGAATTCATAAGATGAAAAGGCTACTATCTTTACACCCAGATTTCTGTAGAGCTAAATAAGAACCCTGTTTCAGCAGCCAGCCCTCTCCTGGTTCTTTGGGTCTGCGTGGTTCAGTTTGGCTGCTTCCTGAGACCTAGTTCCAGGATTTGTGATTCACATGCTTCCTTCCTGAACACTCCAAGGCCCTGAAAGAAAAGGCAAAGTGCTTCGCAAAGCTACATTGCTACTGTTTCAAGAAATTATATGAAGGACAAAGGAAGCAGGACTGTAGGACATGTGGAAGTCCCCCAGAACTCCAGCCCGTCTCCCCCGAGATTTCCACTTTGATACTTCATCCCATTATCTAAACACTTTGATAACTATTAAGTTGAGATTCATTCCAGAAAAACAATATTTGGAGTAAATAAGTTCCAAATTTTTTTATTTCGTTGGGAAAAGAATACAGTAACACTGAAGAATAGAAAAGTGGGAACAACTGAGGAGAGAAAAACATCAAGTGGGAAAAGAGGCAGGAGAAAGAGGAGATAATAAAGGCAATGGGAGAGGAAAGAGTGACTGAGCTAAAGGACAGGAAGGGATCTGGACGAGGGGCACAAAAATGAAATGCCAAAAGCAGGCCCGTGTAAATGGACAATTTTATGGGAAATGTATGGTAAAAATATGTTCTGAAATGGGGCAAAGGAGACAAGCAGACAAGAAGTTTGGATGATACCATACTTGGTCCACAGAAAATCATTTTGGCTTTGGTTGATTTAAAAAAAAAACAAATAAACAGCCAAAGACCAATCAAATGTGCCATTCCTCTCCGATCTTCATTATATAACCTCTTGCAGCTAACCCAGAGCATCAGCACAGCTGCTCCAGCAGAGAACACACTTGTAACTGTGCCAGGGGTCACCTTTCCTAACTTGTTACATGGAGGGCAGCTGAGTTCTGCTTGTTTTCACAACTAAAATTAAGTTTCCTCTAGCCTGCTTTTGTGAATTCCTTCCGAAGTTACTCCTCCACCTCTCCAGCCTCATTTTCTCAGGGGAAATAATCAACTGAACAAAGAGTTCAATTATTCCCCATATGTAGGAGAATGGACCCACAGTAACTCTGAGAAGAGAAATCATTCCAGAATTAATTCATAGCATGAAAAATTCTATACACAGACACACACACACACACACACCCCCATTCACACTCGCACATCCACATACCACCTCCAGGGGACTTCATCTCTTAAACAGTATTTCACTTACAATCCCTTAGAAAGACAAATCCAGTTTTTGCCTATATGAGCCTAGGTTCACTAGACACCTATTTTCAAATTGTCTATTGGGTACACATTGACGGCCCTTCTCTTATATTTCATCAGTATAGAGCTCAACAGGGAACTGTAGCTTAGTATGTGAGAGGTCAACCCACTGGTGAAGAGAAGTCTGTTCAAATTGTTCATCCAGCATTGAGACATTTATTTTTCCAATTCAGAAAAAAATAGCAGAGGGGGAATTTTCTACTCATGTGTATCTCCTGACAAAAATAGAGAAGAAAATATTACTGTGCCCTAGGAGTTTAGAATAAAGCTGATGAGAATGCACTCAGGAGTTTTTTGAAGCACCAATGGGGACTACTTACAGACTTTCATCATAAGTAGTAAATTTGGAAAACCACGTTATCCTGGAACAATTATTTATTTTTCTCCATGAGCTCTGGAAAGTACTGATATGGAAATATGGATTTATCTGCCCACTGAGTCATTTGGAAAACATATTCTGATTCTCTTTATGATCCCAGCCTGTCCTCCTGGCTTTATAATATGGGAGTTAATTTCTTTTGGCATTACACCCATTTCTTCATCTAAGGCATATTTAAGGTTCAAGTACATCTCTCCAGAGTTTTGCAAATACTCATACCGAGGCTTTCAGGAGAAGGAAGAACTTTAAGTCCATATGGAGAAGGCTAGTTAGTTAGAACTGTTGGTCCCTCTAGCAAGAAATAAGGGATTTTCCTTGGAGCAAGAGGGAACTAGTTAAGCAGAAGCAGGTTCAGGTATGCATTGAGGAAAAACTTTTTTTTAGCAGACACAATGCCTAACAAATTCTGAAACTGACTATCAAAGAATACCTATTACAGGAGACATTTAAAAGAATTATCCATGTTATTTCACCATTTCTTTGAATTATTTAAGTAGTAAGAGGTTTACAAATGTTGAAAGTCCTAAACTACACTAGGAAAAGCCACACACACCAACCATCTCTATTATAGAGCCTTATTGCATCTCTGTTTTAAGCTTTATTATAAGAAAGCAGGTTCCAACAAGAAATCACTCAGTAGCCACATGGCCACCATGGGTCCTAGCTCTTCCGATCATGGGGATGTAGCAGGCTTCAGGAGTTTAGGAGTAACTCAACATGTGAGAATGCACAAGCTCGAATGGCCCATCTTCTTTTGTTCAACTATCATTATTAACTTCCCAAGAAGAAATCTGGGTGAATTTTCTTTTCTTTCTTTTTTTTTTTTTTAAACACAGGGCTTTTTTTGCTTTTATTTGCAGGGGTTAGGTAACTAGGTCTACTTACTATTTTTTTTAATGGAGGTACTGGGGATTGAACCCAGGACCTCATGCATGCTAAGCATGTGCTCTACCACTTGAGCTATATCCTCCCCCTTGGGTGAATTTTCTATCACTTGATATGAAATAGAGAATAGGCAAAGATGTCTCAGTATAACAAACCAACTTCCTCCACATATAGACTCTCCACTTAAATGGACAGTGGTAATGACAGTAAGGTTTGTTTGAGAAACAATAATATATCAATTGTATCAGATTCTGAGGAAAGAACTAGTTGGGGTCATTTTTCTTAAAAGGTTACTTTGTAACAATGATTGAAAAAGGAAAACTAAAAGGAAAAAAATCTGCAACACATGTGGCAAAGTATTAATACTTCTAATGTAAAAATGGTTTTAATAAATAAGAAAAAATTGCAATTGAAAAAATGAAGAAAGGACATTTGTCCTTTTGGGGGGCTACTCAGCATCTAAATGCCCATCTAATGCAGATAAGTACTCGTGGAGAATAAGAACCCCTTTTTACTACAGAATCCAAAGGGGCCAAATAATACTGTTCTTACCCCACTGATTACTATAGTTCAGGCATGTGACCTAGGCTCAGTCAATCAGGTGCTGGGACTTTGAATCTTGAGAATTATGCAAAGACAAAGGTGAATTTGAGAATTTACTTACAGTAGTATTGAGAGTCCCAAAATACTGACAGTGGGTTGTGTAGAAGATGCCAGTGACAGCGTATCAAATGTCCTGTTCTATGGTGTTAGATTTATTGCATTCCCCACTGCCCAGCCCTCCTTTACCAATCCTGTTTCTCCAACGATCTCACTGATTCTGTACACTACCCCATATCCTTCCAGCAAAATCCATTTCTATCTAGATTAACCAGAATTGGCTACTGTTGCTTGTAACCAAGAGTGCCGATTGATAGAGGAAATGAAATGACCGTTCTCAAAGGAAGCAACATATGTGGAAAATAAACACAGAGAATGATGTTCAACTTCACTAACAATCAAGGGAGAGTAAATAAAGAGAATAAAATATGCCTTTTCACAAGATCAGCAATTATAAAAGAATTGTTGCAATTCAGGGTTGGCAAAGGTGTACAGAAGCAAGCAATTTAATAAGCCATTAATGTTAATAGGAATATAAATTGATGCAACTTTTCCAGAAGAGAGACTGGAAACATATATCAATATGTTAAATGTGTATACTATTTGATCAGCAATTTCACAACTAACAATTTATCTTTAGATAATTAGTCAAGACTCAGCATTAATGTTTATATGACAGCAGTGTTTATAATTAAAAAAAGGAAACATGGAGAAAATACATGCAAATGATATGACCAATAAGGGATTAATATCCAACATATATAAACAGCTCATATAATTCAACATCAAAAAAAAAAACCAAACAACTCAATTAAAAAAGGGGCAGAGGAACTGAATAAACATCTTCCCAAAGAAGGAATGCAGATGGCCAACAGGCGCATGAAAAGATGCTTAACATCGCTAATCATCAGGGAAATGCAAATCAAAACCACAATGAGATTTCACCACCCATCTGTCAAAATAGCTATCATCAAAAAGTCTATGAATAACAAATGTTGGCAAGGATGTGGAGAAAAGGGAACCTTTGTACACTGTTGGTGGGAATGTAAACAGTATTGGAGGTTTCTTAAAAGACTAAAAATAGAACTACCACATGACCCAGCAATTCCATTCCTGGGTATATATCCAAAAAAACCCCAAAACACCAGTGGATCCCAGTGTTCATAGCAGCATTATTTACAATCACTAAAACATGGAAACAATCTAAGTGTCCGTCAACAGATAAATGGATAAAGAAGATGTGGTACACACCCACACACACACCCACACCCACACACACACAATGGAATACTACTCAGCCATAAAAAAAGAATAAAATTTTGCCATTTGCAGCAACATGAATGGACTTGGAGGTCATTATGCTAAGTGAAGTAAGTCAGACAGAATTTTAAAAATACAACGAACTAGAAAATAGAACAAAAAAGAAGCAAACTCATACATACAGAGAACTAATTAGTGGTGACCAGTAGGGAGGTGGGAGGGGCAACAAAGGGGTGAAAGGAGTGAGGGAGTGGGAGGTACAAACTACTGGGTATAAGATGGGTGCAAGGATATATTGTACAACACAGGGAATATAGCTAATATTTTGTAATAACTGTAAATGGAAAGTAACCTTCAAAAATTGTATAAAAATTTTAAAAAATGTTTTTAATGGAAACAATCTAAACATTCATCAATAGAGAAATTATTAAATTTTGATATATACTTTAAAAAGAATATTATTCAGTTATTTAAAGGTTCAGGTTATAGCTATATTTACTGAGAAAATCTTCACAGCTTTCATGGAAGAGAACAAAGGGTTGCAGAAGAATAAATATTGGCTAATTTCATGTAAAAAAAGATGGCAGAATTCTAAGCTGTACCCCAGGATCTCTGTCCCTGCTGTTTTATCCATGACCATGCTACATTACATAGAAAAAGGGATTTCACTGACATAATGAAGATTACTAACCAGCTGACTTTGAGTTAATCAAAAGGGAGATTATCCAGTTGGGCCTGACCTAATCACAGGAGCCCTTTAATAGCAGAGCTGGTGGCAGAAGGGGAACTCAGAAATTCAAAGCACGAGGAGTTCTCAAAGTGCCCTTAGTGGCTTGAAGATGGAGGGGATCACATGGAAAGGATGTGATGTAGCCTCCAAGAGCTAGGAATGACCCCCAACTAACAGCCAACAAGAAAGCAAAGACCTTAGTCTTATCTGCAAGAAAATTAATTACACTAAAACCTGAAAGAGCTTGGAAGCAGATTTTTCCCTAGATCTTTCAGATAAGAGCCCAGCCTGGTTGACAACTTAACTGCAGCCTTGTGAGACCTTGTGAAAAAAATCCAGCTGAGACCACAAGAGTTCTGAGAATTGATTACATAGCAATAGAAAACTAATAACTAATACATGAAAACTAAAACTAATACATAATCTACATTTGTATATAGAGAATAGACATATATATACATATATACACACATACATACACATATATACACATATATACACATATATATACACATATATATAGCTAATTATATAACTATCACACTCACGCCTCACAGCAGGATGACAGCCTGAACAACAGGCTCTCATAAAATAAAATATACATTATTGTTGCCTCTAGGCAATGAGATTTTTGATGGAGGATATCTAGTTTATTTTTAATACTAACCTGTATTGCTTATTTTTCTTCACAAATATAATCAGAAAAAAATTTTGATATATTTAAAAAATGAAAATCATTAATGTACCTGAAAGTCATTTCAATCTCTATGGATTTCTCTTGCCACCTAGAAAGGAGAGAAGCCTTCCTGCTCCAGCATCAGATACCAGCAAAGTAAAGTTTTAGGCCAACTGGTTTGTTTTGGTTTTTTTCCCGAATCCAGAATTAGGAAAAATTTCAAGTGTAGAAACGAGGACAGTACTTAGAATCAAGAAAGCCGAGTTCAAATACAACGTCGACAATTTCTTATCAATTTTTCTAGACTTGTCTCCTCAGTTGGGAAATGGAGACATAATACCACCTAATGTAAAGTTGTTACAAAATCAGCCGTAATAACATTTGTGAAAATATATAGTGCAGTGTCATATGGATAACAGCCAACATATACTGAGGGTTTACGATTTGCCAGGAACCATTCTATATGCTTTACATCCTCGGTACCGAAAATGTGGTGCAGCACAGGCATCACCCAGGAGCTTGTCACACGTGTGGATTCTCAGGCCCCACCCAGACCTAATAAATCAGAATCTGCATTTTAACAGGATCCCCAGATGACTCAGGTGCATATTAAAGTTTGAAAAGTCAGTTCTATCTGTTACTTAAAGCTTACTTTTATCCTAGGAAGAAGATGCTACATCATTCCCATTTTACAGGTAAAGAAATTGAGTCTTAGGGTAATTTGCCCAACATAGAAGATGCAATCTGATTCCAGACAGTCTACATCCAGAGCCCACAGGCTTAACCACTCTACGTTACTGCTTCTCATAGCAGATGTCTGACCCAAAACAGCTGGATTTAACTGTAATTCCATAGCCCTTCCTGTCCCACTCAGCACTGCAATCCCTTGTGTAGTGAAGGCCTGGACCTCATCTCCCAATTGCAAAGAAGAAAATGGGAGAAAATAACATTGTAAAGCCCTTGGGGAACTGAGGCAAAATAGATTTAGAACAAGTCCTTGTAATATCTTATTCTTTCTGTTTTTCTATTATCTTCTATTATTACCAAATGTGATTATGCTAGTATTAGTCTAAAAATCTACATGCACTGTTCCTCCCTTCTTTCTAAAAGGTCCTCCCAGACAGAGACACTTAAGTTGATAGGCAACCCCATGCTCAATGAAGCATACTTGGTACATATTCAACCTGTAAAAAGGATTCAAAGATGTATAAGAAACATTTGATTTAAACAACAAGTTCCAAGGTGGTGGTATTTTAAATCTTAGATTGTTAATAATACCTAACACTTGCGTATCTAAAAAAATTTTTTAAATAAAAATAAAAATAATAAAAATAAATTTAAAAATAAAAATAAATAAAAATAAAATAAATTAATTAAATTACATAATTTTTTTATTAAAAAAAACCCACTTGCATATCACCTTACAGATTGGTTTTTGTATATATTATGCACCATAGTCCTGACAATAACCCTGGAAGTAGGTATATTATTCCAGTCTTATAGATAGGTAAATGAGGCTTGGCTAGTAAGTGATAGAACTTGGGCTTCAACCTATGCTTGGAACACATCCACATTTATCATGTGTATCACTATAAAACAACTTCACTTCCCCCAATGATTATCTGTTAAAGTCCAATCCCAATAATTATGACTAACTAGGGGAAGAACAGCCCAAAATACTGATTTCTGAATTTTAATTATATTTAAAGAAACATAATTTTTTTACAGTAATATGAGCATAATTTGCTCCCTGGTAGAGAAGTAAATATTTTCCCTGCATTTCTTTTTATATTATTAATTTGCATAGCAAATGCTTTTTTCATAGATTTTGCAGCAAAAATGGCATTTGTGGAAGCAGCTGGCACATGGGAGAAATTGAATAAAAGTTATTTAAAATGGAAAACAAAAACTTCAGCCCAGCACTTGTCCAATCCATCACAATTCTATTCCTAAAATGAAGTGCAATGAAATCCTTTTTGATATTACTTCAGAGGAAAAAAAACTATCACATATTAAAGACTAATAGTGTTCAGATACACTTTGCCTACCCATAACTACATCTCTTTTGTATCAGCATGTGATATGCAGTGTAGGTACAAATCAATGACATTAACAATGATGATCTACCACATTCTTTACTCCTTTTGTAAATGCCAATATTTTAACAAATCTATAAAAAAAGGAATTCACTGTCCAAAACGGTAACTTCTATTATTTTGAAAGGCATATCATGCTTCTGCAAGATTGTCAGGATAGTAGCCCTCTTCTGTCAATTGGGCATAAAAGGTAATAGTCATTTCTGAAAGACTTCTTCAGGATATTGGCTCTCTTGCTATATAGACAGTGGGACAAGTATACCCTTCTTTTTCTAGTTGATGGATAAAAGGTGGCGAAAGAGAAAATTCATTTGATCTTGTGAAGAGTACTGCCAATGACAGTTACTCTTCTCAACTCACTAATTTCAAAGGTTACTGCTGCTCACTTAAGGCAAGGTCCTATTTATTGTTTCAATCAGGTAAGCATAGAACAAATCAGGGAAAGGAACACTGTGAAGTTCAGAGAAGAATTATAAGAACAAACTATAGTTGACATTTCTATATAACCAAGTATATTAGTTTCCGAGGCTGCCATAATGTAGTACTACAAATTGAGGGGCTTAAAACAACATAAATTTATTCTTTTACAGTTCTAGAGGTCAGAAGTCCAAAATCAAGGTGTCAGCAGGGCCACACTCCCCCTGAGAGTCTGGGTAGAATCCTTTCTTGCCTCTTCCTAGCTTCTTGTATTGGTTATCAATCCTTAGCTGGCAACTCCATCGTTCCAATCTCTACTATGTCTTCACATGGTGTTCTCTCTTGCATATCTATGTCCAAATTTCCCTCATCTTATAAGGACACAGTCAACATTGTATTGGGGCCCATCCTAATCTGGTGTGGCGCCATCTTAACTAATTATACCTGAAACAGCTATTTCCAAATAAAGTCACCTTCTGAGGTACTGGGAGTTAGGACTTCAACATATCCTTTTTGGAGACACAATTCAACTCATAACACTGGTGATGCTGATCATATTATTTGGACTCCTGCTCCTCTACAAACTATTGGACAGATCTTCATTGAACAGATTTATTAACGCCCACTGTGTGCCAGTCATGGTTCTAAGCACCTAATATATATCAGTAAACAAAAAGGCAAAGACCACTGACCTTTTGGAGACCAAATATTTCTATTATATAAATATATAAAATGGACAGTATTTATTGGGCAATTATGCTATGTCAAGCATTGTTCTAAATGTTCTACATGCATTACTTTTTTTTTCGTTTTTCAGTTTTATTAGTTAGCATTGTTACAACTTGACTGCACATATATAATATATTGCATGTAAATGCATATATACAATATACAGCACATATTTTTTAATTTATTTATTTATATATATATATATATATATATATGTACTGTTCAGTGTTTCTAAGAACAGTTTAGAGCTTTAGCTTTTTAAACTTACATAGTTATCAAAGGAATAAAGCCAACCACAAAATAAGAATCAACAGAATTCAGTATCCAATCATAAAGGACAGTCATATGTACTTACACATATTCAATAAATCAATCATCTAAGTTACAAATAATAAGTAATTCATTTGTGTCCTCTTCTATTAGATTCCTCATATAACTGATATCATAAGGCATCTTTCTTTCTCTTTTCGGCTACATGCATTACTTTTAAAAATCATCAGAATAACCCTATAGTGTAGTTATTGAGATCTCTATTTTACCAAGGCAAGGGGAGTTAAGCGAGTTGAGCAAAGTGACACAGCTAGTAAAAGGAGCAAAACTAGAAAACAAACCAAGCAGGCTGGCTCAGAGCCCAGGCTCATAACCCCTGGACCATACCACACCCTTTTGGATAAGACACTGACCAAGTGGGAAGCACATACTGAAAGTTTTCCATTCTTATTCCAACAACATTAAGTATTCTTTAAATGTTATAATTTTCTGTAGTGTCTTTCAGCTTCAAAAGTCTAAACCTTTATCAGCAAGTATGTTTACATGATAGGTATTCTTAAGGTGTTAGGTGTAGATCAAATGTCAATAAATTGAATCCTATACCATGCTGGACATATATATTTTCAAAGATGATTTCACTTCATTTTCACATAATCTTTTGTTGACAAGGACTCTTAATTCTTAGATTTACTTGTTGACAGATAATTAACAGATAAATAAGTAACATACAATTAAGAATAATTCCTCCATTGTGCCTCTCTCTCTCTCTCCTCCCTCCCTCCTTCTCCTTCTCCTTCTCCCTCTCCCTATCTCAGCAAAGGCTTAAACCTACTAGGAGAAATTGCTATTTAAAAAAACCACAAAGAGAATGCTTTTGAAATAAGTATAAATGGACTTTAAATTAGATATTATCTGTTATCAGGATCTCATATGCAACACTGGTATAGAATGACATCTATCAGCATTTATAGATGCATAATTTAAAGGAAAATTCAGACTCGGTAAAGTCAATTTCCTTGGGTCCCACACAAAGGCCATGCTGGGGAGAGAAAACAAAAACGGGTCATGGGTATTTTCTAAACACATTCATGGAAAAATGACTGTGGCTGGAGGGTAATTCCCACTCACCCCTCCAATCTCTGGGAATGCACACTCTTGGCAACATTCTTCCAACTGTAATTAATTTTATACACTACTTAGAATGATTCAGTTCCCCACTTAGGAGAGGAATGAGAGCCAAAAGATTAGAAAATCTTTCCCATTGCTTTTCTTTGCAGATTTTAGGGAAAGATCTTCACTGGCAAAACTATCAGGATTTGAGGGGTTCCGTCACTCAATCTCCCATAACACAATGGCTGGGAGCTCCAAGAGCATGCACAGTGATATCCCGAAAACCCTAGTTTTGAAGAAGTTGTAAAGAGAAAATAAAGGAATCTTGTTTGGGTCATAGTTACATAATAATACTGAGACTCTTCATAACAGTGAGGCCAAAAGATCAGACACATAGGAATTAATAGGAAATCTTCTTTACTTCTTGTCTGTATGCCAAATTTCCTAACTCTGATAGGAAGATCCTAAGGGTTCAAGATCTTGTTTTGTTTCCTTTATATCCTCACTCGGTGTCTACTCAAGGAGAAAATGTTAGTAGGGTGTTAACACTACTAACATCTTCAGGTCAAATTACTAAAACAGCTATATACATGAATAATATAAATCATGTAGCATAACATACAAAAAATTAAATAAAATACTAAGCAGAATGTATTAAGGCTATAAGAGTCTATAAGTATCATAGAGAAGCAGTTATCCTAGAATAGAAAGACTATTAGCCTAGACAAGTGCTTGAACCTCTGAGTCTGCAATTGACCAGCTGTGGGATCCTTGGCAAATCCCTTAACCTTTGAGCTAGAATCTCTTCATCATCATATTGTTAAAGGCACTATAATGGAGATATATAAAAATTTGAAACCTAAAGATTTGTCCTCTAAGTAATTCTGATCTAAGGACAGAAGATATACAGATATGAAGCAAAGATTAATTGCAAGATGTATCTATACATGAGCATGATGTTTGATATATGGGCATAATAAAAACTATAATCATGGGATTATTTTGAGAAATAAATGCAATAATGTATGTGAGAGTGCTTAATAAAACAAGTTTTGAAGATTCCATGCTATAACCTCATTTCCACCAGGCCAGGTTTTATTTTTGTTGTTGCATTATTTGACTAAAACATTTGCTGCATCATTGCAATAACAGGTACTATTGAAATAGTCACACTCAAAATGTATGAATCCCAAGATGATTTGAGCAAGTATTCCTG
This sequence comes from Camelus bactrianus, assembly GCF_048773025.1. Classification (NCBI taxonomy): domain Eukaryota; kingdom Metazoa; phylum Chordata; class Mammalia; order Artiodactyla; family Camelidae; genus Camelus; species Camelus bactrianus. The sequence continues at coordinate 37,409,264 of NC_133542.1, read as the reverse complement.
TGCCCCCTAAGGAGAATTAAGTGATTCTCTCCTCTTCTGCCTTCTACTTGTAATACGCAAGAATGTAGCATCATACTTGGTAGACTTTTACCACCAACGCCTACAGAATGAAAATCCCTTTCTCATCATAAAAGAAAACACAAATTCAAAATCTATGCTTTACTGAAATACCTTTTCCTTGATTAATTTCACCAATTACTTTTTGTCATCTCTACCATAAAGAGTTTACAGAATAAATGTTCTGAGCTCAAGCTTGGAAAGCTTGAGGAATATTAACAAGGGAAAATTATCAGATAACATAATAAATGCAATGAAACTGAATTCTTCTAATAGAACTATGCATAATCACAGCATGGGTTTTATTTGAGTTATATGAGATTATTTTAAATTTTATTCACCTTTCCTAAGCAATCATAAGGATGTGTTGGATATATAGTGTGAATCTATCAAATTCCAAAGGATCTGGTTGCAGTTAGGCAGAAAAGTCAGTATAATGTGGCTAACAGGCATCTCAGCTCACAGCTTTCAAAGATATAAACAGGGGATCACTTTGTTTGATCTTATAATGGAAAAGCAGGGGAAGCCTAATTGCGGAGGATAAATGTTGTGCCTTAAATAGCCATAAAGCAACAATCTGTGTCAGTTCATGGCAGGCAGAAACCAGATTAATTTTGGAACACAGCATGGTAGAAAAGAATCCGTTAATTCTCAAGACTCCTAAGCCCCCAAAGACTGCTGCCACCACTTTTCCTGTGCTACAATCCTTCCCCCCATGTTGGGCAGCAGTATATAAATGCCAGCTATTTAAACACTGCAGATGATGTCTATGGTTGAGAACTAGGAGTCAATATTGGGGGCAGGGGGACCAAATTCTTCAATGGCTCTGACTCCCAGTGTGCATTTTTAAATCCAAATTCTGCATGCATGTAGCTGACCAGAATTAATAAGAGTCATTTAAGCTCTGAGTTTAGGGTTGCATTCATAGGTATAATAAATAGGTTGAATGACAAAATCATCTTTAATGATTGGCATCTCTGTGAAATTAAAATCCAAACCAAATTTAAAAATTGGCCACTAAAGGACATTAAGACCTTGACCAAAACAGATACAAATAAAACACAAAATATAAATATAAATAAAAGAATATAAACATTTAATAAGATTTGAAATGAATGAGTGCATGAAGTCCATTAAAACAAGGATTTAGGTCAGGTCACACATTGAATATGCTTTACTTTCATGATAAATTAACCCTGCAAAATAAACAACTACAAAATCTCAGCAGCAAAAAACATAAAGCATTTGTTTTTCACTCATGGGATTCAACTGATTTAGGCTGGACTCTAAGCTTTGGATTTTATCTAGGTCTGGTCTGTGTCTGGGTTCAGTTCCTCTCATCTTTCCTGGACCAGTACCCAAGCCAGGCACAAGTCTGTTTCAAGTGTTTGCTTTATAACACATCTGCTAAAGCAAGTCACATGACCAAATCTAAAAACAAGGAGCAGAGAAAAACACTTTGGCCACCCTCAGGCCCTGGCAAGGGTATGAATGTATAATACCACCATATCAGGAAAATGAAGAATTGCAACCAATAATTCAGTCTATAACATTATGGATGTCACAAGGGGAAATGAGTCACTTATATCCATACTAAACCTTTATATATCAAAGAAACACTACATCAAAATAAGAAAGGACTTAATAATCCTCAGAGCTGAAAAGAACCATAGTCTAACTCTCACACTTCATAGATGAGGAAATTGAGTTCTCAAGAGGAAGAGTCCTCCCCACACCCATGTGACTGTTTAGTGGCCTACCCATACTGGGCCAGTTCATCTTCCAATACACAAAAGCAGGACACACCAGAGGAAGGGGAGGACCCCTCTTGCCATGCAAAAGGGAACCAGTTCCAGTAACAAGTCTTTTCTAAAGATGAAATTTTTTTTTTTTATAAAATTGAAGTGTTTCACTAAAACACAGAGGTCTCAGGCCTCCTAGAAATTTCTATCAAGAATTACAATATTATATAAACTGCCAAACTCACAACTTCTATAACCAGCTATTATGCCTAATTTAACCAAAAAAAAATTCATCTGTATATAATCTTTATATAATCTGTTCATAATCATAGTCTATAATCTTTATCCTTCCTCAGAGGGAACTAGAAATACCATGAATCTTTGCCAAAGTTATTCTGTTCGTTATTCTCCTTGATGGTACCAACCAGTTTGTCCTTAAAAGTCTCTAATGTTTACCCTTCACTTGGGGACCTACACTAGGAGACTTACACCTCTTCCAAGGTCCTCCCTCATGACACCCAAAACTACTTCATGTTCTTTTATTTCTCTCCATCTTAGCCCTCCATCTTCACAAAAATATTTTTTCACTATCACATGTTCCTCTCATTATTTTTAAATTGTGAAGAGATAAATGATTTGTATTCACAGTTAAACACCAGCATGTGGCCTGAGCCAAGCACAATGCTGGCATGCTGAATGAATGAAACCTGAATGATAAATTATGAAGACTGCATAGAGGTGTGCTGACTGTTCCAACCAATAAACACTAAAACAAAGCTAATCTTTCGTATGCATAGTCATGCCCTTCTGTGTTAATAGGCACAAATAAACTGCTCACATAAATGAATACAAAGGATTGTCACATTCAGAGAATAAAATACTGTATTTCTGCTGCAAGTAGAAAAAGGAGGTTGTGGTGTAGTAAGAAACTGTTTCAAAATCCCTCAGTTCTTCAAATATTTAAAGGTATGTCCATCAGAAGAAAGAAAAGACGTATTTGGTGGAGCTCCAGAAAATAGAACTAGGACAAGTAGGTGAAGTTAGGGAGAGAAATTATTTATGTTCAAAATATGGAGTAACTGGGTAATAATTAGCGCTATCTAAAAATGGAGTAGGCTGCCTCATGTGGCACCAAGTTCCAGGTCACCGGTAGCATCTGAGGAGAAGCAAAGTGACAGCTTGTCAGAGATGACATTCAGGGGATTCTTTCTGGACAGGGAGGATAAGAGAGGATGATGTTATGAGGCGACTGACTCTACGATCCCAATTCCCCCCACTTTCACTCCCTCCTAGCTTTAATAACGCCTCCTGGAAGGCAGTAATGGTGAGGTGGTTAAGAGGAGAGCCAAGGCAAGAAAATCTGGCTTCCAGTCCCACCCCTACCACTTACTAGCCGAGTGACCTTGAGTGAATCACTTCACATTCCTGTAAAATGGAGTTTTTCTACCTCTACTTGTTGTGAGGCCTAAACGAGGTATTACATGTGAAATGCTTCAGGGCCTGGCAAAGACTAAGCACTCAACAAATATTAGTTGTTACAATGATTATTATGACTCAAAGTAGGAGAAAATTAAAGGAGCTAGAGCCATATTGGAAAGGACACCATTTTTTAACTACCAACCCTGGCTATGCAGGGCAAACACACAACAGTGGGGTTGGTGTAGACAAGCAAAGGGTGAAGTGCCCGTTCTGGTAACCCCAACAGCACACAAGGTGGCATGGTCAATGTCATGAACAATCATGGAATTTAGATACCTTTGCCTTTTCCACAGCAATCACTGACTCGTTGCCAACACCGAGATATACTGTGACTCTCCCCTCTTCACTATGGTCTCTACTATCAGATTGACCGTATCTCCCTAGAAATATATATCCAGCTGCCCACTGTCATCCTTAGCCTGTAAACCAAACATGCAGAAAACAGTGTGTTCATTGAGGCAGGTTGGGAAGAGAAATTTCCAAGGACTACTTGCAAATAGCAAGGGATAAAAGAAATTACATCCAGTAGATTCGTTTTGAGCTACCTCTTCGTATGTGGGCACACTTGACTTGGCTCTCTGTGAGCCTTTTGCCCCACATTTACTATTTCATCCTACTGAGATATCTGGAACACACTCTTCCTCCTGTCTTCCCAGCCCCAACCCTGCCAGCTGTGAATGGTTCATTTCCTGCACCTTCAGCCCACAGCCCTAACCTGACCTCTCCCATCATATCAAGTTATTTATGTACTGCACTGCTATGCTGTGTCAACTTGTTCAACAATGTTCTAGGTCTAAGCTCCTCAGGGAAAGGATCTTGTCATTCCTACTTTCACTTTGTGACGTACCACGCGTATCCCCAGAACTATATAAATAATAAGATCAAGTTAAAGGTGGATTTTCTATATGTTCAACTTCTTAAATGAGAAATGTCACCTTCTGTCTCTGATTTTAATGCCTTCGCCTACTAACAGATTTTATTTTCGTATTTGGTGGGGAAAGTAAGTATCTCATTTAATTTAAATCTACTCCAGTGATTTTTTGAAATGGGGGGGAGGGGGCTGCCCTTGAGAGTTTAAACTTAAACAACAGGCCATCAGGCAAAAATTTCAAAAGAATATTTCTCCCTCCAGTAATAACATATTTTAATTATATGCTGTTTTCTTAACCAATATGTAGTATAAATTTGATAAATGTTTATTGAATGAATAAACAAATGAGATTCAATGAACCTCATGACAAGACTAGAAGATAAGCTCGGTTGGTGGTGATTTTCCCATTTTACTACCAAGGAACTAGAATTCCTTCATCAACTCGATAGATGCATTTTCTTTAGATTTGAAAAAAAAAAAAGGAGAAAAGAAAAGAAAAGAAAAGGGGGAAAAATAAGCAGCCAAAGCTAATATTTTTGTTCCTCACTTTATAGATAAAAGAAATTAAGAAGTCACAGAGATTAAGAAATGTGCCCTAGGCTGCAAAATTAGGAAGTAGCAGCTCTGGGTCTAGGACACAAGCAAATAATTAAAAGACTCTGGAGGAGAGAGGGAAAAAGGAAAAGAAAATAATTTTCCTAACAGTATTGAGTATCTACTCTGTGCTAAATGCTTTAAATATATTGTTATTTAATCCTCAAAAAAAAAAAAATCCAGAAAAGTAGGTGTAAGTATGCCCATTTTCTAGGGGAGAAAACTGAGAGTGGAGAGACTAAATTTTATGTCCCAAATTTTCTGGCTCCTGTTTTAGTGAACTTGCCATTACACTGGTACTTCCTTTCAGGGTGACCCACAGGGCCTGTAGTCAATTACCAAACTCTAGAAACTGCTTTCTTCATCCTGGGTGGCAGGAAGAAGAGAGACAGGTAACAAAAGCATATTTTAACCAGTGAATAAATCTCCTTTTCTTAAAGTTCCTCTGAGAAAAGACAAGATAGATTATAGAAGGAAAGGAAGACCTTTGTTCACTGCCTTTACACTTTCTAATCCCAGTCTGTTTGAGGAATCTTCTCCATCTCAGACCAAAAAAGATTCATCAATGGACAGAGACATAGATACTTTTAGAATCTTCCTGAAGACCTCATGTTCCCTTTTAAAATTCTGTTCATCTTTTTATCTTACTAGATGTTAAGTCTACAATTAAGAACATAAATTAGTTACAGTACTTGTAGCAGCGTGTGAAATGGTTTAAATCACAGCATCAGGATCAGACTGCCATCTCCACCACTTTGGACACTGTGCCTTACTTCCTTTATCTGTAAAACAAACAGAACCGCGACCTCACAGGGTGATTGGAAGAATTAAATAAAATTATATGTCCTTAGCATACAGTAAGCATGGCTATTACAACTTACCAAATACTGAATTATATATAATTATTTCCTTTCTGTTTTTAGGAACTATGGCTAAGATAGGACTTTTAGAAATTAATTATATCAAGATTACGGCAATTTATTGCTCTGAAATCTGCATATAGTTGCAAATAAAATCTTGATTTCATCCTTACAAATTATTCAATAATTCTAAAATATAAACACCAATTAGATTCTGTTAATAATGTTTGAAATACATGCCCTGAGTTTATACAAACAACAGAGAAAATTACTGGAGTCTTTAAGCTTGGTACAAGACACGTGGTAGTAAATTTTTGAAAGCATCTTTATCTCTAATTTTAATAACTGTAGCCTGAACTTTGATATATCTAAATTTGTTGAAATATTAAGCGCTCAGCCCTGCCCATCTAATCCTTGTTATCTGTATTTGTTTCCTAATGTTTCTGTATCAAATTAGCACAAACTTCATGGCTTAAAACAACAAATGTAGTAGCTTACAGATCTCTAGGTTGAAAGTCTGAAATGGGCCTCATAGGGCTAAAGTCAAGATGTCATCAGGACTGACTTCCTTCCTGAAAGATCTGGGGAGAATTTGTTTCCTTACCTTTTCCAGTCTCTAGAGGTTACCTGCTTTCCTTGGCTTATGGTCCCCTTCCTTTGTCTTCAGAGGCAGCAACATTGGGCCAAGTCCTTCTCACATCCTGTCTTAGTCAGCTCAGGGTACCACAACAGAATACTGTAGGCTGAGTGGCTTAAATGACATATGCTTGTTCTCCCACAGTTCTGGAGGATGGAAATCCCAGATCCGGGTGCCACCATGGATGGGTGAAGGCTCTTTTCTTGACTTGCAGATGGCCACCTTCTCACTGTGTTCTCATATGGTAGAGAGAGCAAGCTCTCTGACGTCTCTTATTATAAGGGCACTAATTCCATCATGAGGGGCCTATCTTCATGCCTTCATGTAAACCCTAAGTACCTCCCAAAAGCCCTACTCCAAATGCCACCACACTGGGGCTAGGGCTTCAATATAGGAATTTGGGGAGTACACAATTTAGTCCATAGTACATCTCTTTTTTCTAATTAAAATATAGTCGATTTATAATGTTGTGTTAGTTTCCGGTGTACAGCAAAGTGATTCAGTAATACATATATATGTATATATTCTTTTTCAGAGTATTTTCTATTATAGGTTATCTAAGATATTGGGTGTAGTTCCCTGTGCTATACAGTAGGTCTTTGTTGTTTATCTATTTTATACATAGTAGCATGTATCTGTTAATCCCAAACTCCTAATTTATCCCTCCCCTCCTTCCCACTTTGGCAACCACATTTGTTTTCTATGTCTGTGAGTCTTCTGTTTTGTGAATAAGTTCATTTGTATCATTTTTTTAGATTCCACATGTAAGTGATGTCATATACTTGTCTTTCTCTGACTTACTTCACTTAGTGTGATAATCTTTAGGTCCATTCATGTTGCTACAAGTGGCATTATTTATTCTTTTTTATAGCTGAGTAATATTTCAGTGTGAGTGTGTGTGAGTGTGTGTGTGTGTGTGTGTGTACATATAAATGTATAAATATCACATCATCTTTATCCATTTACCTGTTGATGGACACCTAGGTTGCTTCCACGTCTTGGCTATTGTACATATTGCTGCTATGAACATTGGGGTGCATGGATCTTTTCAAATTAGAGTTTTTGTCTTTTTCTAGATATATGCCCAGGAGTGGGATTGCTGGATCATATGGTGACTTTATTTTTAGTTTTCTGAAGAACCTCCATACTGCTCTCCGTAGTGACTGCACCAATATACATTCTCACCAACACTGTAGGAGGGTTCCTTTTTCTCCACACTCCCTCCAGCATTTATTTGTAGACTTTTTGATTATAACCATTCTGACTGGTGTGAGGTGATACCTCATTGTAGTTTCGATTTGCATTTCTCTAATAATTAGTGGTGGTGAGCATATTTTCATATGCCTGTCGGCCATCTGTATGTCTTCTTTGAAGAAATGTTTGTTTAGGTCTTCTGCTTATTTTTTCCTTTTTTGAGGGGTGTGGCAGTTAATCAGCAAAGGGTATGAGGATGTTGGGAAGGGCACAAAATATGGAACGTTTCATGAATTTCCATGTAATCCTTGTGCAGGGGCCATGGTAATCTCCTCTGTATTGTTCCAATTTTAGTATATGTGCTGCTGAAGTGAGCACTTCTGCACATTTTTTGATTGGGTTGTTTGGTTTGGTTTTGTTTGTTTTTATACTGAGCTGTATGAGCTGTTTGTATGTTTTGAAAATTAAGTCCTTGTTGGTCACATTGTTTGCAAATATTTTCTCCCATTCCATAGGTTGTCTTTTACTTATGAAAATTAAATTGTATATAATTTTCACCTGTCACACAACATTCTTCTTTTGATTTTTTTTCAATCATTTAAAAATGTTTCAAACTTCATTCTTAGCTCACAGGCTGTACTAAAACAGGCAGCAGGCTACATTTGGACCACAGGACAGTTTGCAGTTGCCTTCCAAAAACAACAAGTCTTGAGAATGATAAAACTGGTAAGTTATGTTTAGTGGAAGACAGTCACCTTATAAGTATAGAAAAATCAATTCTATGATAATGTATGTGAAGCATTTTAATTATAGAAAGAACTGGCTCTACTGGTTCAGGTATTTGCCAATATTTAAGTCACAAACTTAAAGTGGCTTCATTCTTTCATTCATTCATTTGTTTAACAAATATTTATTAAATGTCCAGTAGGTCCCACGCACTGTACAATGGATGTACTGTGACAAAAGAGCAAACATTCTACAAATTCATTCCTAGAACATTTTTTTACAATTACTATATAATATTGCTTTAATCTTCTTGGGATTTTAAATTTTTTTTAATTAAACTTTTTAAATTTATAGAAATATTTGTCTTTTTTTAAAATTCATCCAACCCAAGCTGTGCAAAACTACAGTCAATGATTAACAAGAAGAGAAGGTGTTAGCCCAAATCAAAGGTATCACTGACTTAAGCAAAACGAAGAGCTTCTAACATGAATGACAGTGAAACTTCATATTCAAATGAGATGGGAAGACAGTTCATGTTTTATCATGAGCATCAGAGATGGTTTAATTAGAAGTAACTATAATAGTTTCAGCTGAGTAAAAGATACTTTATATTACCTTCCCATCTCTAGTAGCATGAAATTAATTTTTAGAATCAGTGATTAAGTGTAAGTTTCTACCCTTCAGGAAAATAATGGTCACAATGCACTAATCTTTTGCAAATCAGGAATTGGGGCACTGTAGCCAAAATCCGATTACCAAAGTGTATTCACTGACTGTCTCTTAATTAACTGACTAAGAAAATGAGTCTGTTCTGAGTGCTTTTGAATATGTTTGTATGTTTGGGTGTAGCTTTGACATTCATCACTGTTCTGTCTGTAATAGAAATTAGAAACAGCTTAAATATCCATCAGGAAAGGAATATATGTATTATATATATATATAAGGAATTATATATATATAATATATATATTAAAATTTGTGTAATATATATTATATGGTATGGAATATGACCATTCCAAAAGATTATTCTATCTCAACAGTCATTACTGAAAAAAGATGCCTACCCTATGTTAGTTTTTTCTTTTTTCTTTCTTTTTTTTTTTTTGTGGGGATGTAATTCGATTTGGTTTGGTTTGGTTTTTTAATGTATTTATTTTAATGGAGGTACTGGGGATTGAACCCAGGACCTCATGCACGTTAAGCACGTGCTCTACCACTGAGCTATACCCTCCCTCCTAAAGATTTTTTTTTAAGCAGTTTATAAAACAGCATTTAGTGTAATGTTATTTACATAAGGTCACATATATCAGAATGCTAATCAAAAATTTTTAAATGATTATTTCTAGATGACCACAGTTTGGGTCATTTGATTTTTACTGTCTTCTTTTCATTTTCTCTATTGTTTGAATTTGTTTTTTAGGAATGTATGGGCTATTTGTTCAATCCTTAATAAACAAAGTTTTTTGGTAATCTATAAGATTAAAAATGAGCAAGATTTTTATGATTAATTAACAAATCATAAGATTTATGATACGGAAATGATCATTTCAGTAGCAAAAATAGTGACAAGTACATAGAACTTGTCAGGGATGGCAAGCTTTAACTCACACAGTGGATTTATCATAGCTATTGAAATTTACCCTTAACGTGAACTTTCTGAGAACACGAATCTATTCCCACCATTCTGCTCTCAGCAACACTCTTTCATTCGAAAATTTAGAAGAATATTGTGAGCCTTGCCTTCTCCTTTTATTGCTTTCTAGAAGCTCAGCATCCCAGCATTGAGAAGTTAAGAGATCAAGTCCAGATCACTCATCCTACAAATAAATGAAGGAACTGAGACAGGGAGGTGACATGACCTGCCCAACACTCCACAGGTAAAGCTTGTCAACACAATCTCTTTCACTATCTTGTCAGTCACAAAAAGTTGTATACATTAAATAGTATAGGTTTTAAAAATATGTAATTATATCTCAATAAAGTGGTTTAAAAATAAACAAACAAAGTGATCTCAACTCCATCATCAAACTTCCTTGGTCTTCCAGAACTCCCACATAAACCCAAACCAAGCTTGAATTGGGATTTGTTAGTGTCCTGGTGTGCATGTATTCATAGAGCTCTGGAATGTGCGAGGCTGTAAGGACAGGCAGTGGGAAGACCGAAGCACGCATCTGTGATGCTGATCTGGCAAAAGGTGCAGAGGTGTGTTGACATGAGGGATCTTAGAGGCAGGAAGTTTTAGGAGAAAGAAGTATTTATGTGTTATCCAGATGTCCTAAAAACCTTGATAATGCTTTTACTGTGCATCCATAGAGGGATTCAGATGTAGCATTTGCAGCCTTTTATCACTGAAGAGGTGACTTTTGAAAATAAAGTAGTAAATATAATTCCATAGTGTATGAAGAGGAGAAAACATAAATTTAGAGATTGGGTGAAGGAAAATATTCAGTAAAAAGTTATTTTAAAAACACTAATAGCTATAATCTACTACCATTTTACATAAATTACCACCACAAACTTTCATTACAACCCACAAACCTTGGCTCTTCAATTAAGGCTACACTGACTCCCTGACAAGACAGGACAGAGCAGTAAGAGGAGAGCTTTGAACATCACATCACTGATGGTGATGGGGAAGAAAATGCTAAAAGGAAGGTTATTCCTGCCAAGTGGTGCTCTGGAGTTTAGAAAGAGGAAGACTGTGAAAAGCCATTGGATATGGTGTTTGGGCCTTTTCAATATCCTTTCAGAGTTTTATTCTCCCTCCTGTCTTGTTATTGTGAAATCTGACCTTACTTGACTAACTGATTTTAATTACTAGGACTGAACTGATTCTACAGTAAGTGTACTATCCTCTAGAAGTAAATGATTCATCTGTATGAGGTAAAGGAAATTTTCCAGGAAGGCAAGTTGCTATTTAGCAAATGTCTTCAGCTTATCAGAGTAGCGGTAATCATTTATTCATAAATATTAATTCATTCCTGCAGTCACACCAATCTATAAAGTCTGTAAACATGCTTTGTAAACCTTTCCTCGTTCCTTCCCTCTCTTCAATCCCTACCTTCGTGCTTAAAGCTATTACAGGTATTCTGCAGAAAAGTGCGGTTAAAATAATCAACCACTGCAAATGGGATGTGACTCTGGCGTGTTTCCCTTAAGTCAGACTAGCTCTTAACTACTTTTGTCATAAGGAAGTTTGTATTCATGTACTTGTAAACTTGGTACAATTATTTACCTTCAAGTGTTTTAGTCATTCCCATTGTCCTGCTTTTCTCTGAGTTTCTGATCACACTCACTCACTCTATTAGACCATTTTCATAACTGTAACATCTTTCACATCCACATATAGGTTAGTGATTACACTTTTTCTCAAAGTGTAATCTACTGACAATATGCCCTAGATCAGCAATGTCCAATAGAAATAGAATGCAAGCGATATATGTAATTTAAAATTTTCTAGTTACTACATTAAAAAAATTAAAAGAAAAAGATAAATTTTCATAATATATTATATTTAACCCAATAAATCTAAAATACTATCATTTCCACATTGAATCAATCTTTTTAAATTGTTAAGGGGATGTTTTACATGCTTTTGTACTAAATTTTCAAAATCCAGTATGTATTTTATGCCTACAGCGCATTTCAATTCGAGCTAGTCACATTTTGTGTGCTCAGTAGCCACATGTGGCTAGAGGCCGCCATATTGGACAGTACGGGTCTAGATTCTGAATAAAGATATTAAATGAGATCAGACTTTTAGCTGAGCCTTCTGTTAAGGTCCTCTCCCTCATCTCACCACCACAACCACAACTACATCAATTTAGAAATATAGTTCTTTCTCAGGCCAATCTTTCCAACTAAATAGGAACTATGTCTTAAACATTCCTGCAATCTCTCTCCTATCTTCCATTCTCCCATATCTGCAAACCTTTCATTTCACAAATGGGAAATGGTGCCCAGGGAGGCTGACAATTGACCCAAGGTCAAATAGTGGATAGAATCTAAATTCAGTCTTACTGATGACCAGAGCAGCACGCTTTTGACTTCCTTAAGCACTCAAATATTCCCCTTCCCCTTATTTCTGCTTTAGAGTTCAGTCACTTTTCTGTTTAGACTCTCCAAAAAGAAAGAGTTGATGGGTTTTTTTTCCTGTTTTTTAACTTTTTTTTTTATTGAGTTATAGTCATTTTACAATGTTGAAGAGTTGATCTTACTTATCCTTCTTGGACATTAAATTTAGAGGCTGAAACTAAACTGATCCTCCAAGCACAATAGATGGATTTAGGGATTGCTCACTGGTAGCTGAGACCTGGCAACGTCCCTTTTCAGTTCTTTAAACATAAACCTACTAAACCTTCCACCTGGGAAAGGAAAAGAGGTTACTGACTAGCTGACTTTCCGACTAAACATTCTGCTATATGCATTCATTTACACTCAGAAGGCTAGAAGATTAGATTCCAAAATGTTATTATGGTACTCTCTCTAGGTGTCACTAGTAATTTGTTATTGTTGTTTATTAGTGGTTTGGGATTTTTTTGCAATGAATACATGTACTATTTTTGTGCAAATAAATAATACATGTTAATAATAAATGAATGGTCTGATCATCCAGCCCTGGTTTAATTTTCCCAGATCTACAAATAGAAGCTTTTTAAAAAAAAAAAAATCACTTCAGATTTCAGATAATCATCTAAATATTTTACAGGGGTAGAAATGGAGACACAATGAAATCTGAGGCCCCACTGTATAAAAATCATTCATCAATATAAAATGACTTAACAGTAATTCATGTTGAGAACCAAGACTATTCCATTTAAATTTCTATCCGTGCAGAGCATGACAACGCTTGATCCCTTTAGCAGTAATGCTCAGGGTAACCATTTGTTGACCTCTCCTTTTCTCCTACCGAAAAAAAAAAAAAAGAAGACGCAGGAGGAGGAGGGAGAACTAGGAGGAGGAGGAGAGAGAGGGAGGGGTGGGGAGAGGGAGGAGGAGGAGAAGAAGAAGAAAAATAAAAACAAGATAGGCTACAGTAAGTTCCTAATATTATAAAGCCAAAGAAATTGAGAAAGAGCACATTTCATGTATCTTTTAAAAATATTCTTGTCTTAGGTAACTTTAAAGCCTTTTTATTAATCATTTTTAATGGACAAAAAAGTAAGATTCCCACACATATTAGTCTGTCTGGAATGATTCACACTTTAGCTTTCAACATACAATGTGGAAGTGGCAAAAGGAGAAGACTTTGTATTTTCCTAAGATTTTCATGTTCACATTCCATGCTATAAGCCTGCATGTCTGGATACTACTTACAATTTGTAATTTTTTTGGTATAGATGCACTATTTGGCACAAATTTAGTACAAAACACACAGCTACATTAAAATAGCTACATAACTATTTCAGTTAAATTCCACAATATTTTAGGTTCACTAGCAGAGCTTACAAAATAAAGGAATAAATGTTCTTGTAATTCAAGTTGAAAAGACCAGGTTTATAGTTTTGTGTGTTTAGATGTACACTGCATTTCTTCTAAAATAGGGATATACCTATAGTTTAGAAAATGCATAAAAGATACAAAAAAAATAACCTTAGTAGCAATGGGATCAGTCTTTTGGTTTCTCAATAAACTGGTGTTTGTAGATACTTATTTTGCTCTTTCTGTTTGGGGAAGGGGGTGGGGAGGTGGAAACTGAAGGATTTGCAAATAAACATAAGAACTTAGTGTTCTTGATAAGAAACCTTGAAGATCACACAGTCCAACCTCCTTCTTCACTTCAGAGGGGACAGTAAGCCTTTTGATTTCAGAGTAGACTTTGCACTACCATGACAGTGTTCTCCAGTTTGTTAGGTTGTGAAACTCCTAGAAGTCAATTTTTTTGTGGAAATCTATTAAAATGTTGATATATTTGTCTTCCCTGGGGACCAAAACTTTAACTAACAAAAAAATATGATTCTATTATATTTATATGTTATATTCAACCTCGACTATGCCCGGGGGGAATATGTTAAACTGAACACAGTGAGTTATTTCAGAGGTTTTCTATTAACATCTGTATACTACCTACACATTTGGTTTCCTCTGCTTATCAGCAAATAAGCAGTGTAAGATTGCAAAGGTTTAAGAAAAATTTAAAGAGACCATGAACGTAAATGTAGAAATTCCAAGTTTATTATCTTTTTTTCTAAAACTAAGAGACCATACAAATATCTAATCATTACATTTTACACCTGAAACTAACATAACATGTCAATTATAATGCAAGTTAAAAAAAAAAAAAGATGAGACCAACATCATTTCATGTCAGCCATGGTGCATCTGTGACCTCTTGAAGCTTTGTTTGTTTGTTTGTTTTTAAAAATTCTAAGTTGCTTCTCATTTGGTACAGCAGAGATAAAACATCTGAGTGACTATTTTTGTTTTGTTTTCAATTCACTGTGCTAAAATCATGTGGTTACTGTGTGTACCCTATGTTCTTTAAACGATGGTTTTAAATGAAAATATTTTGAGACTATAAGACATCTTTCAATGTTTTGGTGCAATTACCACAATCAAAACTAATTTTGAAAAGTACTCAATTAAAAGGCAATTGAATGTTGGAAGTGACTATTAAAAAGACTATTTAAGAGTAGAAGTAGACATACTGACTCTTCTTGATTTCAAAGGCATTCTGTATGTATGAGAATTGTCTATGTTATAATTCTAAGTAGAAAAAAACCCTGGAGATTTCATTTCATATGTAAAATTTAAGAGAGAGAGAGAGCAAGCTCTGGAATAAAATTAAAGTTGTTGACATAATTTACTCAAGGTGGTTAAAAAAAAGAACTTTCAGTTTTTATGTTGTAGACCTCCATATTATTTAACCATTTTGTGTCCCATATAAAGTACATACAAAGTATTGTTTCCAAATAGAAAATTTTACCAAATCAGTAGAATGAATCTTTGAGAAGTTATTCTTTGGTATTCTACTCTTAGATTACTTTCCTTTTATAATTGAAACTTTGCTTTTCACATGGTAGGTCCTCAATAACTTAAACTCAATAATTATTATACTCAGTAATTATTATGTATTATTTTATTATTTTTACTATTTATTACTTTATTATTTTATTATATTTTATTACTATTAATACTCAATAATTATTACTCAATAGCTTACGAGATTGAACACTGGGTTGCCTTTATTTTTTGCCTACAAAAATAGCATTTTAGATGTTCAACCTAATTGTAGCTGCTCAGTGAATAAATGACAATGTTGAAAAAAACAACTGAAGGCCCAGGATAGTGATGACTCTCAATCCTAAGGGCAGTACCTAACAAATCAAATGTCTCAAATAAAAGGACGGACAAGTTTGGGAACAAGCTAGAGAGCCTCTTGAAACTCCACAGTGTAAATTCCCAGCTGATCTCCCTAGTTTTTAGTTTTATAAAGGAATAGATTTTCAAAGTCTCTACCAGCTGAAGGATTTTAAATCTAGGCCAAATAACTAATTACAACAAAAGAGTGTTGGTTAAATATATTTTCTTTCCTTTTTACTGAGGAACAAATAAGAAGGCCTAGGCTAAATATGTAATATTACAATTTTCTTAGAATGTGACTCAAATAATAAGTTTTTAAAAAACAGATACATTTTCAAAGGAAGCTGTGAATTGTCTTCCTTGCAGCCTTTTAGAAGTAAGACAGAAGTGACTTTGTGTGGCTACATGACTTGAGTCCAGTTCTGCTTAGAAGCTGGTGGGAGAGATAACTGGTACTCTGAGGCTAGAGCTGTGTTACATGACAAGGAAATTCAAGTGCATTCATGCTGATTTTTCCCCTTTGCAATCCAGCATTTTTAAGTTAGAGAGTAAGTGTCATTTTCACAAGCTTGAGCCAGCCTACCTGTAACCGTTTCCATTATCATCAATGCTTATAATTAAAACTGGACAGAACAGCAGAAATGTAACACCTCAGAAGCTTACACAATTGGGTAGAGTAAAAGGTAAAGAGGGTTCCTTGGGAAACTAAAAAGTCCTTGGATTTTCTACCATTTCTGGTATCTAAATATATTACTAGGAAGAAGAAGTATGAACACATAAGATATTCTAGTCCTGGTTTATTGATATAACTTTAGGTTGACCTCTACAATAATACTTATTAGAAATGTCATAATAATAACCATGGATATAATAACTGTTTGCAATTATAATTACAGGTTGGATCTATGCAACCTCCAGGCAAAGACTTCGGAGCAGCATGATCCTCTCCACCATCTGATACCATCTGCGTTTGTATGTGTTCAGTTGTTCAAATGGTTGGGGAACTTGGTTTTCAAAAGCAATTTCAATTTAAAATTGTTTTCCTCCATTAAAAAAATATGTTTAAGAAAACAGCTAAAGACATACTCACTAATTCATGTAACATGTATTTCTTTAAGCATTTACTGGGTGCCTGGTACTGTGCCAAGCACAAGGACACAGAAATGGAAAAACAAACATGGTTTGATGACTATACCAGCTCACATATAAAACATATTCCTTAATATGACACATTACTTATGGGGAATAACATACTTTCAAAAATGATTTTCTGCCTCTGGTTTAGCAGGAAGTGCTAAACCACAAAAATTCACAATTCTGTACACACACATAAATTCACCATTTCTTCAGTATGAGTGTAAAGAAAACACACATTTTGGCCTCTGCAAGAGAAATGTTATTATAATTTCAATGATAATAAGTACTGTTTATTGAGGACCATCACTGGGCTTGTGTTTAATATTAATTCTAATCTTCAAAACATCACTGAAAGTAGGTATTATTTTCATTTTATGGATGATTTATGTTGAGAAGTACTCCCCAGGATAAGCCCATGATATTCTGAACAATTTGCAGGTCCAAAGCTGCAGTTGCAGCCCATTTAAGAAGACAAAATAACAATGACCATTTACTGAACATTTACCTTGTCCTTGCACTGTTCCAGGCCCTTTACATTTATTGTTTCATTTCATTCTCAAAATAACCCTGCAGAATAGATAACAATGTTCCCATAATACAGATGTAGAAACTGAGGCTCAGAGAGGCTAAGTAATGTGCCCCAAAACCCACAGACAGTTAATGGCCGCCTAGCAGGGTTACCAACCTGGGGCTGTCTAACCTTCAAGGACTCTCTCTTCTCTAAAATATCCCGAAACTCCACAGATATCCACTCCTCTAAGCCTCCATTCATGTTCTGCTCTCTGCCTAAAATGACCTCCCCTGCCGAACTCCCACTCATTCTTCAAGGTCAGGTGCAGATATTACTTCTTCAGTTCTAAGCACCCAGGCAAAATTTGTCATCATAGCACATGTTTTTGCAACTACTCTAGCACTTATCACATCATATTGTAATCATTTGTATGTATTTCTCTTCCAAGGAGGTTAAGAAGATCTTGAGTGCAAAAAAATTGTTTCTTACTCATTTTGACATCCCAACACACAGAGCACAGCTTGGCACATAGATTGACACCCTAAGTTAATTGGTGGCAGCAGACCTAATAACTTGTGCAGTCATGCTGTAAATTAAAAGAACCTCTAAGAAAGTGACAAAACCAATACTCCTGCCTCTATTTGTGAACCACATTTTTTTGCATGTTTTTATTTATTTGTCTGTTTAAAAGACCCTCAAAAGAGTAAATGCTACCACCTCTCCAACTTCTCTATTTGTGATTCTCCTAACAGGTCACTCTAGCCTTATTCCTGTATTTTTCTGCCCTCTGAGTAAACTCTGCCTTCTCATACTTCCAAAAACACAAAATAGAATTCTTATAAAATCTGTCTTAATTTTGCCTGTTTCCTGGTTAACTAATCTGTATATCGCGTAAAATTTCTCTCTGGATTCTCATCACAGCAGTAGGCCTTTTTCTTGCCAGCGAGAAATGTGATGACCACAAGGGAGTCTATTGGTGCCAGAAGGAAGGAGCACACTGAAATATGGTGTGCGGCTTAGCCCTTCAAGCAGAGCAAATGCATTTTTGTTTACCAATGCTAATATTTTCTTATACGGAGATAAGTAAACACTTTGATCCCTGTTTAACAGATTGGAAAACAAAGGTATAGAAAGAGTAATCATTTGTCCTAAATCCTATTGTCCTAGTGGTTGGAATTTAATCCACCTTCCAACCTGCACTCAAACTCAAGGCCAAATTTTCAGAAAATGGCGTGTAGTTATATTATTTTCTTTATCAAGACAATCAGGTCATCCCTTTAAAAATAACTCCTTTCTGCTTGGGAAGTGATATTAATATACAATTATCCTAAAAGCTTATATGCAAAACAGGCTAATAAAAAGATCTGGCTTTTTTTTAAAGTCTATACTGAATAGAAATATCACAGCTAATTGGCAGTGCTGCCTGGACAAAGAGTTACAGCTTTGTGGTGTAAAAACATAGCCTGCATGTCCAAATTAGCTCAAGAAATTTCCCATTTCTGAGAAGGCGGGCTGGCTGCCAGCTCTCTAAGAGAGAAAAACACACCCTCTAGAACATGAATCATTACACAGCACATAAAGTGAGTGTGTGCGCACACATACACACAGAGGCATTTTAAATAACTGCTCAAGACTTTCCAAAATACCCCTTCACCACGTTAAGGTACATACTTTACCAACCAAGATCAAGTTGTCCTCATCCATGCTGTCAGAAAGAGTAGGCTATTTACCACTAGCATTGCTACATGAGAAGGCTCAAAGTGTGCTGTAAACAGGGGTGCCAAACACACAGAGCCAGATGACTCAGAACTGATTTTAGAGTACACACTTGTAGGTTGAACTTAGTGTCTGCAGCTGGTTATTTGTCAATCCTGTTTTAAAAACAGATTCACTGACCTTTATGCCTAGAACTAGTTATCTTCTAAATCCTGTAACTGAAGTGCAACCTTCTTAGAGAAAGAAGACCTAATCAACGTTTTTAAGCATATGTGGACTAAGATGATCATTCTCTGGAAAGGTGGATTGGAAGTTTGAACAAGGACAGACGTGAGCTCCCCAGGTTGAAACACAAGACCAGAGGCTAGGTGACCTGCCAGAACTGAAAGTAGGCATCTGCATGGCTCCCATTCACGTCATAAATGAGCACAGTGGATGTCCTTATTCTTTTTATTGTAAACACTCAAAAGTACTGACATGTTACAATTAGATAGTTTACAACTGAAATGAGCCCAAAATGGTTCCAAAATCTAAAGGCAAAGAAACCAGATGCCTCAACATGCTTCTCTAAAAAGCAAGTTTAAAGGACACAATAAAATATAAAAAGAAAACTTACAAGAATAATTGATGTGCTTCTTAACTGCCTTGAGACAACAAATTCCTCAGAATAATCAGTTCTATATTTAGCTAGCAAGTCAAAAAGAGCTACTGAGTTGGACCAAAGATTTTTTTCTCCTTTATTAAAATTTTTGATTTTATCATAAATGTTATGGTATTGGTATCACTGTCCAAGGGTCTCAGAGTTTAATGCATATTTTTAAAAGTTAATTTAACAGAGTAGAACCTCAACTTTCAAATTACTTTTCTTTTAATACTGGAAGAATATTTGTCTATTTTAATTATTTTAAATTTTCTTAATTTTACTGTAATGTTTATTTTTAAGGTTGGTGCTTCTTAATGTTCAGTATGTTTAAAAGTCATTCTCTCATGTTGAAACCACGAATCTCCTCTTCTGTATTATCCTCTAAAGCTTTATTGGTTTGCCTTTCATAGTTAAAGGATCTAGAATTCACCTAAAATTGATATTTTTGTGTATGGCATGAGTGGGTTAAGTTGGGGGGGGTTTTCCAGATACAGCATCCTCTTTTCCAGTGCTCAGCAGAGTCATTTTTGTCATCATCATTTAATTTTTTCATTAATTTTCAACAGATTCTCTTGACTCTTTACTGTGTAAAATGAGGGTGTTTGCACACTTACCATTGCACACCCCTCCCCTGCCTTCCTTTCATCTCCCAACATCTGTCAGCTAGAGCTTTACTTTAACGTCATCAAAGCAGAGTGTTTTCATTCTGTTCTCAATCAAGATTAACTCCTCCATGCTTTGTGCATAGGTTTATTTTAAAAGCTGATAACCAATAAACAAATTTTATATTATTATGACTATTCATCACATTATTCATCACAGAGCCAAAAAGTGCTAAATACATTCTATTGCCTATGTTTCTGATGTCACAATCCTTGTGTCGGTCAAAGGAAAATACACAAGTACCAAGATTAGAGTCTCCCCTCTTACATTTCACCAATTGCTGAAAAATAATTACATGTTAAATTGTTTCATATTTGGAACATGATGTTCTTGTAAAGTGTTTTGATCCACCTAGAGCTTCTGGTTATTCTTTTTTACCTTCTTAAGGATTCATTGGCTTTTCCCACCATATCCTAACATCTTGCAACTTCTCATTAACAGCAGCTATTATCTAAAAGAGATTTCTTTTCCTTGAAAATATTTTTCTGTAGGCCTGCCAATCTCTGTCCTAAAGTAGACCAATTTCCTTCCTTAGCCTACTACATAATTGCCATCTTGGATGCTGTTTCATTATTCTCCTAAACGAGCTCTGTTTGTGTATCCCTGAAAAGAGGCAGACCAACTGCAAGGTTAGAGGGAACACAACCCACACAAGACCACCCTCACCTGTGACATCAATTGCAAGTTTGAGGGGTTTTCCAAACCACGCTCAGTTTTGACAATTCACTAGGATTCACAGAACTCACTGAAAGCTATTATATTCATGGTTAAGAGTTATTACAAAGAAAGAACACAGATTAAAGTCAGCCGAGGGAAGAAGTACATAGAGTGGAATCTGGGGAAATACTGAATGCAGAGCTTTCACTGTCCTTTCCCCATAGAGTCAAGACATATTATTTCTCCAGTATTGATTTGTGATAATAAGCACAGATATTGCCAACCAGGAAAGCTCACTGGAGCCTCAGTATTTAGTTTTTACTGAGGCTCCATTACACAGGCATGACTGACTGCCCTCAGAGCCAAGTTTAATCTCCAGTTTCTAGGCCCTCGAGGTGTGACTCAAAGCCCTACTCTGAATCACACTGTTATTGTTTGCTGGCCCAAAGTTCTTAGGAAGACAAAATCACTCCTATCAGGCATGACATTCCAGGAGCTTAGAGATTACCTCCCGAAAGCTGACTGGCAAAGGCCAGACCTCTTGTGGGGCAAGGTTAAATTATTTATTAAACAATTCCTCATCTTCCTTTTTCTTGGTTTCCACCCTCTTTTTACTGGAGTATATCCTCAAGTAAAGGTTCACAGACGTAAATTGCCACTTTAAATCTTTAACGTTCTGAGAGTTCACAATGATATCTCTAAATATGGGCCTTTTTAAAATTTATCTGATTTGGCTCTTATGGACCCTCTGAATTTAAAGATCTCCCTTTAACTCTGGAGATGTTATTTCTTTAACAATTCCTTCCCTCTATCATGAGTGCTTTGCCTTTCTTTAAATTAGCTCCATGAGAGAGGAATAAACAAATGTGCTCACCTTGACATCGTGAACTAGAAGCTACTCTTATGAATTTAAAAATTATTTTAAAAACAGGTGGCTTTCATTTTCACAGTATGTTTCTTGTCAGTACATCAATGGCAATGACACCCACCAATGAATGTATTCCCTGAACCTCAATTACACAATTCCAGGTCAGGAGCATCTTAGGAGAGGTATACACACAGAGTCTTATATGACACTTCCTCCTTTATCATATTACATATATAAGATATCAAGTTAAACACATTAAAAAGAAAAAAGGACCTAAGTGACTTTATTCTTAAAATATATTTTCAAAGCTGTTCCTATCTAAAGAGAAACAATAGAAACAAAGTATAAAACTCTTACCAGGTTCCAGAAGGCAGCTGTGGTGTAGAAGAACATTGGCTTTGGCATCAGAAGACTTGGGGTTGAGGCCTGGCTCTGCTTCTGTTGCCTTGTAACTTTGATTGAGTTACTAAATTTTCTGAGTCATAAGTTTCTCATCTATAAGCAGAATGAGAACACACGTGTCTCACTGCTGTTGTGAGGCTGAAAACAGACGTGAAAGAACTTTATAGATTACAAGTAAATAGAAAATAAAATACATTCTCCAAATGAATACATTCTCCAGGGGAGGTTTTGTGCAGAACTCAACAGAATCCTTCAGGGGGAAAAAATTTTACATCTCTGTGATCATCTTTCCTCAGACAAGGAAAAAAAACACACAAAAATCACCTGAATTTCCCATGGGTTCCACCAACAAGATAAACATACTCACCAAAGATGATCATAAGCATAATCATAGACTCTACAAAAGGTATATAAAAAACAAGTCCCTAATTCTGAGCTTATTCATTCTCCTCCAGCAAACATACAATGAATGCCAATGATAGTCAAAGCCCTTGAAATAAATTTTTAAAATATTAGACACAGTACTTTCACTCACTCAGGAAGTTTCCTGTTTGTAGGGGAGATCATGTATGTTCCCTTATAGCTACAATATTAGGTATAACAAGTTGTACATGCCTGATACAAAGTAATGAGAAATACTAGAGCTGAGCCTTAAAAAATTAGTAGGTGACATTTCATTTTTCCCACCTATCAGAGTCACAAAATTCCACTGAATTTTATCAGAAAATGAAAAGACTTATGCACAAGTCTATTCACTGCAGCCCTTAAGCATAATATCATAAACTAGAGGGGAGGGGGGACCAAATGTCCTTCAGTAAAAAAACTTGTTGAGTAAAACATGGTCTACCCACAAAAGGGAATACCACACTGCCAATTTTTTAAAAGGGGGTGATGGGGAAGGTCTCCAGTACATGATCTCCGAAATGCTGTTAAATGAGGAAAGCTCAGTGAAGATATGCATTAGAATGGTTACCATTTAGAAAAGGGGGTATATAAACAAGTACTATATTTACTTGTTAAAAAATGGGGCAGGAGAAAATAAGCGTCTTTTCAACAAATGTTGCTGGAAACACTGTATATCTACATCCAAAATAATAAAGTTGACCCTTCTTACAAAATATGACCATACACAAAAATTAACATGGTTCACAGACCAAAATACAAGACCTAAAACTATGAAACTCTTAGAAGCTCTTAGAAGAAAACAGGAGAAAATCTCCATGACAAGGAGAAAAAAAAAAAGAGTAGGTTTTCAATTGGCTGAAATAAGTGGAAGAACATTCCAAGAAAAGGTAACTATGCTCACCAAGGTAACAGATATGGGAGAGTATGGCTTTGTTCTGGGAATTGTGAAAAACCTAGGTTGTCTGAAGAATGGGTTCCATGTAGAGGATATGAATAATAGGCCATAATGGAGAAAGCCTCTTAGGCTAAATGCATGTGGACTTTATTCCATAGGCAATAAGGTAGACTTGGAAGGTTTTTGTTATCAAGTGGGGTACATAATAAAATAGAACTTAATAACAATAATCTTTTACTTTTGTACTGATCTTTACTCTTTACAAATTGCTTTTACATACATGATCTCATTTGACCCCCATCACAATTCTGTGGTGTTATTGCTACTCGTCGGTAGAAGCAGCTTTAAATGAGACCTAGAGTCCAGGTCTTCTGATTCCAAATCCTATCTGCTTCAAATCTACTTCCATCACAGGAAGATTGATGGGTTGAAGTTGTGTACAAAATACACTAAATGAGAAGATCTTGAAGGTAGTAGGGCAGATTCTGAAGAACAAAGGAACTGCAGAGACAGAGTCAGAGTTTAGGAGCCAGCATTTAGCAAAGTAATCAAAAACAAATGAGCAGGGTTCTTCTCTTCTAGAAAGTTTGACTCTGCCCTGAAGGCAGTGGTAACAGGATTCTAGAGATGATCTCATATTTCTTTAAAATTCCCCCATGGTACTGACTGCTGTCCTAGGCACAGAGTGTTGCCAAATAGGTGCCTGGGGCATTCATTCCCTTCAGCCAGGCACTGACACTACATGCCAAGGACAGGGAGAACCTTACTCCCTACAGTGTTCTGAACTGTACTAAATGCTTCCAGTTGCCTAGTGCAGACTCAGATCACATCACTTCAACAGAATGAAATTAGATGCCTCTACCAACGTGACAAAGACATGTTTGTTTAAATGACAACTGTAGGATTCCCCCAAGGACATGTGGGCCATGTGAAAAGTAGGAGCACAGAGCTCACAGCTGTTCATTTCAGCAGTCAACAGTGGACAACTGGTAAGAATCCAAACAATTTTGTATTGTTTAAGTCATAAATGCTGCTGTTTTTGTAATAGCATCCCTGGTAATGATGCAAATTTGATCTCTCAAAATAAGGATTTTTCAAGACAGGTCTTGCATATGTTAACAGAGACTTGCATTTAATTCAATTTTAACACTGAATTATAAAGTTGTAAAGATGAAAATTTTCTAACATTATATTACCTTTAAGTTACTTTCTAAAATAGTTAAACAGTTAAACTCCAGCTTTGTTTTAAGGCCCCCTCCAGGTTGTCTTGGGGTAAGCTGAGCCTTCTCAAGATTCTACTGCTGACTCACTCGCCTAGTTCAGACCCTTTTAGGTTCCTGAGAAATGCCGACAGAAGTGATAAAGCGAAGGATTAACATCCTCTACTCTAATTCTTAAGTAGAGGTTTTCTTTTTTCTGTTTTCTGGTTTTTGTTTATTACACTTCAGCTTGAGAAATCCTAACTTTAGAAGAAATCTTTTGTTGAAGCCCACTATATAAAACCGCTAAAAGTAGAGCTATAGGTGAAGGAGACAGGAAAAGAGGTGGGGGAGAAATGGAGACCTGAACATTCATCCTTCCTGGTGCCTGAAGTCTTTTGCTGGACACAAAATAAAACTATTGACCTTGAAGATTTCTGAGTTAACTTAGAATTTGATGCATGATCTTCAGGATATAAGAGTATAAAATCACTGAGTTAGACCGACCTCCCAGGTGTGAATAATTGGCCACTTCACTCTTCATTCTTTCCACAATTATTCACTGAATATTTATGAGGTGCCAGCCACTGTTCTTGGCACTGGGGATATAGCAGGAAACAAAAGAGACTAATTTTCTGCTTTCATGGAGCTTACATGATAGTAGAGGAAGACACTTAATAAAGTATATATGTATTTGATGTAATAAGAAAATGGATATGAAGAAAAGTAAAATAGGATAAGGGAATATTAAAAGGGCATACATGTGTGAGTGTGCATGGTGGGTGGGTGGGTGTGTGTATGTGTGTGTGTGCGCGCGAGCGCCATTTTATATGCTGGGTTGAGAAAGGCTCCCTTGTGAAGGTGACCTTTAATCAAAGAGTCAATAATGTGAAATACCTAGAACAAGAGCTGTTCAGGTGGAAGTAAGTGGAAAAGCACTGAAGCAAGTGGGTGCTGGGCACATTTGAGGAAGAGCAAGGAAGCCAGAGTGGCAGAAGCAAAGTGATGAAGAGTGAGAGCAGTAGATGTGGTGAGGCAGACATCAGTATCTCTGGGGAGGAGGCCAGATCACCCGAAACATTGCTTTGCAGGGGCCAGCTGCAAGTCATGGAGTAGATGTTCAGTAAGTATGTGTTGGAGAGAATCAGAAACACCACTGTTTTAGTAAAAAGAACACATTAAGGAGTATGTATAATTTTGCAGTTCTTCCATGAGACAGTCTGAGGTGGAAATTTTGTAATGTATTTGTCTGATCAGAGTTCAGAACATCTCCCCCGCCCTAGTGACTCCTGCCTTGGGGACAAAATGCCCTCAGTGTTTTCAGGGCCACATCTCCCACCACCTCCCCAAAGTCAGTTTCTGATGTTCTTATTGCTCAGATTACACAGGATGGCATGTTCCAAGGACAATGATGACTAGTGAAGGATGAACACCATTAATAGATTAGATTCCCTGGCACATAAAGATCACTTTCTGTTTTAGATCAGAAAAGAAACAAATTGTTGCAAAATCAATGACCTTGCACTGTAGCCCTGAGCTTCACAGCACTTCTGTAAAGCGGAGTTTTGGTCAACAATGTCACTGCCTCAGCCACTTAGTGCTGCGTTAAGCACAATTCCTGAGCTAAACTGATACTATGAAGTAAAAATTGTTAACTGTTTTATTTGTATTTCTGGGAGCAGTCCACTTTTAGCATAATTTCTTAGGCGGAGTACTTTTCAAATGAGGTTTTATGGTAGGCTGTATAAAATCTTACCAGATAGGCCTATGTCTTGTGTTTCCTTTTTAAGGATAGCCACCGTCCCATTGTTTCCTCTCTTGGCACCCATCATCCACCAAGAAACATGGCTGATTTCTGGTTTTCTGATCCCCTTTGCAATCTGTGACTGAGTTAACGAATAACAACAAAAGTCATCCTATTTGCAATTCTAAATATATCAAGATTTCCAGACTGTTCAAGAAAAAAAAATGCAATCTTTGCTTTTAGATTTTTTTCTTAAAGGGACTTTTCATCTTGGTTGTAATGAGGTCAATTCCAGGTCACATACCCCAAAAAAGCCCTAAATCTGTGTAACATAGATAATGAAGTAACCTAGACTGTTGACTGCAGGTGAAACAAGGAAGAGTAGAATGTTTTGCAAGCCTATTATGAGTAGAAGCAGGACATTACATTTAAATTGCATGACGTTAAAAGTCAAAAAGGATAGGAACTTTTGCTGTCAGAGAGTTTGTTTGGTTTAGTTCCTCTTCAGCACCCTTTGTGCCCTGATATATTAGGCTACAACCCAAGCGGTAGGCCTCTTATCCTTTTTATCTTTTCCTGTCTCACAGTGGGTACCCTACTGACCCTGTGGAGAGGGAAGTCAATAGTTTTGGCCTCACCATTTATATAGCTGGGTTTATGAAAAGATATTCAGTGCCAGTAGTTCACAATGAAGGTCCTGCCAAATTCCTTGATGACCATGAGGCAGGGCGACCACCCACCTGCTTCAGGTATGTTCTCCTCCACCTTTCCCCAAAATAAACAACTTGCACTAGGGTGACCAATCATCTAGGATTGCCCACATCTGAGGACGTGGGACTTCCAGGGATAAAACTAGGGAAGTCCCAGTCAAAGCAGAGGAGTTGCTCACCCTAACTTAGACCCCCATGAAGTATGAAGCAGCTCTTCACTGGGAGCTGTGGCCATTGGGCCTTGGTGGTGCAGTGGGGCTCTTACCACATCCAGGGTAAGGCCTTACTGTCCAGGCCTTGGAGGTACACATGTAGAAGTCCTGTCATTTGTCCAGTACCAGGGTAATCTCTGACATTTTCCACATTAGCAACATGGGGATAATAATTGTGCCTACTTCCTAATTCTTCTATGACAATTAATTAAGTTAATATTAATATGTATAAAGTGCTTACAGCAAGGCCTGACACTTAATCAGTGCCTAACAAATGTTACTTGCTGTCACTGTGATAGTTTATGGATGGGAGAGAAATGATACAGGACTTCACACTGAAGTTGATTCTCTCCTAGTGAATCCTAAACATCATATATGTATGTTGCCTTTTTAGAAGCGGAAAAGAAAGAAAGAGGAAGGAAGGGAAGGAGGAAGGGAAGAAGGGAGAGGAGGAGAGAGAGGGAAAGAAAGAAGGAAGGAAGGAAAGAAAGAAGGAAGTAAGACAGCCAGGAAAAAGGGAGAGATTATGGTAAGTCAGTAATATTTGTCTACTTTCTTAAAAAGTAATTCTCCCACAAGGACTGACATTTAAGCACGGTCAAAGCCCATATGAAAAATGTTTTTAACATGCAAATAACTGGTATTAATACTTGGCATTTTCAGAATAAGTTACTACTCTTATCAACAGTTTATCATAGTAAAGAAATGCAAACAATCTGAATATCCACCAGCAGTTATATCCAAACTCCAATCTTGTTAATTGAATTTGTTAAAATGAGTAAGGTCCATTTTTGTGCACTGACATGGAAAAGATCCCAAAGCATACTGTTGCAGAACAATATACATAGCCCAATTCCATGTAAACAAATCACAAAGCTCTCTCTCTCTCCCTCTCTCTCTCTATACATATATAAATACATATAATGTATATGTAAGTACATGAATGCATAAAATCAGGTTTGAAAGTATAGAAACAGAAGTACCTAAAGATTATCTTTGAGAAGGAGTTGGGTGCGGCTTGAACAAGAAACTCACTTTCATGTTAAAATCATGTGTTGCTTGAAATTTATCCAAAGAGAATATACTCATATATTATCAATACTTTGTAATTTTAAAAATAGCATAATAAAACAGATGTAGAATAGAATTTCATCCCCAAATTCTTTTGTTAGTGTTTTCTCCTTCCTCCTTTTCCTTCATCCCCAATATCCCCCCAAAATAGGAAAACAAATTTGCTGGAAATGGCAAAGTATCCAGGTTACTGTACATGAGGTATATAGCATATAATTCTCTAACTGATAATGAGAGTTGACAATAGTAAAGAGTCCACAAAATTACACCCAAGTACAAATCAAAAGAAATAGCCATCTTGTTGAACATGTTTAGCAATAAATTCTAAAATATTTTGATAGCTGTTTTTAACCAAGGGCATCTTCATAGTCACAGAATACATTTAAATGCAAGACTAAAGTTACATTTTTCTGAGGTCTCTGCAAACTAGATAATGGTAATAATAGGGATTAAATCTTGCATCACGATTTTAGGGAAGCTGGGATGGGTTCCCTTGTGAGCACATACTTTCTCAGTATTAGCAGCATCAGCACAGAACCCAAATGCTGAAGATGCTGTCTAGAGGACTTCTATGCTAGGTAGAGAGCTGACAAGCGCCCCCTAAAATTTTGTAACTGGTTTGTTTAGGAAATGCACTGCTGCATTGAAAGAACTCGAGTTTTGAACTCAGACTGACCTCGGTTTGACTTCACTCTTCAATAACAACTATATGATTTGGGATATACTACCTACCTCCATATACCTCTGCCCTGCCTCTGTCAAAAAGCATAATCATCACCACTTCAAAGGATTACTGTAAAAATTAAAATAAGATACATAAAAGTACAAAGTAAGCACAAAATAAACACCAAATATTATGTGCCTGACGTTTATATTGTTCCTTTAATCCTGATGCAGCTATAGTGTCATTTTGGTTTCAATTTTTTTAAATAATTTATTTTGGGGGGGTACAGCTCAGTGGTAGAGCACCTGTTTAGCATGCTTAAGGCCCTGGATTCAATCCCCAGTACCTCCATTAAAATTTTTTTTTAAAGTAAAAAAAAAAAAAAACAATAATTTATTATGAATTTCTGGCTTTTCATCCTCTTTAAAAATTCTAACTATAGGGTCAAGTGATTACAAAATAATAAAACTTTTAAAAACACTTAATGAACAGAAATTTACTCATTCAAATATACACTCAAAGAAATCGTGGGGTCTTAAATTGCCAAGGGCTGAAGAAGTCATCTGGTTGAATCTAACTCCTATTGCATGAAATCTTTATTTCATTCTCTCCTCCTAAAAGCTACTCAAAAAGGAGCATGCTTCTTAACCTCTTATTCAGAAAAAAATTGGGGAAGTCTTTTTGAAAGGAAGAGCTGGACTAAAGTGAAGGCACAAATATACCTGGGGTATCAATACTACCTCTTTCTACCAGAACCACAGCACTTATCCATGGAAGTGGGTGAAATCACTCTAAGAGTATATATAGTAGAGAAACAGTGCTCACGTCTTAGACTTAAGGAATGCCACATTTAGAAGCTGGATAGAGAAGTCAGATCCAGCCTACAAGACTTAGGAGTTGCCTGTTAGGTTGGAAGAAATTATCTAAGCAGAATTTCTATTAAGTTCACAATTCTGGGTGAGATGAGTGATATACAAGATGTATAAGGGTGGTTCACATTATAATGTGAGATATAATTGTAATATAAGTTAAAAGAGGAGATGTTCCTGGAGAGGCAACAGAACACTGAATCAAGGACAGAAGGTTAGAATTAAATTCCCAGCTCTGACTCTTACTAGATGTGTGACGCTGGACAGCACACATGAGTTGCCTTGAGCCTTAGTCAACTCCTCTGCAAAGCGGAGATGATAATATCTATCTCAATGGGCTGTGGTGAGAATTTATTCAATTAATGCATTTGAATACACACTAAATGAAAAAAAAAAAAAGGCAGAAACATAAGGCACTTGCCTTGGCTCTCTGCCTAGAACTTGCATTCCTCCAGGACCAGGGCCTACCCTACCCATTTCTCTTACCAGTCTTCTGATTGAATCCTAACTTCCCCAATGGTCTCTATTCGCTTTCTGTGATCTTTTTCTGTTGCCTAACAGCTGGGGCCTTGGTGCCAATTGCCACTGCCGCAGCTGTATACCATTCCAGTTGCTGTGGGGCTCTTGCCGAATCACTGACCCTTATTCTTGATGGTCCTTCTGGCCCACCCACCACCCATGAGCCCAAGTTATGATATGCTCCGAAGTACTGCTTCAGATCCAATCCCAGATCTAACTACTGTGATTCAAAATAAGTGCCTAACATCTTTACCAAGTTTGTTTGTTCAGTCACAGAGACTTCTTAATCTCTGTGACCAAAGTACCTTGTGTCTTAAAAAGGTGATCGAGAGCAATACATTATATATATATATATATATATATAAATTCATCAATTTCCTTCACCTTGAGTTCTTGATTTACATAAATAATAAAGGCCTTTGTTCACTTAAATAGTCATAAAAATCGCTTATGGCTATGTTAACAATATCTGGATTGTGTCTAAGTCTTCTCTAATCAGGTAAGCCATCAATGCCATTTACATGAAGATTCCTTTGAAGCTGTTTTCATTGAAAATAAGTATGGCTTTAAAATTACCAAAAGGTCTACAATAATTAAATTGCTACTTCATCAATTCCCTAGGAGGAAAAAAATTGAGCCAACCACTTGTTGAGCTAGGTCTAAAACCAATCCATTATTGGATTCACTGATATTTTAATTATTATCTAATTATTAATTATTAAAGAGAAAGAAATTCAATTAAATAATAGTATATACTACTCTTAACTTTTAATTAGTTGATTTGCTTTAAATACAATATTATAACCCTTTCAGTCAATCATTTTGAAAATAATAAAAATAGAACTGAGTCTCGTTAACTTGATATTTGAGATTTGGGAAGGAGCTGAGAAAGGAAAGGAAAGAAGGGTCCTATGTGAATACCAAATGACATCCAATGGTTTTTAAAAACCCAGCAAAGACTTTGTGTTTCACCAAGTCCTACTCAAGCACAGAGAAAAAAGTGAAGTTCCATGACAGAGTATCACAATAATGCCACACAAGCAATTTTTTTTCCATAATGGAAAGCTACACGTCAAACTAAAATAACTCCAGGTGTTTTATATTTTACAGGGGACTAATAACTTTTATCACTTTTTTTAAAAAATGTCAGTTTTTACTTTCTAAGAAATTTAATTAATTTGCTCTTTGCCAATCATCAATCCCCTGTGTGGCCCATCTTTAGACTGCAAAGAAAAATGTAAGTGAACCTACAATGACCCTACTTGAATTGTTAAGCAGAATACAAACTTTTCCAACTTTCTCATATGACAGGCCAATTTGCCATAGTCAGCTGCTTTAAGGAAATAAGCCTGGTTCCACTGGTGATGGGGATGACTGGTGATGGAATTCAAACCTGGGTGAGTTTTCAGCATCCACTGTCATTGGTTATATGCTCCTGTAACATTCTGTATCTTTCTTTCAAAATATTTACCAGTTCTAATTATATATTTATTTGATAATATTGTTAATGTCTTTCTCTCAAACATGATAGTAAGACTCATGAGAACAAGGGTAAGATCAATTTTTCCCACCAATGTATATTCCAGCACCCAGTCTGGTGGGTACCTAGAATGCAGTAAGTGTGCAGAATATTTTTATGGAAAAAAGATGAATAAAGAACAGTTGAGTTAGCATTATTTTCAAGGAGTACTTAGGAATGGATCAGTACCAGTCACGTGGTATGTCTCATGTAATGAAATTCTACAAAAGGTATTTTTTGAACAATCAGTTACCACATTTCGAGCACGCCCCCACTTTCCCTGTTATCTTTTTTGCAGAGGCTGGTTTCAATCTTTTCTGATGACCATAGACTGACAGCTCTTTCGCATACTATTTTGAGAGTATTCTATTATATATTTTCTATTTTATAGTTTTTGTCCTTACAATCCAACTGTAAATTTAGGATGCCAAAAAAATAAAAAGTCCTTAAAAGCACATCCTCTAATCTGTTACACTGGCAATATGAGAAAAAAATATTTTTTAACCTTTTCCCTTCACACTGTGGAGTAAGTCAATGGTTCTCAAACTTGAGTGTGCATCCGAATCACAGAGGACTTGTTCAAACAGATCACTGGACAAAGTCTCAGAGTTTGTGATTCTATTGGTCTGGTGTAGGGGCCTGAGAATTTGTATTTCTAACAAGTGCCCAGGTGATGCTGATGCTGCTGATCTGGGGACCACACTTTGAGAATGACTAGGGTAGTTGCCGGAAGGGTAACTTGCTAAAACTAGGTTCAATACCAGGTAAACTCCTGGTTGAAATAGTTTCATAGAGAAAATTATAATGGTTAGTAGAGAAGATGAATTATCAGAAGGTGCTACATAACATATATTATGCAATACATTATTAAATAACCAGCTTGCCTTATTACTTACTTGGGTTTCTTTTTTTCTTTCAATTATGCTTCTTCAGGAATTATCTTGTTTCAGTTTTCAATAACTAAAATTGTGTGTGTGTGGTGAGGGGGGAATCTCAAGTTATTTTTGTCCTCATTAAGGACCATTTCCCTCCCTTCCCTCTCCTTCTGCACTTCACTTATCTTCTTAATTATTTACTTATCTATAAAAACAGATATATAGTACCTATCTCACTGAACTGCTGTGCGGATTAAATGAGACCCTAAATGGAAAATACTTAGCCCTGAAAATGGTCTGTAAATGCTACCTGCTATGTTTTTACTAATTTGTCTACTCAAGAAATTCCAATAGATCTGGGACCAGTGTCTGAAAACTACTTATATCTCTAACATATTAACTGCCTACAGCAATAACTCTTGTAAAGATGTTCAGTTATTTTCTAGGGATTCTGCTTACTGTGACAGAGAACTGTCTCATCTGAAAATTTTGTCAAAGGGCACCATGACAGCAGTCTCCCAAATATATAAAATTATAAAGAAGAATCACCTGGAGCACTACATAAAATCCAAGTTACTGAGTTCCACCCCAGGGAACCAAAACTATCTCCAGGGTAGAGGCCTAGGTGATTATTTAAAGGTAAATAATTACTCCAGATGATTTTTATGATCAGCAAGTTTGGGAAACACTGAAGGGACCTCTCACTCCATCCTAATGGTGGCTACTATAAGCCGTAAGCATCGTTTCTATTTACTCATTAGGCCATTGTTTACCAGAAAATTTCTTAAGTCTTTTCTATCTTACTAGCTTGTTCTTCTGAATTGAACTAAAGTCACCTGGGGAGGTCAGCTGCCAGTGGGTTTTTTTATAAGTGGTGCTTTGAAAAGGTTCTGTGTTTTTAGTTAACTCACCCTTTCAAACTAGTCGGGGCCTGTGCCTCATTTCTGAATTGCCCCCTCTTGAACTTCCTCCTGCAACGTCTCCTTTTTGATCTCTGTCTCAGGTCTAGTTTGTTTGTCCCTTAACTTCATTTCTTGAGAAGAACATTTGGTGCTTTCCCAGTTCACGACGCTTTGCTGGAATAGTCAATTTCCAGGGATTTTACAGGCTGGCCAAAACAGTTTGTTCAGAACAGCGACGCCGGTGCAGAGGACTGGCAGCCAGTCGGCCAAGCATTTCCTGACTCTGCACAACCGCCCGTGACCTTGGACCAGCGAGCGAGCCAAGCGCCGCCCGCCCCACTCCTTCCCGGCGGCACGAGGGCAATGCTCAGGCTGGACTTTAGAACCAGGGAGTGGGAGGGAACTGGACGGGGGAAGCTTCGTAAACAGGTGAAAAGCTATACATCAGAAGCTATACATGAGCTCATTTTCTCTTCTCTAGGTGAATCGTCCCAACTCGTTCTTGACGGGGACCAGGGAGGAGGGGGAGGGGAGAAAGGAGGAAAGGGAAGTGTCTGCCAAGGGCTCGAGACAAAGCGTGAGAACTCAGATGGCGAAAATCAGGGTTGACTGAGAAAATCGGAAGGAGAGAGGCTGAGGGCGGACAATCGGGTTAAAAATAGAAACTCATCCTCCACAGGACTAGTTCTTTCCAGCTCCACCCTGCGGCCGGCAGCCCAGCCGGTGACTCGGCTCCGCGCAACGGCAGCGCGGTCAGGCTGAGCCCCGCCTCCCCGACCCGGTGACTGGAGCCGGAGGCGCGGCGTCGGGCACGTGACGTCACCGCGCGCTCCCCGCCGCCGCCGTCGGGGTTTTCGCTGACGCACAGACCCCGCCCCTCCCTCCCACTTTGCCTCACTGACCGAGCGGCGGGCGGAGAGAGCACGTCAGTCGGCCGGAGCGGGGAGCTGTGTGCACCTCCACTGGGGACTCGTCGCTCCCGGGAGCCGCGCAGCTCCCTTCGCGGTAGCAGAAGCGACAGAGAGCGCCATCCGCGGACCGTTGCGGCGCCCAGGCCTCGTTGCGCGCGCCCCGCTCGCCCTCGGAGTCGGCCCAGCCCGCCGCTGGTGGAGGCTGAGGCGACGACGGGCGACCGCCGCGAGCCGCCTTAGCCGCTGCGGCCTTCGATCCTCCCTCCGCCTCCTTCTTTGCCCCCCCCCCCGCTTCCCTCCTCCCACTTCCCGAGCTCCGGCGTGTCCCGGCCACGCTCGGTGTCGCTGCGGGAACAAAGGAGGAACCCGCGGCGGCGACACCACCTCCGCCTGCGGCTACGACCTGCTCCCGGCCGGCCGCGGCGGTTCCAGGGCGGCCGGCTTACCTATCCCGGAGGCCTCGGCCCGGCTCTACTGCGCCGGCGTCGCGCGCGAGCCCGGCTCCTGCCCCCGCAGGGTGAGTGGTGCGGAGCTGGGGGAGGGCGCCCGGCTGCTCGTGCCGGGCCGGGGGTGGGAGTGGGGGCTGGGACTCCGCGGGCCTCCGGCAAAGCGTGAGCGACTCGCGGAAGGCGGCGTCCGGGGGAGGGAGCCCGCCCGCCAGCTCAGGAAGCACAAAGACGGAGGCGTCATCCTGTCGTCGTGGCTGGAGGCCCGGTTCCCTGCGCCCCCGGCTCACTCGCACACGCACGGTCGGGGGAACAATGCCCAGCTTGCGGCCTCCGGGGCTTCGGGCCTCTCTCTAGTCCGTCCTGGTCGCCTTCCGCGGTGGCGCCTGGTGTGGGTGGCCTGACCGGGAAAGACAAAGGCGGTGGCGGCGGCCGCCGCGCCCCCGGCCCCTTAACCGCCGCACCCCTCATCTCTGCCTCCTCGGAGGAGCCGTTCAGGGTCGGGGTTGGGCGCGGGATGGGCAGGGTGAGGGGCTGGCTTGGCCTGCGGAGCTGCTGTTCTGCATGACTCAGTGGTTTTTGAAGAAGGCCCTGCTCGGCTTTCCTGAGCTAGGCCTTTGCTCAGAGATGCATGGGGACAGAGATGGGGGACCAGTGGGACCCGAACTTGTTTTAAAATCCCCTGGAACGTTGGGTGAGGGGGACTTCTGTCGACGGGTTTTAGTTTTACCGATGTCGCTGCATTTCTCGCCCAAGATCTCTTTCGTGAAGGAAATGGAGCACCTTCCCCTTTGTTTCGTGCATTTAGTCTGGTGAACGTAAAATTCTTTGCTCTTTTCCCACACACTGTGAGGAGCAGTGTTTTGGGAAAAGGCCCAGATTCTCTGAATGCCTCTTAGGAATCTTGTCTAAGAACATACTAGGGTAAAGTAGTATATATAGGTCATAGAGCCATAGAGCTACTGTTCCTAAACTTCGCATTCAGGTAATTTACAGACTTTTAAAAAAAATCTAAATGAATTGCATTTTACTCCTTAGTTTTAAAAGTAGGATTTGAGAACTGAATTGGTGAAAATATTGCAATTTTATTTTTCAAGTTTTTTCAAAAAATACCCCCCCAAAAAGATTTGTTTTATTTTTCCCTATTTTCTGTCTCTCAGGGCAGGTATTAAGCCTGAAAAGGAGCCTTTAAAAATCACAGTAATCTTCTCTGTTTGCAAAGAGGGAACCGAAATCTGGAGAGTAAGGGCTTGCCCAAGGTCACTGGCTTAGTTAGAGGTACATTAGAGACTAGAACTCCGATCTCAATTCCAGGTGGGGTGGACATTCCTAACATTTTTGTGCACCTGAAAGAACTAAATTTCATGGGTGTAAAAGCCTTTTGTTATTCATATTTGAGGCTGGAGAATTTTCAGTTACATGCCCCCCAGTCTTTTAGGTTTTTGTTTTGTAGTTATGAATTAGAGGAAGCCACAAACTATAAAGAGAAACATTTCAGCTGTAAAAAACTGTAAAAATAAACATTTTAGCTATATCTGATAGAGCTGACCCATGAATGCTCAAGTTTGTAACAACTAGAAAGTTACTAAATAATAATGGTATTGAATTTTTCTAAAATACTGCAAAGTAGGAGAATACTGTATCTAATGGTGAACTAATCTCCCCCTCCTGCCCCCCTGCAAAAAAAAATTGCCACTAAACAGGAGAGTTCTTTCTGCCTTGATGCTCTCTCCCTTTGCTTGATTTTTAGACAGTCCTTTTGGCTTCATGAGTGATTAATGATGCTTGCGTCTTCTAGATTGAATTTGAGATTGTTCTTTAGCCATCCCTACATTAGAAAAAACTGTAGGAACCTTAATGGCATTTTTTTCTTTTGTTTTCTTACTGTGTCAGATACATGAACGCTGCATCCTTAGTTCTTGGGGTTGTGTAGGAGTTGGCAGGCTCCGAGATATAAATAGAAGCTGATTTCAGAGGCCCCTGTTGACTAGGCTTTATGTGAGAGCCTCCATCCAGCTCAGCCTGTCACATTGCAGCCTTGTGACAGGCTGAAGCGCCCTCCCATGTGATCCAAGCTTCTGAGAAATATTAAGGCAAGCTGTGCACATGTGATGGCATTTAAAAGCTGGCTTTCTACGAGGAAAAAAAATCCAAAAAGTGGGAGGCCATGTAGGAAACTAACGTCCTGGTGTCTCTTGTGTGAATTGAAGGTAGATGTGTTTTCTGAAGAAAGGTGGAATACTTTGCGTATGAAGTCCTGGGATGAGATTCCCCCACCCCCATTTATCTAAGTGAAACATGATTTTAGAATTGGATTAGCTAATATTAATATGGGTTGACTCTTAAGACAATTTACCTTTAAAGCCACTGTCAGACGACACTAGAAGTTAGTGTAGAAAGTGACTTAGCATAATTCTTCAAGCTGGCTTTAAGGAAGGACCCTACTTTTTGCATGGGGAAAGACTCGTAACTTTGTATGGTGGGCATGCAGATAAATACACTATTTGAAGCATTTTTTGCACGTTATACTCAAAATTTTAAAAAACCAACTGAAAGTGTTTTAATAAACTTCATAAGTGATGTTGAAATATTTGCACTACCCTGCTCCAAATGAGTCAGCTGAATTCCACTTACTATTTAAAGAGACAGTGTCAACTAAATTAGTACTATTGTCTGAAGTAAGTTGCAAATACTGATCAATCTATACAAGCTTGATTGGCTTGAAATATTTTCAAGCTTTAAATATGGTGTCTTACTAGCAAAAGGAAAGACTACTATCACTTAAATGTTTAGGAGAATAAATGTCAGAATTCTAGCCAGGTCGAAATTGGTTAGCCCTCTGCCCCCGCCCTTTAATAATTTTGGTAGAAAATGTTAATACTTTTTAAAACATTGTTTTTAATAACTCACTAAAGAGTGTATCCTAGTATGTGATGGTTGGAAAAAGCCTTATGAAATTCTAGGGAATAAGCTCTAGCTTGAAGTAAGCTACCGTGCTTTTTTGAAATGTTTGTAACTTAATAAAGCACCTATATTGTCAACATTAAGGTACATTGACATGACAATGACCACAAGTTACACGATCTCCTTTTGAGTACTTTCAAATATGCTTTTTGTACATTCATACACATTTTATGGTAACATGGAAACCCTCCAGTGTTTTCTTTTTTAATTTTTCTTAAATGTTTATGTTCTGTTAACTCAGGAAATTTACTAAATTTGGCAAAACATTAGTGTATTTGTGCTAATTTTAACAAGGCTTCTGGAAAAGCAAGAGTATGCTTCCTGTATAAAGCTCTTTCTGATAACCTAGCATTAAATATTAACCATTACTAAAGGTTTTGTATTTATATCGCTTTGCTATATTGAAATTGAGAATGGAAAGGTTTCATTACTTTCTGGTATGAGGAAAACACGCTTGTTAAAAGTTTTAATAGAACTGTTGGCTGACAAACCTATGGCTGAAAATTTGTATGTTGCAGGTTTCTGGGCACTGACTTCAAAGTATACTCAGACCCAGATTTCACATGTCAACTCTAAAACAAAAGGAATTTTCTATAAGTAACTGACCCTACCTCTAAATTCTTAAAGAGCTTCACTTTCTGGTGCCAAGCTAACAGGAAAGGCTAATTGATCCACCAGCTCTCTTTCCAGCCTTATAAAGGTGTTGCAGCATTTTGAAAGTACAGATGCTCTCTTCCCTGTAGCAGGATTGTTGAATTACTAGTGGGCCCAAGTGTGTTCAGGTGTTTTAAGAACACTCTAGAGCTGCATCCAATATATACAGCTAGTTTAAAGAACCACTAGTAGATACCGAGTCAACAGTTGATTGTGATTATTTGAAATGATATGCCTATAGTGCTGGAGAGCTGAAAGTGATTTTAAAATACCAATTGCACTAATTGATTTAAACACAATTCTGATATCTGGAAGGGTGACCTTTTCAGGAATTAAAACAGACATTGACAGGTAAAATCACACATTTTAATGTATAATGGCAGAATTGTTCTAAAGAATGTGAAGTCATAATAGTTCATTATTTATCAAGCTAAAACACAGTTTCTTTTATGTACTTTGTTTTATAAAGGCAAAATATAATTTAGCCTACCCTTTTTAAAGATAACACAATTTGGGCCTTTGTTAGAAACAGACTCAGTGCTTAGAAATGACAAAGGTACAATCGTGACTATCATACTAATTTAGTGATTCTGTGTTTTGTTTTTGTTTTTTTGATTACATGCTAGTTTCTAAAAATTTTTTTGTTGTTTTGTTTATAGGAGAACAATGGCTCAGGAGACTAACCAGACCCCAGGGCCTATGCTGTGTAGTACAGGATGTGGCTTTTATGGGAATCCTAGGACAAATGGAATGTGTTCTGTTTGCTACAAAGAACATCTTCAGAGACAGCAGAATAGTGGCAGAATGAGCCCAATGGGTAAGTTGTTTCCAAGGAATAACCCATTTGAAGAACTGGTGGACAGAAAATGTAGAACTAAGAATTGGGTCCTAAGACTGAACCAATGCTGAAAGTCCAAGGAGAGAAAAACCCAAGAAAACTTGAAATTTAAAGCAACAGCTCAAGTGCTTTACATACTACATGAGGAATGAGTGACTGTCTACAAGCATCTTCTAGGTTTTTCATTTTCCTTTTTGAGGTTTTGTTTCATACTTGTGTTCACTGGATACGAATTTTTTGGTTTTGTTTGTTTGGATATCACTTAAATAGAGGATTCTGCAGCACAATGAAAGTACTTAAGTCACTAACCTAATGAAATGCAAGTATTTGTTACTTATTAATAGTTTTGTTCCTGAGTGTTTGAGGTGTTGCTTTGTTTCTTACAAATCCTTTTTTTAAATAGGAACAGCTAGTGGTTCCAACAGTCCTACCTCAGATTCTGCATCTGTACAAAGGGCAGACACTAGTTTAAACAACTGTGAAGGTGCTGCTGGCAGCACAACTGAAAAATCAAGGTAAGATTGAATGTTTCTGGGTTTTTATTATTATTACTATAGGAGGAAATAAAAATAACTAACATAATTATGAATGTTAATAAAAAGGATATTATGTTATTTCAAATATATTACATTATCATAAGGCAGTTAATATATCAGATGCCCTTTGTTTTGCATGTGTTGCACAATTGGAGATTCCAGTGTCTTTTAATATATGATCTTGTAGGTCACTGAGTGAAGGTGTATATCATAACGTACTGCAGAACAATCTCAAGTATGCTATGTTGAGAATGCGTGCTTTTATTTCCTTGTGATTGAGGTGTAGGGATTGTAGAGAATGAGGTTCTGTAGACTATATTGTAATGCCACGCAAGACATTTTGGCAAAGCTGCCCCTTTTGCTTTCCTTATTCTCAACCATTTGTGCTGGGCATCTTTTTTAGATTATTTAGCTCCATTTGGCCATGTTGGAAATACTATATAATTTAAAGTTGAACTGACAACTTACCTCACAGAGAAGTACCCCTAACATCTTTAAAAATGTTTGCTTGAACTCAAATAGAAATGTGCCTGTGGCTGCCTTGCCTGTAACTCAGCAAATGACAGAAATGAGCATTTCAAGAGAAGACAAAATAACTACCCCGAAAACAGAGGTGTCAGAGCCAGGTATGCTTTTTGTTTAATATTAGTTGAGTTCTGGATTTGGTGGTACGAGAAAGGGTTGGTTGGGGGTATTCTTTCCTTCCCATTGATGGACCAAAGAGGAGCAAGAGCTACAACACGTAGACCGAGCAAACCACTGTCTTTAAAGTAACTTGTAGTGTGAAATAGTCACTCTTTATTCTCTTCTTTGCCCATTTCCCCTTAACCTCACACCCACAAATCAGCAAAGTTTATAATACAAAGACTGGAAGTACTAAGAATTTCATAAAGTTAGAAGGTAGTTCACCAATATATTTTAGAAGTATCTAAATCATTAGAGAAGACATACAGAGAAAATTATATAGATTAGATTCCAAAGCCATCAAAAATGTTACAATAAAAAATTCAGCCTTGATATTAATATTGTAGAAAATATTTGAGCAAAAAACATACTGAACACTAATAAAACTTCCAAGTTGAAGTGTTGGATCCCTACGGGAGTTAAAAACTCAGTATGGAAATGCATTTTGGTTTTCATTAGATAGTGACTGATTGCTCTGGTGTTGCCAGTTTTATTTGAATTACCTGTGCTAGACCCTAGAACAGTGATCTGCCTATTTTATAGCGCATCTAGTTCATTTGATCAATTACTGACTGGTACAGTATTTACTGAAGACAGTATAAAACTTTATTGTAAGGAAATAGGGTCAATGGATATGTAATCTGCTTTGAGGCTTGCTTTTGCTAATATTACATAGGCAAGCTTATGTGAACCATATCAATCTTAATTGATAAAGTTAAGATGAAAATTTTAAGTTGGGCAGGGGAATCCGTATTTGGCATTTTGAAATGAATTCCATCCTTCTGAAAAATTGACCAAATTCATATTTGTGGGGCTTTTGTTCTGTGTTTTTGTTTTTTTAACACAAAATTACTATGACCTTGGAATAATACTCTTTCGGATTAGATCTGCAGCTATTCTGTGCATTTATTATTTCTTGGTAGACAATCTGTAGTTTGCTGCTCTTTGCCTTTTCTGTATCATTTTTCTCTTCTTAACTCCCTTTTTTCCCTATATGTCTTGGGAACCACTATTCAGTTTTCAGATGTGGCCAAGGAAATGGCTGTCATCTCCTCCCCTAGACTATTCTCACATACTGTTCTTTACCATCATACCATCAGGAAAAATTATATTAAGGCTGCCATAATAGATTATTAGGAATAAGTAGTAGCTGGAATACCACTGTTGATCTAATATTAGGCTGTTGATCTCACTGGGTATATTACTAATGCAAGTAAATTATAAATTTGGAGAGAATTTTAGAGTAAGTTGTCATTAAACCAATAGGTTTGCTCTGGAGCTTCCGATTTATGCTGATAACGTTAGTGCTGTCCTATTGTTTAGGCAGTAATTTTACCATTGTATACATTAATTTGCTATTTTTGAGGTTTGGATTAATGTTAAAACTCAGCTAACAGTACTTCTGGTGTCGCTGAATTTTATAAAAGTAGAATTAAATTTTGGTATTTTTTAAATAACCTGGTGGTAATGTGGACTTTAATACAGTAATCTGCATTCTTATATTGACAAATTCTGTTGATGTCATATATGAACTAAAACTTGAATCCGTTTTAGATAGAGAAACAGGAACTTTTAAAAGTAGATCATATCTCTAGTTGTCCGAACTATATACCCGGTTTACCTAAGTATCGCAAAGTAAATTAAAACTGCTTTAAATATTCTTGTTTTGCCTATAGAATGCTATTTAATCTAAAGTCACAACTCTTCAAATTCTTACGCTGTCCTAAAAGGACGGTGTTTGCTAATCTTTCAAAAGAAAGAGCTTTTTATAAAAATTTTCCAGGTTTTCTACATAAGAAAATAAAATGACAAAGTAATGTGACATTTTGGGATCTGAAGTTAATTAGGAATTAATGATTTGAGTTCTACTTTTTGAAATTTGCTGGTTTTATCTACATAATTTTTCTTTTTTCTATTAATTTTACTACCAAAATGACTATAGTTACGTACCTCAGAAGTTGGCAACCATATTTACTGAGTAGTAATGAATTTGAACTGCCCTAATTAAGAAGTTTGCGTTTAGGCAATTGCAATATGGAAAAGCTGAGCAGGTAACCACATCTCTCAGGTCTTTAAAACTTAAAATTAGGATTTTGTTTCCTAGTACTAGCTGTTAAGAGTGAATTTAAAGGAATTTGAGCGATCATTTAATAAAAATTTACAGGGACAAGTTGTATTATGTTATTTGGCAAGAAATGCTCAGATTTGAAAGTTCCGATATTGAAGTAGAAGATTTTATTTAAAGTACTTGTTTTCAGGAAAGGCTTCTTAAACACTTCCACTGAGACTCTTACTGTTTCTCTTAATTTTTTTTTTAACTTAGATAATTGTCAGCCAGTGAACTCTTGACAGATTTCTGATTTTTACCCTTGTTTTTCAGTTGTCACTCAGCCCAGTCCATCAGTTTCTCAGCCCAGTACTTCTCAAAGTGAAGAAAAAGCTCCTGAGTTGCCCAAACCAAAGAAGAACAGATGTTTCATGTGCAGAAAGAAAGTTGGCCTTACAGGTACTACAGAACACATAGCACCATGTATATTCTACTGCTGAGATTTAACAGTAACTCCTTAAGAGACTCCTAGTTATTCCCTAAGGGACTTGTCAGTCTTGCATATAAAACAAAATGTCCAGCTTTCAAGAATAGAAAGTTTCCAGAGTAGACTAAAAGTGGGACAACGAGGAGAAGTTGAGTTTGATTTCCATCTCTCTCTAATCATATGAAATCCTTTCCTAACTTCAGGCCTTCTCAATCTCCTTTATTGAATTGATCATCCCTTTTGATTCTTTCCTTTGTTCTCCTGGGGGAAAGGTAGCTGAATTAAACAGTAAGCACCTAACTTTGAACCAGGCACAAAATGGTCTACGTACTTTTTAATTTTAATTGTTTCCTTTAAATATCAGAACTGTATGGTTCTTTTCCTAGGTTTCACATTACCCAGTTAACTTATGGTAGGACTAGGATTTGAATTCAGTTCAGCCTGACTCCAGAGCCTGTGTAATTTCTACTCTGTATAGGACCTACAGGAGTTTATGGGAGAGAGTTAACTTGAATTTCTCATCATTTTAAGAAAGCTTAAAAGCATTTTCACGATTTAAAGTGACAGACTCTTCCATGTTGCAAAGATCCATGAAAATCTGATTCCTCTTCTGTAGTGACTTAATGCCAATTCGTTGTTGTTTTTTGGGTTTTTGTTTTTTGTTTTCTTTTAATTGCTACAAGTTCCCAAGTG
The DNA here is from genome assembly GCF_048773025.1 of Camelus bactrianus. Taxonomy (NCBI): domain Eukaryota; kingdom Metazoa; phylum Chordata; class Mammalia; order Artiodactyla; family Camelidae; genus Camelus; species Camelus bactrianus. The sequence goes on along the minus strand of NC_133542.1, from coordinate 37,365,361 downwards.
ACTCTACTTCCTCTTATATGTATAGGGTTTGACTGCCGATGTGGAAATTTGTTTTGTGGACTTCACCGTTACTCTGACAAGCACAACTGTCCTTATGATTACAAAGCAGAAGCTGCAGCAAAAATCAGGAAAGAGAATCCAGTTGTTGTGGCTGAAAAAATCCAGAGAATATAAATTACTACTTGTGAAGAGACTGAAACTTTGTTTTTATTTTAATATATCGTAGGAAAACATTAAAGAGCAGATGCATGGCCATTTTTCTTTGATGTTCTCCAGAGTTTTACTTCACACTTGTCTGTCTTATAGTTGATATTTTAGGTTGTTTGGGTGTTTGTTACAGGCAGAATTGGATAGATACAGCCCTACAAAATGTATATGCCCTCCCTTGAATAAAATTGGATGAAAATCTGCACAGCAAATTGAAATACACAGATAACAGGGACAAAATTTAGTTCCCTCGTGCCAAACAAAATATGTGAAATATCTGCATGTTTGCAGCATATCTGCCTTTGGGAATGTAATCAAGGTGTAATCTTTGGCTAGTGTTATGTGCCTGTATTTTTTTTAAAAAATGGTACACCAGAAAAGGACTGGCAGTCTACTTCTACCATAGTTAAACTTCACGCTGTTAATTTCTACATGTTCTTTGGAAGCAGGAAGAAAGCTATAAAGTGGATCAGACCTTTCCGTGAAACCAGTGTTCGGTGCCATATGTGAGCCTAGTTAATTAGTCTTCTAAAAGCTGTCAAATAAGACATTCTGTGAGAGGTATACATCGCAACTGGTTATAAAGAGTAAACATCAAGCCAACAGGGTCTTGAGCTATCTTTGAAACTTACTGTGCTGGCCTGCACCAGAAGATGTCTGCATTATTCTCATTGCTAAAAATGCATAGCACAGAACTGCACTAGGATTAATTTGTTTAAAAGAAGAATTAAAACTCTACGTTTGGTTTTCACATACAGCAGCTCTGTTGAATAACATGCATCTGAATTTTAAGTTGCAAAGGTATCTCAATAATTTTTCATGTGCATATTTTGTTGAGTGTTTTGGTTCAAGAAAGAATGTTTAAAGCTTTTTTAAAGACTTCAGTTCTTAATGTAACTGTACCCTTCTGCATGGAAAATCATAACCAACATGGCTGCAGTAGACTTCTTAGTGGTATCCAGCACCACTTGCAGAGGGCTGCTTTATCATATTAATTGTACTTGGGTGTAGGACTCTAGTGTTCTTGGGTGTATTGCATGGGCTGCATTATCTACAGCATTGTACAATAACAACTAGAAGAGGCAGTATACTTCACTGATGCTTGTCTGGTAATATCACTTCTGTGTTATAATGGAAGGTTTTTTGTGATGTATGAAACTTGTGTTTTTTTATATATAAATGAGTATAGTTAGATTAGTGTCGTGGTAATGCCTGTTTTCATCTGTAAATAGTTAAGTATGTACACGAGGCACTACTTCTGATTTACTGCAGTGTTCAGTCTTAGTTTTTACTTTTATTCTTAAAGCATTCAGTTTTGCTTTCAATTTTCTGTATCTTAGTTTCAGTTAGATCTGCAGATGTGTACAGATAGTTCATATTTATGTATTGCACATAATCATGCTATTCAGCATTGATGCTATATTGTATTATGTAAATAATAAAAGCCATGTACAGAGGGAAACTTCCACTTGTTCATTGGGTTTTTAAGCCATAGTTAGAAATCCTAAAGGGGGATAATTAGAAAATGTTACATATTCAACTTTTTAGTTGCGTATGTAGACTTTGCATGGCTATATTGTAAACTTTTTTCCATTGCCATCCCTGAACATGATATATTCAAGTGAGAACCATGAGATGAGTGTTGTGAAACATCTTAAGTATGGTATGTAGTAGACAGTTTAATTTTGAAGAAATGTATAGGCAACTTTTAGGATCAAAACAGTCTTAGAACTTAGGCCATAGTTGTTCAATCTTCACATCTCTTCTTTAATTTTTTTATTTCATTTTTTGCTTTATAAGTAACACTTTATGCATGACAATTTGTGTACAAAAACCGGCAAAGTTTTACCTTTTAGGGGTTTGATTCTAATGTTGAGATGGACCCATGGGCTTGGTCTTTGCAGGTCACAGATGTCATGTGAGATAAGAAAGAATAAGGAATGACAGTGACATGCTGACCTTGCCAATGCAGTTGCTGAAGTGAGATAGCAGAACCGTGGCTTCTCAATGATGGGATTTGAAATGGAAATGCCTGATGCACTACTATCTGTCACAGTTGTTTGGATGCTGCTACTTTTGCTTCAGGTGGGAGGAAATATATACTGTACTTAGGATGAGCTAAAGGATAGTTATCTCCTAAAATACGAAGGATATTGAAGTCACAGTTGAGCTGAAGTTCTGGTATTTGGAAGACAAACTTAATTTTTATTCGAAGTTTCAAGATGTATTTTCCCTCTTAATGCTATCTCTGTCATCAAACATTTGATAGATTTTTAAATATTAAGGTTTTGAAATCAGAGTAGTGGGGTATACAGAAGACTTAGATGGGAAGATGATGGACCCTTCAACTTCATTGGTCTGTAATGATCTTTGAAATAAGTAGCATGAAATTACAATAATTTCCATAATCATTTCTTATGAGAAACATTAATTTAGAACATTTAGCTTTGTGGATTTGATTTGTCAGGAACATCAGTTGTGGAGAAGAATCAAATGTGTAAAGTAAGGCAGCTAGGAAGATTCAATTTCACCTAGACTCCTGTACTCAAACCTAAATTTTTTGGGGGAGGACGGTGATAGGAATTAGCTGTATGGCCTAGAGCTAGTCCTTTTGTCAAATCTATTCTTCAGTGGACTTCATCTGCAAAACTAGAGCCTCTGGTTTGAGTTGGTGTTTCCCACAGCATGAATTTGGAAAGGAAACAATTTTGAGTGGGATGGCATAGTGATTAAGATTATTGTCCCTGGAGCCCTGCTTCTTTATCTGTAAATAAGGATAGTAACAATGCCCAGCACATAGTAAGTGTTCCCTATTAAATTTCTTAAGAACTTAGGTTTTTTTTTAGAGCAATTTTAGATTCACAGCAAAATTGAGAGAGGTAAGTACAGACTTCCCATGTACCCTCTCCTGCCACACATACATAGCTCCTCTGTTACCAACACCTACCACAAGAGTGGTACATTTGTTAAAATGACACATCATAATGACCCAAAGTCCATAGTTTGTAATTCACCGTTGTTTTCTATGGGTTTGGACAAATCTATGATGACATATCAATCATTATAATACAGAGTATTCACTGCCCTAAAAAATCTGCTCTGCCTACTCCTCTGCTCCACCCCAGCTCCTGACAACTACTGATCTTTTTACTGCCCCCATAATTTTGCCTTTTCCAGAATGTCACATGGGATCAAAAAGTATGTATGTAATTTTTTCAGATTGGCTTTAGTTAGTGTTACTCATTTAAGTTTCCTCCATGTTTTTTCATGGTTTGATAACATTTCTTTTTAGTGTTGAATAATCCATTTTCCAGATGTCCCTCAGTTTATCCATATACCTACTGAAGTACAACTTGAAGCTTCAAAGTTTGGGCAATTATGAATAAAGCTATTGTAAACATCAGTGTGCAGGTTTTGTGTGGAAAAACTTCAACTCCTATGAGTAAATGCCAAATGTGATTGCTGGATTGTATGGTAAGAATATATTTGATTTTGTAAGAAACCACCAAACTGGCTTCCAAAATGGTTGTACCATTTTGCATTCCTGCCAGCAGTGAATGAGTTTCTGTTGTTCCACATCTTCACCAGTATTTAGTGGTGTCAGTGTTCTGGGGTTTTGGCCATTCTAATAGATGTGCAGTTAAATTTCATTGTTTGAATTTGTATTTCCCTGATGACATGATGTTGAGCATCTTACAGGATTCTTAATTTGCCATCTGTGTATCTATGATGAAGTGTCTAGTAAGGTCTTTGGACCATTTTTTAGTTGAGGTTGTTTTCTTACTGAATTTTAAGAGTTCTATATTTTGGATAAGAGTTCTTTATCAGATGTGTCTTTTGCAAGTATTTTCTCCTAGTCTGTAACTTGTTCTCTTGGGGTATTGTTAATTTTAATGTCCTAGAGTAATGATTTCTAGAGCTTGGAAAGAGAATTGTTTGATAACAAGATTGGTTGCATTAAGTCTTACATAGTGAAAAGGCAAAGGTCTGTAACTTTTAAAAACTTTAATGTGATTAGAATCATTTTTTTCAGCTGCATTAAATGAAGTTATTTGCAAGAAAACTAAAAATGAGCAAATGTCTACTAAGTAATTTAATAGCAACATGTTAAGCATGCTGTTATAATTGTATTTTTTGAATTGATACTACATTCACAGGGTTCAAAAATGAATTTATTGATATACATTGAGAAGCATAGCTTCTCATCCTGTCACATGTGTCCCACTCCAAAGACACATTTTAGGTACCTGTCCTAAGTTGGAAGGTTTCTCTCTTCCACATCATGTAAACATCTGACTGTGTACAGAGACTTAATTTGACTCTTGTTTGCCTAATTGTTGGCAAAGTTCTTACAGCGATTTTTGTTCATAAATTTAGCTTATAATTTTGGAGAGAATGATGGGTGTGGTTTCTGGTTGATGAGCAATAGATTATGTAGCCTTAATAGAAGGGTTTCTGTGGGTGAAGTAGCACATTGTTAATGAAAGTAATTTGAAATTTGATAAAGAAGTTTCTTATGTTTGTACAATCTGCTTTAAAGCAAAGTACATGTACAGCAGAATACAGAAGTGCCATTTAATGATTTACTACTATTTTCACACACAAACACTGGTTTTTAATTCATATAAAAGCAAAGAGCATTGTTTTGTGTTTTCTCCCAGAGTGCCTTTCTGTTCTAGTCCTAGAAGTAAGTTAAACCATCTTGTGGCATAAATGTAAGATTCCATGTTGTCTGCCAAGGACTACTATCCTTTTTAGTATAGGTACTGATTGGCTGTTGAACTTCACATGTGATACTTAGATTAACAGCAAGACGACAGAAGTTATGTGTTATTTTCTAGTTGGTTAACTGCATTGAATGTTTTTTCCTGATGATACTGTTTTGAACTGTCACCACGGAACCTCAGATTGTATATGTCTGAAATGATTGATAATATAACCAAGGCTGTTCAGGAATTAGGGTATTCTATTAGCCTATACAGAAGTTAATAAATCTTTATAACACATTCTTAAATTTTAGTTGAGTGCAAGAACTGTTCACAAAATAGCAATTACTTAAGCACATGCTCTTGTTAGAGCTTAGGAAGCAGCCAGGGAAAATATAGGCTAGCCTAAATGAGTTCAACTTAAACACTAGTGTCTTGAGTAAATTTCTGAAATTGATCTTGTGTGTATAATCCATGGCAAATTAAAAAATGGTAGCTGTTACATGTTTTTACCCTCTCTTCCCTCCCTATTACTAAAAATGCATTCAAACATGCAAATTTGAATACTATGCAAATAAATATGATTTAGACTATTTTAAAGCATTTCTTTTAAGAAAATATGCACCCTAGTGTTCTGGTTCCACATCCACCCTTATGAGAAAAGTACTTACTAGGGTGATGTTTCTTAAGGTACCCCTCCCTTAGGCATACCCCATGTGCTTAGAAATATCAACCAAATAACTAAAAATATTTGGCCCCTAATGTCCTGTACTAATTACTACTGTAAATGTAATTTGTAAAAATAATACTTACATATGAATAGTTAATATGCCACCCCACCCATTAACCTTTAGCATGTTATATTTTAGTAACAGTGAAAGTTATGTCTGAACATTTTTCATTTTTAGCTATTTATTTGATTGGCATGAAAATTAGATTGGTTTGAATGTCTGGGACAGCATAACCAGTTTTTCAGTGGCTAGGTTTATATATCAGGTGACAAAAATAATATAGCATGAGACTCCAGAGATTTAACAAAGTAATAATAACCTGTTAGGAAAAAAAAGTGTAATCTACAGGCATCAAAATACCATGCACTCATATTCAGGCATGGGCCTTTAGAGCATTCAAGTGATAGGCATGTTAATTTGGGTCTTTGATTAAAAGAAAGTGAGGCTTTTAAAAAGTAAATTAAGGGCAGTACTTTTTAACTGATTAATTGGGACCAAGAATTTTCTAGACTCTTAAGGTATCTTTAAGGATCCTAGACAAATTATCAGAGCTAACCAATAATCACAGTGATGTAAGACCCTTACACAGAAGGTCCCAGGTTGGACTGAACATAGCACTTAGTACTGAATTACAGCATTTCAAACTTTGTAGTAAAGTTCAGTGTCATGTATTTCTAAAGCCTAAGGACCAAAGGCTACTTTTTACAATGAGCTGGATGTATGGCGTGTAGTAGATACCAAATGAAAGGCCAATTATAGTTGTCACAAGAGGTTCTCGTGGGTTGCATCTGGGAAGCTATGTCATCCTCCGTTGAGAACTGAGAGGAGCAAATAGTCATATTTGACACTGGGTCTTCCCTCTATGGTTGAGGCAGGCCATCTGAGCAGGAAAAGTGAAGCATACATGGTTTTTAGTTTTCAAGGAGATCATCAACTAGTACAAGAAATAAGGATGATCTGAATTACTAAATTGGGCAGATTGATTCTATAACTGAGAAAGTAAGTTTGAGTTTTAGGAGGATGGGTGGTCAGAAATAATGTTGGATATCATCAGGTACATGTCATTACTTGAAGCCTTTTCTCCCAAGAACAATGCATCTTACAAAATTTGTTGCTTGTGGGTGGAGAGTAAGTTTTTCATTCCAGGCTGGGAAAACAATGTAGTTAATAGTGGTTAGATACTAGCTTTAAAGCCAGTTTGGGTTTGTGACTCAAAAACTGTGACTCTGGAAAAGTTATTAATCTTGAATACCTGTGTGGCTTCACCTGTGCAAACTTTAAAGCTTAAAATGATGTTAACCTGTAACACACTTAGTAATGTCAAGCACATTGTTAAGTGCTTGATATAGATTCGATGTTTCAACATTACTTAATGGCTAATAACCCCTGAAAGAAGGCTATATTCGCAGATGTTTAAGAGGCCAGATTCTGATCTGTGCGTTTTAACAATCAGTTGTTTTACTATCAACTAAAACTCATTTGGTGAAATGGAAACGAAATCCCACCACTAGTTTATGTTTGCAAGGCTGACAGTTCTTAAGCTGGGCCTCCTGTCCCTGAAATTGCATGCAAAGTTTGGTGTCTGTGTTTCTTGGTAGAATTTTCAAATTGATCAATGACTCAAAGATGACTCAGGATCCAAATGGCCTTCCTGGCCATTAAAATACTTGAATATTTTACGAGGGTGCTAGCTACTATACAAGCCAGGAATACCAAATCTGCCTTGTTCTGCTGCCTCTAAGACAATATCAGAAGAGCAGTACCTTTTCTCCTGTTAGAGGCAGTAACAATGGCTCCATGGGCTGAAGGAGAAAATGAATTGGTGGATAACAAATGTAGTCCTCAATCTTTTTAAAAATAATTTTAGTTTGCTTTTCCCTGATACCCTGTCCTACTCCTCTCAAACTCAGACCATTGTCTTAAGACATCATGCTTTGCATGATACACATGCTTGTAAGCCAAGAAAAGCAAGTTTCAAGCATGTTATTTTACATAGTGATTGTCTTAACCTTACGTAAGTCCAGATGTCCTCTCACAGTCTTGGCTGAATTGTCAGAGTATTATTCTGTGTGATAGAGAGAAACTAAACCATCTCTATACTGTTATTTCCAAGGCTAAAATAGTAAAGAAGTTGAAAATTACTATGAGTCAGTTCAGGACAACAGCATTTTATTACTGAGTGATCCCTCTTCTGGTGCATATTTTCTCCCTGAAGCGATATCCCAGCCTGTTATTGCTGGAAGAATGTCTTAGAATCAATCTTTGAAACTCTTCCAGTGCTTATAATTTTCCCAATCCAGACATACTGATCTAGACACAGAATGGACAAGATTTGCCTAAATCATGCCTTAAGAGTGGCACAGTAGCCTGAATCTTTTAGCAGAGGCATTCCCAAACCTGTAGATCACCAATATCAACTAGAGGGCTAAAAACAATAAAACACATACTTGGGTCTCAGTTCATTTTCACTAAATCAGAGTATCTGGGAGAATCTATTTTTGACAGCTCTCCCCTACATGATTTTGTTAATCAGATTTGGAAAATACTGTTTAGAATATATGTCTCCTCTCCCACAAACTAGGCCCATGGAGTATAAAGAGAGATGAGCTTGGACAGTCCAATGCCTCACTCCCTTGAACTGTTCCAAATGGAGCTTTCTGTTTCTCTGTATCATCCCCATTTTAAAGTGCTGGTGTGTGTGGTCTCTGTTAGAACTCTTGTATTTATTTTCTACCCATAATTCCTAATACCACATTAGAGTATTTTGCAAAATGCTGAGGCAGGAACAAACCCATTTTGGTTGTAATCGCGTGGTTCTTCAATATATGGCTCAAGACATTTCACCCAGAAAGTCCTTCCCAAAAGTAACCATGTAATCACATTGTTCTTTGGAGTTAAGTGAAACTCAGCAATAAAACTAAAACAATGAATGCTGCTGCTGTAGGCTTTGGAACCCATCTACCTATCTCACTTTAAAATTCATTGGTGGCACTCGCTCACTTTTACACTTCTCTGCCTGGGTACTCCACCCACATTATCTACCTGTGCATTAATAACCTTTTGTTTACCAGCCAGCCTTGAGGAGAGCTATTTAAAGCTGTAGTGGGGTGAGGGGGTAGGCTGTAGTTACTCTTCCCCAACTCTGGAGAAGACTTAAGGAAAGGCAGTGGGAATAAAGGTTTCATTAATATCATTTTTCGTCTTCATTGTGTGAGTTGTCCTGTGAGCAGGAATCCAAGACAAGAAAATCAGACAACTCCAGGCATACCCACTGTCAGTGCTCCCTGGCACAACTTCAAAATCTTGTTCAAAAGCATTTTCAGAACACTAGGCACCAATTTATTTAAATGTAAGTACATACTCAAAAGGTGGATATGAGTACATAGTTATTAGCAAGGCCTTGACTTTATCTCTCTAAATGCAATCCAGGGTCACATGAGCATACGCTAAGGAATACAAAAGGATTAGTAGAATGGCTTTTGGGTCCCAAGAGAGATGGGACAGAGTCATTCAGACAAGTATGCCTCATGATCATCACAGGAAGAGAGCAAGGGCCCCAGGGCTGCAGTGAGGTAGAGGTCACCTTAACTAAAGAGGCTGAGCATCCTTGAGTAACTGTCTCAAAGAGGAATGTAGGGAAGAAAAAAAAAATCAAGGACTTTGAAATTGGAGAAACCCAAGTCTTTGCTTCAGTTTTTAATAGGATATGGTTTGGGGCACATTATTTAACCTCTTTGTTTCTTCAGTGGGTAAGTGGGCCTAACAAGACAAATTGGGTTCTTGTCCCAGTTAAATGAAACAAAATCCAAAGAGGTGAGTACAACATTTAGCACAGAACTGAGGCTGATGCTTAAAAATATTTGCACAATTTCTTACCATCTCACCTTTCCTCTGCCCTCCACCCTCAACCCAAGCTATCTCAGCTGAGTTAAGAAAGAGCAGAGCTGGAAAGGAGTAGAGGAGACAGCAATGTCAAGCTCTCAATGATTACTGTATAAACAGAATGGTTTATCTCCCTCACATGATAGAGAAAGAGCCATAACCATCAAGATGAAGTCTGCTGGTGAGGACCCTCAGATGAATACTTGTCTAGGCCAGATTACCTGTGTTGCAAGAATAGGTCATCAGCTGTAGCCCAAGATGGATGGGTTTATGGGGTATGGGGGAGATGCAAGCCTCTGCAAGGTATTTAGAAGGATTCATGAGGCCCCTCCTGCAAAGAGCAGCAGGCTTCAAGAAGTGTTTTACACAAGGACAAGTGCAGAGATCGAAGGTGGGATGATCTCATACAAGGCAATAGAGTTCTTAAGATGAAATGTATTGACACTGGGGACTTTCTGAGAGAAAGTGGGGATGAGCTGTTGGGTAGTTTTCTCTTCTTGGTATCTTTTGACCTGAGTGTCTGCTGTGAGCTGGGCCATGTTGTAATTTAAGTTTACAGCGTCTCCATGGTGACCTATGATACATGGACTACACTTGAACTTCCGTGTAACCTGCTGTTGTAGATTATCTGAAGCTGACTCTCCACACTCCCATGAATGGGGCTGAACTTGATTTGGCTTGATGTGCCAAACCAGAGCCAACTTGTTAAAAAATTTCTCTTTATGTTTTCTTGCTTAGGGAAAGGTATCACATGTCATATTTGAACATGACAAATTTAATGTGGCATTTTTCTACCTGTACTACCAAAATTGAACCAATGAGATTCATTGAGTTCATTTTATTTAGTCCATTATGAGAATCCTAGGATTTTAAACCAGGAGTTAATCATTTCCTTAGCAAAGTCAGGTCAATAATGAAACCTTAAAAAGCCATGAGTTACAGTCATGGAGTGAGGACCCCATTATAATATCACAGTGGTTTTTCAGTAATGAACTGATAGTGACTTGGTCTCACATTTAGCAGAGATAACAAAAAGGATAATTCCAAAATCAGTCAGGTGATTATCAGAACCATTATTTATATGACTGTATTTCCCAGCACATACACAGGGGTTTGCTGACACTTGCTGTTCCTTAAAAAATGGTTCCTAGTTGGTGCTACTTCAAGTTGGACACTCCATGTCCAACACAAGACAACTGTTTTGTTTGGTATCAAAAAGCCAACCTGTATCATTTAGAAACTGGTTTTTACTGCACTTGTTTTTCTGATATGAAATGATTTCCAAGAATTATGGACTGTTGTACACTTTTTAGCTTGTAGCAACATTATAAAACACACGTATTAACAAACACTAAAACGTCAATAATCTTTTCCTATGACTTAAGGATAAACAAGTGGGCTACCGCAGCATTGTATAATAGTGGAGGAGGGCTCCCTGGACATACCACAGTGGGACGAGAGTCATGAGGGGAGTGCCGTGATACTGCCTCGTGGCCCAGCTCGCAGCCTCTGGCTCATGCAGGTTTATAACATCATCTAACTGAAACACACAAACAAACAAACAAAAACAGAGTTAGGTGCATTTAAATCCCCTGAATACAAAGACTGGCTTTGATGAATTCATCTTTTTATTTCCAGCATTTTTCACAGTGCCTGATCATCTCCTTCAAAAAACAGTATATGTATTTTTTTCAGCCTTCATCTACTTGTAATGAAAACTCATTATTTAGCATCTTATAATTTTTAACTACTTAAAAGGAGAAGAAAAATAAGCAGCAACAACAACAAAAGCAAAACAAAAAACAACAACAACAAAAAAAAACAGTGAGTGCCTCCCCTGTGTCACTCTTTCTCATTAAAAAGGTAGAACATATTTACTTTAGAGAACAAGATAGACAGTGCACTCCAGGTTTTGGAAACTAGCTAATTAAGTTCCCCCAAAACATCCTGCGATGTCCACCAGGGAGTTATTAGTTATTTTATTGATGAAAAGATTATCAATATAAAGAAAATAAATCATCTAGAAAAAAACCTCATGAATCATAAAATATTCTTAAAAAGAGGGAAAGTCTGCCCACTCTAGCTTGATGCAGAGCAGCAGCTGTTTTGACTGACCAAACCCAGAATAAAGTAGGAGCGTTTAGAACTGGACGTCTTAGCAAATACCAAATCCAGTTGGGACAATTGGGACAAATTGGGACACCTTGAGAAGAGGTTTGGTGGGCTGTACAGACAGGGGAATTTTAACAAAAATGACTAGAGAAGTAAGAAGAACAATTATAACTGACAGATCAGAACAGCCTGCTCAGATAAGCTAAAAATGAGTCAGACCTTCAGTATGATGACAACTTTGACAAGAATTTTGAAGTGACAACGAATGGAAAGCTTTACACGTCTAGATCCACACAACTGTTCATTAGAGCCCCCCAGGGGTTGATGCATTTAGCAAACGGTTGTTTTATGTACATTTTAACTTTCAAGTGCTTCAATAAATTACTGATAAAAATAAAACCTCATTTTCATATTTTTGAAATGGAAGACACGTCTTTAGATTTGGGTAAATCATTCTAAGTGTGAGTCCAGAGCTGGTGAGGTGAGAATGGTTTTTGTTTGCTAACATGACAATAGTGTGGCAAAGGTTTCAAAGACTGCTCCATCTGCAAATAAATTCTGCAGATTCCTTTGGAAAAATACAAAACAACTCGTATGCTGATTACAGCTCATTCTTATCCAGCACCACCCCCAAGATCTCATTTCATTTTAATCTAGTAAGCTCATTTGTTGCTACTACGTTAATTTCTTTCAAAATAGCCTGTAATTCAGACTCGCCTTTTTTCTCTTTAAACAGATTGATGAGGGTTTTTAAATTTTAGTTTTAATAATATTTTGGTAAATGTATACAGGAACTTTAAAAAAAATACGTCCTTAGCATTCAAAAGAAGCATTACTAGAATTCGGAAATTTCAGAAAGTAGGGGTAGGGGTAAAGAATAATGTGAATCATTGGGGTGGGATCAGGGGCAGACTCTCTGAAGGTTTATGTATCATTTGGCCATCCTCTAGAAATAAGAGAGGATTTTGTTAAAAAGAAATCTTTCAATCAATTATCAAGATATTTTTGATAGAAGTCTAAAATTCTTACTTCATTTTTAGTTGAGGATTTTAGCCCTCTTTCCTCACCCCTTGTAATTGTAAGAACAGAGAATGGAGAATCCATATTTTCCCCCCTTCCTGATGATTAGAAAATAAATGGTTCCCCAGACCAGTGTTAGAGGAGAAAACTATTCATGATGCTTGTTAAAGAGTGATGAGGCAGATTTCATTCAGGACCATCATGATAGGTGTAGGGACCACTGCAATAGACTCAGCTCCAAGTACAACAAGGAAAAGTGGGAATTTGTAGCCCCAGAGTAGGGTAGAGGGTCAGTGAATAGAAATTACTAAGAGGAAACATCAGGGGTAAGGGAGGATTCTGGCTAAACCAGCATCACAGGATTCGTGCTAATACGCAGGCCAGGGCCAATCAGATAGAGTGTAGGATTCTGGTTAAACTGCCTTAGGATTTCTCACTAAAATTGGACAATGCAGAGACAAACACAGAAGACCACAAGTCAAGGCCTATCTGAGAAGAGAGTTCAGAGGCGCCTGAACAGAGGTTGGTCAAAGAGAGAATCTTTATCACAGGACAGAAGTGAACTGGGTCTCAGGAAAATCACAGGGTGCCTCTGGGTCTGTCATGAAGCAGCTCTGAGACCAGCAGACAGGTCACTTTACCTCTGGGCTTTACAGTTTTTCTCACCTATAAAATAAAAGGTCTGTTTTACATGGTATTCACGTTCTTTCCAGTTTTAACATTTCAGGATTCCAGAAGAGGAAAAGGACTCTTCCTCAGAGCCTCATTTCCTCTTGAGTAGGAGGACAGATTTAGAACTTGGAGGAAATTAGAGGTTCAGCCACTAACTCTTCACTGAAGCTCTCCTCACTTTGAACATATGTTGGTCTTCAGTGTCACCATGAGGCATTCTTCCAGGCCACAGGCATCTCTGTTTAGATTTTCATGCACCATCCACCAGCAAGAAGAGTCCTTCTCATTTTGCTTCAAGCTTAACCATGGGTCAGTTCAAATTCAAGTATATGGTCTGACGATGCCTACACCTTTGTTTCCGGAATGAATCAGTAAACTTCGAGGGAGGAGAATAGGAAGGGGAGTGAGTGGCAAATGCATGTGATGGATCAACAGCTTCATGGACTTCATAAGTTGTCTATGAACTGAGAAAACCATTTCCACAGTCCCCATTTCTCAACTGAAGTTCTGTGGAAGGGCCTGGATTCATCGAGGCTAGAAAAATATACTCATGAAATGAACTTCTGGTAAAAGATCCTAACAGAACCAGAGGAATCCTGTTTTGAATACCCTGTTTCTTCACAAAGGCCATGACTTCCTCACACAGTTTGTTTCTCTGACAAATGTTCTCTCTCAGACAGAGCTGAGCCTCTCACGTGTGAGAAACTTCTCGCAATTGACTTTCTCAAGAGTGCCAGTTGGCTGACAAACTTTCTGTGAAGGGGTCCGCCTGCCTTTCCCTGGATGGACTCAGGATGCTGCCTCCACAAAGAGGGAGAATCCAGTCTTCTCCTTCCCCCACGGCAGCTTCTTGTGCTTTTAGCTTAATCAGTCTTCATTTCAGGACCCAGAGTTCTCTATCCTCCTCATTTTCTCATCAATCCCCACAGCAGAACACATTCCTTTTCCAAATATCTCCAACCTTTGATCACTAATCTTCCCATCGGCTGTCAGTGAGAGGTCTATTAAGTGTTCCAATCTTGAAATCCTTCTGATGAAAACAAATGAGAAATAAACTTGTTGTGAAATACCTCCTAGAACATTTATGTCTCTCAATTTCTTTTACTGTCTCCCTGCTCTGAGGCTTAGAGAGAGAATGGAGGCTGGGTTTCAGTGACAGATGGCAGAGGATAATCTTTCATTTTGTCATAAAGTTAACCCTCAAAGGGGCTTGAAAAAGACCTTTCTCTTGGAAAATCAGTGGCTTTGTATTTCCTTGCTTTTAACAGGGTAGAAAAAGCATCTCCTTTCTGATTTTCAAGATGGAGAACATGCCCTTTCTTTTAAGCTAACCCACCTCGCAAAATACTGTGTTGAAGTGCCTCTCCATTCTATTTTATTTGTTTTTCTGTGAGTGCCTTGTGCATTTTAATTAATGATGATTTGACTGTGTTTGAGCCTTAACAATAAGTAAGAAAAGGAGACTATTAGAAATTATCCAATAAATAAACCCAAGAAAACCTGTCTTCTAATGTTTTTAATATATTTTTACAGAGGACAGAAAGCTAAATGAAACACAATACTGAAATTAAGTTTTAAGCTTGATAAACAAAGACGATACACATGATTTAAAAACTGTCCTTTAAATCTTATACTGGCTGAGAAGTCATAGGTTTATATCCAGATGAAATATTTGTTCTATTCTTTGAACAAGTTCAGCCAAAAGGAATTATGATTTAATGAGTGAAGGATACTTGTACTAGGTGTTAGAACAAAGCAGAGAGAATATCACTGAGACCACTAGCTTCTGACCTTAATCAATAGAAGACAAAGAAACCCAAAGACAAATTATTGATTGGGCAAGACCCTGGGTTTTCATGATTACCTACCTAACAAAAATGAGAGTTAAGATTGTTCCCAAATATGAAGAGGCAAATGGTTAGTTTAGATTGAAGGGAATGTTGAAAGAAAAATCTTTACCTGGGCTGATATCTGAACCAAGTCACAACATGCTCAGGTAAAATCCTCACATTTGGGTTTGAGGAAAAAGTTGTAAAAGGGTACAAGACAACATAAAGGAGAAAGGGCCTTTATGTGGCTTTGAATAATAGGGATGTCAGTTCTCCTTTATGTGGCTCTGCATAATGGTAATTAGAGAATACTTACGGGATCTATATAGGGAAACCTGGATTCCATTAAAATCCTGGACAAGAGCAAACCGTTTCTACCTATGTGAACAACCTCTCCCAAACTTCTAGGAGGCAGCAGGAGTCAGGGACAAGTGATAACAAATGGCCCTAACTAGATTTTCCTAAAATGGAATTATGAAATAATCTGTATTAGCTGAGTTAGGATACAGGGTAAAGATCTCAGTTTTGGTTATGTAAACCTCTCTTCTCTGAATGCATCTTTTATTTTGTAATTATTTTTTAAAGGAGAGTTTGTGTCAGCTATGGGGTTTCTTATTTTTATTCTTTCCAACTTATTTTTAGCCTTCAGATAGTTACCCACAAGTTAATGAGAGCAAGTAAAAGAGAAGTTGTTGAGTGAAAATCAGTGGTGGGGGATGGTGAGGGAAAGGCAGTGAGTTGAGATACCCTTCGCTCCTTCCAAGGCATCAATATAAATAATTTAATAAACAACACTCTAATAATACTGAGTGCTTACATGTGCCAGCTTTTTACATGACTATTACCTATGAAGTATGAAGAAGGTGCTATTGTCATCCCTACTTCTTAGATGAAAAATGTAAGACTCTAAGACTCAAGGTCAGTTGGCCCAGGTCACAGCTAGTGTGATGATACCAGGATATTTAAATTTAGACCCAGTTGTACTCATGCTTTTAAACACTGTGCTGTCTGGCTTCCCTAATGGATCCTAACTGTGGGTTACTGTGTATTGCCAGTGTTTGGTGCACAGAGCCCTTCCTGACGGAGGTCTCGATGGCAGTTGGGCACTTTGCTCTTCTTGACTGCCCCAGTCTGTTTGCATTGTTGGCATCTTCCCAGTGCTGCCTGGAGTCGGGTTTCTGCACGCTTCTTTTCCTTAATGGAAACTAGAAGCTAAGGTTGTTAAATACATTCAAATAGGACTGCTCAGGGAAACATTTAAAAAGTCATCAGAAACCATTTTCCCCCCTGAAAATCAGAGAGAGAAGGAGCAAAGGAAAGACAGAGACAGAGACAGAGAAACAGAGACAGAGATTTACTGTCTTGACCTGAGCAACAGACTATCCTATCCTAGCTCGTTAAGAGTGAGTTTCTGGGCGTATGGCAAATTCTAAAAATGTTTCTTGAAATTTGGTGGATAAATATATACATTTAATTTTTATACATGTACTTTTATATGCTCTAGCAAAAAAATTCTATGTAAAAATTAAATATATATATAATGTTATTGGAAATGTCTGGTGTTTCTTATCACAACTGAGAGAACAGGAAATTATTTAATGCAGAAAAACCCCAAAAACAAAAAACAAAAAAACAAAAAGACAATGGGCTGCTGGAATCATAGAAATCCAGTTTGAGGAATTTCATCCCCCAAAGAAAAAAGTCATTAACCAACATTTCCCCCATCTTTTTTAGGATGTGTAAAATGTCAGATGAATAATTAAGACTCTAACAGCTGACATAGTAATTGAAGTCAAATCAGTTGGATTCTATCCTGTTTCCATCACTTACTAGGTGGGTGGCTCTTTATACAGGTTACTCAACTTCTCTGAATGTTTGAATGTTTCCTCATCTGTACAAGGGGTAAAAATAATGCCAAATTCTTAAGATTGCTGTGAAATTCAATGTAATATTCTATGCAAAGCTGCACTTAGTAAATGCTAGATGAAGATCAGCTGAAGATCAGCTGTTATTATTAACATTTAACTTGGGGAAGGAGGTTGGATTAGCTTCTGAAGTTTGCCACAGCAATTAGCACAAACTAGATGGCTTAAAACAATAGAAATGTATTTTCTCACAGTTCTGGAGCCAGAAGGCCAAAACTGAGCTGTCAGCAGGGCTGCAATCCCTCTGGGGGCTCAAAGGGAGACTCCTTCATTGCCTCTTCCAGTTTCTGGTGGTTGTGGGCAATCTTTGTGTCTACCTTGTTTCCATCTCTGCCTCGTCCTCAATGGCCCTCTCCTCTGCAGGTCTACTTCTCTCTGTCTCTTACAAGGACGCTTGTCATTGGATTTAAGGCCCATTTGGGTAATCCAGGATAATCTCATCTCAAGATCCTAAACTTAATTACACCTGCAAAGACACATTTCCAAATAAGGTCACATTCACAGGATCCAGGTATTAGAAGGTGGGCATATCTTTTCAGGGACCACCATTCAACCCTCTACAGGTGTTAAGCATGCCTTTCACTTCTCTTTCAACTTTATTCTTATTCTACCCCTACTTTGTTTCCTAAATGCTAATGGTTCTGCCTTGACTCAAGAAACATTTATGAGTGTTAACTCTATGTTAGGCTCAGTGTCATGGAGGATAAAAAAATAAAACATCTTGGACCACAAAGTAATGCAAATCAGAAATGATTGAGGCTGTCAGAGAGATACAGATGAAGGAAGTTAGAGTATGAGTGATTACTTCAGAAGGGAGAGAGTAATTCAACCAGGTGAATACAATATGGAAGTGTAGGGATGGGAAAATAACATTCCAAGTAGAAGAAACAGCAGGAGCAAATGTAGAGCAATGGAATAGCATAGCAAATGGTTTTTGCTTAGGCTAAGAGTCTACAAGTTATGACCCGACCATCCTTTTTTCTGTTTTTGTATGGCCCCCGAACTAAGGATGGTTTTTATATTTTTTTTAATGTTTGGGGGAAAAGGTAAAGGATGAAAAAGAATTTGCAGTGTGTAAAAATTATATAAAATTCAAATTTCAGGGTCCATAACGAAAGTTTTTTTTTTTTTTCTTTAAATACATCTGCATTCATTTATTTACATATTGTCTAAGGCTGCTTTTGTGCTACCATGGCAGATCTGAGTAATGTGACAGAGACCATAATGGCTAAAGAGCCTAACATATTTACTCTCTGACCCTTTACAAAGAAAGCTTGCAGACTCCTGCTTTAGCAGCAATATAAGTGGCCTGAAGGCAAACAGTGGAAGGAGATGTGCTGGTTCTGTATACGTACTTAGCCCTTTGAAAGAGCCCATGTTCTTGACTTTGCCTAGTCTTTTTCTACACATCTAAATATACTGTTCTAAAATCTTACTCTCTCAAGGCTTTATGTGGTTATTTGCTAAATTGCCTGATAGCTAAATTTGCAATCCTCTTTAAGCCGTGGTTGAAATAAATAACAGTTTAAGGTGTGACTTATTTTGCCTTGTAGGTAACATATTTGGAATTTAGGAGACCCCAAACCACAGAACTGCCCACTGGTAGACTGGTAGGACAGATATATTGCAGAGTTGAGCCTTTTTTCAGCCCTCATGACACACCACAGAGGCAGCCAATTCTTCTACCAAACAAAAACTAATTTAGTTGGTTGGTGGTTTGATTGTCTTTTCAGTTGGTTAAGGTAATAGCCATTTGCTGCTAAATTACTCCTTGGGGGAGGGGAAAATAGCAAGAATTACCTTGCAATAATCACCAGCCATTGAGAGTTAAATCTCTGTGCCCCTTTTACCTAATAAGGCAGCCCTGGGTAGCAATCATTAAGATGGCGATTTTTCCATAAAGGAGAAAACAACTCCCCAGTGAATACGAGCTGAGATTAGAAAAGCAGGAAGCAGTGTTCTCAAATTTTAGCACAGGGAATTATTACCAGGGGAGCCTGTTAAAATGCAGATTCTCTGGTCTCTCCCCCAGAGGATCTGTGGGTCTTCAGTGAAACTCAGGACTATGTAGCAAAGATTTAAAGAGGGGGGAAAATGAAGGATCCAACTGCATCCTGCAAGGAAAGTTTTGTATTTTGCTCTTTACTTTCCCCTTGAATCTCTAAGTTGTTATAGTTACATGTATGTTCGTATAGATAACAAGAATAAGTTTAGGCAAGGGCATCACTTTGAAAAAAATTCCTATTCTCTCATTCTGTTTAACTAAGCTTATTGCCAGGCAGTAAATATAAATTGGTTCCTTATCTAAGTAAAAAATAACTTGATTGGAGAGAACGGCTAGGTCTTTGAAGGCAGGCTTACATACAATGGAATATGATTCAGTCTTTATAAAGGAAAATTCTGTCATATGTGACAGCAGGGATGAACCTTAAGAACATTACACTGAGTGAAATAAGCCAGTCACAGTGGGAAGTAATGAAATTTCTCCTTGGTGAAATAGTTGCATGCTCTTCCATCCATGGTGTTCTACTTTAAATTCAAATTCCATGGGAAGAGTCTGTTCTAACTTGGTCACATGCTCTCCCCTAGGCTAATCACCCACAGCCAGGGGTGTTCTATTCTCACTTCATTTTGAGAGAAACACTGGAGATTTGAAGATACTGTTCATGTCTATTTCATCCTGGAATTCTCCAAAGCACTTGCCTTAGTGCCATATACACAGTATGTGTGCAAATACTGGTTGAATGAATAACAGAATGAAACACCAGCTCTTGGGGACTTGTCTTGACCTTTATCTCTGTTCCTTAATTTGTACTTATAGCATGTGGATGTGTCGTTTCTGTGGCAGATTTAACCTAAGCATTATGTGCCAAAAACTTTTTTTAAGTTTATGTTCAGAAATATGCTATTATTAAAGTAACTTTCAGAGCTTTCCTCTTTATGATAAAAAATGGATAGAGAGTGTTCAGAAGGTACTAGACTATGATTTACACTCAGAAATACATGGTTTATTAAATAAACCAAAGAAATTCATAGTTTATCAGTCTGGACTCACTACATGCTTTTGTTCAACCTAGTAAATAGTCCCAGGTTTCTTGAATTATGGCAAACCATAGCCCATAGATTAAAACTGGCCCACTGCTTGTTTTGTAAATTAGGTTTCATTGGAACATAATGTTGCTCTTTTCCTTAACGTTTTGTCTGTGGCTGCTTCGGTGCTACCATGGCCCAGCTGAGTACTCACAACAGTGATCCTGTGGCTGGCAATGCTGCAGTGTTTACTATCTGGCTTTTTACAGAAATGTGTGCTGACTCCTGATTTAGACTCTGCAAACCTCTATATGGGTGATGTACTCTAACCTTGACAAAAGGCTCAAGATCTCACCCTCACCCTCTTTTCTCACTCCAAGAGGGGAGGATTGTGATGTGAATCAAAGACAGGTGAAGGGCACACAGATCACAGTGGAGCTTTTGTTGGGAGGGTAAAGGGAGCCAAGCTCTTTTCCAATTCATGATTTATGCTGTCCTATCTTATGCTACCTTTGGTGGAGATAGACGGCAGAAACAAAGTGGGACCATGGTGGGTACTGGGGAAGAGTCGTGCAGCTGTTGAGAGCAGATTTAGGTGTAAGTTTTCAGAGAGAAATGTCAGCGTACGGGAGTATGCAGTTCTCTGTGGGCCAGGCCATCTGACCCAGACAGGCACTGGGGCCGGACTGGGAATAGTGAGCCTACAGCTGGCGTAACCATCATTCTCTAGCCCTGTTCCATTGTGGGAAATGTTAAATTACAAAGTTTCCTTCTCACAGTGAACAGAAATTCTCTTCCTTGGTATTGATTCATTCTTCTAGAGTTTTCTCTGTGTTATGGGCTGAATTGTGTCCCCCCCTAAAATTCATATGTTGAAGTCCTAATCTCTGGTAATTCAGAACATGGTTTCTTCCTTGAAGACGGATCTTCAACTAGGTAGTTGAATTAAAACGGGGTCATTGGGGGTGGCCCTAATCCAATCTGTCTGATGTCCTTATACAAAGAGGAGCTAGGAAAAGGCCATGTGAAGACACAGGAAGAAGACCATCCATACGTCAAGGAGAGAGCCCTCAACTAGACCTACTAACTCCTTTATCTTGGACTTCTGGCCTCTAAACTCGTGAGAAAATGAATTTCTATTGTTAAAACTGCCTAGTCTGTGGTACTAGTAAACTGATGTACCATGTATCAGCTTTCATACATGGGTAGACAACTATCATCTCTTCTGTTCACCAGTTAAATATCTTCTCTCCTCTCATACATTTCATTTCGGCTTACCCACTAGGTCCTACCTCTGTTATTTTTTGATATTTATGTTTTCTAAATGTTTCTATCCATTGGTTCAGCAATTCCACCTCCAGGAATTTTCCATCCTAAGGAAATCATTCTACAGAAGCACAATGCTTTGTGCACAAAGACTTGCATCCCACTGATGCATATTATTTTCTTCAACTTAGGAAAATAGTCCAATATATATACTAATTTATTTATTTTTCAAAAAAATTTAATGTAAAATAGATGTCTGGTGAAATCTCCCCAAAATAAGAAAATTTGTAAATAAAAAGAAAAAATCTCCCCTTACGTTTCCCATAGACACACTCCCCAGAGGTAACAATGGGAGTGTATCCACTGCACATGTGATTATAAACATAGACATACTTTTAAACAGAAATAGGAAAACTATTATACATAACACTATAATTTTTTCTCTTATGATAGCATGGATATCTTCTTATGTTATTTCAGTTCCTCACCCTTCCTTCCTTGACTGCCTTCATAACTCCTGCCCAGCTTTAGAAAGTCAGGTTGTTGCCTTCCTCTCCTTCCCTAAAGCTCTACTAAGTGTCCTTTCCCTGGGTTTTTACAGTGCCCTGAGCATAGTTAATGACCTCGCCCAACCTATATGACCATAGTTAAGAATAATGGCTCTGGAGCCAAACTGCCTGGGTTTGAATCCTAGTGTATTCTTTTCCTATGGCTGCTACAATAAATTATCACAAACTTAGTGGCTTGAAACAACAGAAATTTATTATCGTATAGCTCTGGAGGTCAAAAGTCCTAAAATCAAGGTGTCAGCATGTTTGTGTTTCTTCTGAAGGGTCCAGGGAAAAATCTGTTTCTTTGCCTTTTCCAGCTTCAAAAGGCCTCCTGCACTCCTTGGTTTGTGATGTAGCATCTTCAAGTCTCTCTCTCATACACACACACACACACACACACACACAAACCCACTTCTGATTTCATTGTCACATCTCTGATTCTGATATTGCTGTCTCACTCTTATAAAGATTCTTGTGATGACACTGGACTTACTCAGGTAACAGGATAATCATGCCCCTCAACCCCCCACCCCCAATATCCTTAATCACATCTGCAAAGTTCCTTTCCCATCTAAGGTAACATTATGTGTTATCATTTTACCTTATAGGTAGTTTCCATGTAGATTAATATTTATAAGTTCTAGGGATTAGGAGGTAGACATCTTCAAGGAGCTATTATTCTACCTAGAAACACCATCTTGTTAAAAAGATGTGCCTCCCATGTTGTGTCTTCATCATCTATTAAAATAGGAAAGAGATTGTTCCTACTCATAAGGTTAATAAGAGAATTCACTGAGGTCATTTATGTGAATGGTGCCTGGAACACAGTAGATGTTCAGTAGTGTTAGTCATTATTATAATTATATACTTATCTATGAACTGTATTTGCCCTACACTAGACAGGTAGTTCCTTGAAGAATAGTATTACATATTATGTACCCAATAAATGTTTGCAAAACTGAGTTGCTCAGCCTAAAAGATTTAGCCAGTAAAAATGATACAGAATTTGAAATGTTATGAAAAAAGCATCATATTTTGTTGTCATATTAAGTGAAAAAAGCAAAATAAAATATGCATAGACAATCAGCTGTTTTAAATGTACAGAACTAAAAATTATGCATAAAAATAGACTGGGAGGAGATATGCTCAAACATTAACAGTTGGTGGTCTTGGAATGGTGGAAAGATGGGTGATTTTTTTCAATTCCTATTTTTACTTTCACACTTCCTCTATTGTGCATATTTATTTTTAAGATGTAAAATCAATTTACATCTGATTTACACATACACATGCACATGCACACTCCCGTACACCTCTTGCTTGTTAAATATTAGAAGTGACATTGTACACACAGTTAGAATTCAGGTTTTGGGTTACTATTTGGGTTATAGTTCTGGTCCATCATTTACGAGCACTGGCTACTTGGAGGAAGCTGCTGTTGTGGGCGTTGTTGTTATTGTAGTTGTTTCTACTTCACTGCCCTCACCTGAGAGCTAAGGAGGGCAATGGTCCATCCGAGGGCTGCAGTGGGTCCAGTGAGATAATGCATGTAATCTCCCGGCACGTCACATGACACACAACAGGTCTCAAATAAAGTGTTAGCTCACTCTTCTCAGGGTTATTATAACTGAGAGGATGATGCTAGTTAGAGCACACTTACAAAGAGTTGTAAGGAGGCATTTGTTCAGAGAAGGGAAGCAGTTAAAATTGGGAATAAAACCAGCTTCTGGAGCTCAGCATCGTAAGATTTATTTCATTTAAGCCCCTCGGGTAAAGCTATGCCAAATCTGATGCTACAAGAATGTTTTTCAAACATTGTTTTTAGCAACAGAACTCCCTCACACTACAACTCTCATGCAGATTCCCCAGATTTAAGACGGATCAGAACTACTGCTCTGGTAAAATGGGAGTCAGGCCATGTGTCCTGAGCTCCACGTTGCTCTTACAGAGCTGAGGCTTCTCAGAGAATAATGTGGAAAACGTTCTTCCAGCACAAACCTAACTGGTTTGCAAGTTATAACTTGGCCAGCTTCTGCGAGATGGGGCACAGTGTCCCTGGCACTCTATTGCGGTTTGAGGGGGCAGCGGGGGCACCGGGCACATTAGGAACAGCTGTACCCAGGCTCCTGAACTACTTGGCACTGCGTTTGTACATGTCTCAAGCCTGTTCCTTAGGAGCTGTGCCCTTATTTGAGCCAGAACTACACAAAGGCATTGTCCTCAAACACTGGGTCTCCTCTTTCTTGACTGGCTCTTGTTTACTCATTCATCAGCAGGTGGCTGCTGGAACGTTCCCCTTTGATTTTGTGGCTCAGGAGCAGCGGGCCAAGACCTAAGCTGAATAAACATCATATCATTTGGCACTGGCAGGATTCCTGGTATCCCGGGTCAGGCGAGGTTTAAGGAGGATTAGGTTTAGATTAGAAAGAGGGTTGAGTTATTTTTTTCCCCTGTGGTCTCTCTTAAGTGCCTTAGGGTTTTGTAAGAGGAAAGTGGGCTGATAACCTGGGCTCGGTTGCTCCAGAAGTAAAAGTGGTGAGTTTGGTGTTCTTTTCTGGAAGATCAGAGTATGTTCTTCTCCTGAATGTGGTTTCTCGCGGGAGGGTGCTGGGCTCTTGAGAATTTGCTGAATGCTCTACACCTTTTCTCTAGAAAACTATGTGCACGTGTGTGGGCGGGCGCGCATGCGCACACCTGCAACACGCGGCCACAGCCACACAGGCGCGCGCGTGCGCATACGCACTCACACGTTTACTTACTCCCCGCGGGTTTCTGAGAAACGCAGGCTGGACGACTTTTCAGAGCCTACGCAACTCACTAAGGAGGGAGACCTCACTCTTTCCAAGGTAAGCCTGGGGGTGCCCCGCCTAGCTGTCGTCCCCAGAGTGGCTCCTCGGTGACCACTGGCCGTGCTGAATGGCCCTTGGAGTCACAACGCCAGGTTTCCTTGGTAGTCTGGCCTTGGGGAGGCTGGCGGTGGGCTCTGGCACTCGCTCTTGTTTATAACACAAGGCCTTGCTCCACTCCCTGGCGAAGGCTTGCAAACCCAAACCGCTTCATTTCCCAGCCACAAACAGGTTAGTGGGTAGTGGGGGAGGGGAACAATACCATGGCGAACACCTTTTGAAAGCACACCTTCTCCTTAGATTCCCTGGAAGATTGTCTTTTCAACGCAGGGTACGCCAGCTCCAGCTTTGCTTCTGGGGGCAACTGTGGTTACCTCTGCCCTCCAGGAAAAGAAATGGCTGGCTGAATTTTAACTCCTTGTTTTTCTCTTTCTTATTGGTGTCCTCCGCACCACCATCATTTGTTTTAAGGGGAAGGCGAACATGTATTTTCCTTCAAATAAATGGTGTTCCCATTTACAGTTAAGAGACGGGAGTGCCCAGGCTGCCGTTTACTTGTGTAACAGTGAGCAAGTCATTTAACCTCTCTGAGCCTCAGTTTTCTGCAGGGATTAAAACACTACCTGCTGCCTGGGGTAGTCATGAAAAACCAACATGGGGCAAGTAATTGGCAACTCTCTCACTCCAAGTGAACATTTGGGATTGGTTTACCGTTTATACTGTAAGTAGATTCTTATCCTCCAGTGCAACATGATTTCCCTCTAAAAACGCTTTCTAGAACCTTAAACACAAGCATAGGCTTTCTCCAGTTTTACATAAGGAATTTCCACTTGCCACCTCTAGAAAGAACAACTACTTAAGTGGCATCATTTTAGGGACCAGTTGAAGATTCTAATCCCAAATAGTACTCTTAGCATGAAGATAAGGGAACTTGGTTGTGTCCAACCTAGTCTACTGCATAATAAATATATTTTAAAACATTCAAACTCTGCTTTTCGTTTTTACACCACTGTCATGTAAGTGGAGAAGTCCATACTGGTGTCTATAAGAGTTAACATTTATTTGAGCACTTTTCATGTCCTAGTACATGTCCTAAGCACTTTACCTAGTTTAATCCTTTCAATAACCCTCCAAATAGGTACTATTATTATTTTATAAATGGAAACAGAGGCTCAGAGAGGTTAAGTAAATGGTCCAGGGTCACAGAGCTTATAAGTACCAGAGCTAGTGGTAAATATCCAGCCTCTTGCTGCTTTGATCTCCAACTTTTTATGAGAATATGTTGCCTCTCCTTATGCTCCCTAAAATAATAATTTTCAGTTGAGAAGTTCGTCCTTGCTCCCTTCGATAGGCCTGACAGTCTCCCCTAGCAGAAATCTCAGATGGCTTAACACTGTCCAAAGTTTCAGATTTATTTAAAGCAGCCTTCAGATTGTTTGTAAAGCTGCTGGAAAATTTATTTTTTAACCTCTATGCTGAATAAAATTATGTATGTGCGCACATGCTTCAGTGCTCATCAGTAAGGGAGGGAAGATGTAATAGTGTCAGTTTACATCATCCAGAATGTTTGCTACTAAACATAAGAAATAGTTGTTAAAGCCATGCACAGACTCACATGCTGGTGCTTACAGAACTTACACCGTGATCTCCAGGTTATCCTTTCATTTCTGTTGGCCCGGAGCAGGTTTTGGATATGAACTAAACTTCTTTATGTGATTTTTTTTCTGATTATAGAAGTGATATATATGTCCATTGTAGGAAATTTAGAAAATATGGAAGAGTATAAAGAAGCCAGTAAAATTAAGCTAAATTTCTTAGTGTGTGATCTGGGCCCAAAATCAAAGTTCTTTTGGGTTTAGATAATACCTGTGCATTTTTTGTGTGTGTGTGTGAAGAACTACAAAGAAAAGCCTTTTGATTCCAGGGCAATTTTAAGGTATTTTACCATAAGTCATTTTAAAGCAGTCAAGTGAGAAAAAAGAAAATTTTCCCTGCTCCTAATTGTTACAGATCAATCTCTAGAGAATTGTTGAATTAGGGGGTAAAGTAAGCTTATGACATCCTCAAACGCTTTGAAATTTATGGCAAACTGGATTCTTGCTTTCTTTAAACTTCCAAGATGATCCTGAATCTTGAGTTTCCAAAGCTGTGAATTAAAAAATTTAACTAGAAATGTGATTTCCTTCTCTCCATTTTCCCTCATTTTCCTACCTAGTATAAAAGATTAAAATATTATACCTTAAAAAAGAAAATTATAAAAATCAAGTTTTTCATAATCACATTTAGATATTTACAATTCTTAATATATACATCTCATCTGAATATGAGTCAAAGAATACACTCATATTTCTCACTATACTGGCCATCAAATATTTTGAGATACTTAAAAGTCATTTTCATGTGCAGATTGCATATGAACACGTAATAGAAAAAGATCAGACCATTTACTTGTTTACATCCTTTAATCAACTACCCTGAACTGATACTGTGTTCAGAATGTCTTCAGTGGTATGTGAAAAATGAGGTAGATTGGAACCTTACTTTCCTCTTTGGTCTCAAGTCAGATCAGAGAGGAGTTGACTTCATTCTAAACGACATTACTTCTTTTGTTGTCTATGGGCCTAGATCCTGTGAAGCAATTAATGTTTTCACGTTTATAGTCCACAGTTTCAGAGGCATTAATTGCTTGTATAATTACTTATTTATGTAATATTTATGTACTTGCTTATCACTTCACTTAATCTGAGAACCTCAATGTAATTCATAAATATTAACATACTATAACTATGCTTTATCACAAGAAAAATACGATGTACAGTCATTGATAGTTTTAAATCATCATTAGCTTTGTAGTTGACCTAGAAAGCTGTCATTTAGATTTGTGGCTGTGGCTTCTCTCTATCTTACAGTAAGTCATTATTTTTGTGTGTGTCAGTGATCTGTACCACATATTGAAAGAAGTCTGGATGATGTTCGGCATTGCCAAGTGATTGATACCAGAAGAGCACAATGTAAGTTTACTCTTGCCTACTTTAAGATTTTCAGTGTTTTGCCTTTAAGATATTAGGAGCATCTTTAATTGAACACATGAGATTTGATTCTTAGGGTTCTCTAAATAACTGATAACACACTTCCTAGAGTGAGTTTTGAAAACCAACCAAACAAATAGAAAGTCTATTATTCTAAGCACAGCATTTACCAGGACGAAGAAAATAAACAAACAAACCAACATTACAATGATATCTAGTCTGGATATCTGTCTAGGCGTGTGACTTTTGCCCTTTGCCTTTTTCTCTGAACCCTCTGAATATTTTGACCTTTTTTTCCTAAACCTCAGATCCCTGGCCTGTGTTATTTGTTGTCATTGCCTTCACTGTCATTGCTGCTTTTTAGTTAATTCTCTTAGGATTGTGGAGCTCCATGCTATGAATTATGATTTATAATCTCTTGTCCTGTGTTTATGACAATCTGCTTCTTTCTGACATGATTTATTGCTGACCTTGTTTTTAACATTTGGACATAATGCTTTTATATTTCAAAGCCGAACTGTGATCTCTGTGTGTATATATTTTTTAATCTTGAGCAATGAATCTGGGGAACCACAGATGAGAACCAGTAAAAAAGAAAAAAAAAATCCCTGAAATGCAGTAGTAGTAGTTGCTGTGATTCAACAGGAGGGATGTGAAGGCTGTGATGCACACAGTCTCAGAAGAGGAGCTTGTTTGGAGTGTAAATCTAAGTCACTCCCTGGCCCAGTAATACTCCACCAGGGCCTTGGAAGTCAGGAGGATCATCTGTGACTTTATAGTGAATAACAGTGTCTGCTTTTTCAAAAGAATGACGAAAGATGGGAGGCACTCTTATCTACTCTAAGTATACATTTTTGCTAGCAATATGCTAATTTAACAAATATCTGTATGTATCTCAACATGTCAGTAATACTAGTCACGTTCATGTTAGCGTGTTTAAATGTTGGTAAATGTGTCATTGTAGCCATTTGGGTTGCAGACTTATAATACAGATAACGCCCCCATGAGGACATACTTAGATGGTCTTCTCAAATCTTTCAATTTTGCGTTTAAGTTAATATTAAAGGAAGTAATTACATTATAAAATTACAGTTTCTCAAAAGGCTTTTGAGTCCAGGTTCCTGCTGTGCTGGAAGGTGGCAGTTACTGGTCTTAGGCTTTAGACACTGTATTTTCATTAAGGTTAATTCTACTGCTTGCATGGCCGTCCATCTCTACACGGAATAACCCATTTTCTAGGATACCTTCTTTAAAAGTAATAGAACTTCCTACTGAAGCAATGTAAGACTAATATTTTAAAAATTATTATTCTCGAGCAGTCCTCAGTAGAAGCAGAGAAAAGTGACCATTTTTCTTCCTTGGTTCCTTCCTGTCTTACATTCTAGTTAAAAGGAAATGTATGAATCCTGTACATTTATACCACGTGGCTAGCAAGTCAGTATTCTGTTATCAGAACTTACCTCTTGTCTTTACCTGGTTGGAGATCCACCAAACTCTATCAGATAAGGGCCTCTGAAGAATATCTTTTGGAAGAAGCACAGGTATGGATTTAGTGCATCTTGATCCAAATATATTTCTTCTGTGTCACCCACCATGTGACCTTGGGCAAATTAACCTCAGTTTCAAAACCTGTCAAAAAAAAGAAACCAATAGCTAATTTTTAGAATGGTGATAATGATTAAATTAGGTAAAAAACATAGATTAAGTACCTAAAACAGTGCCTTCTACCTGCTACATAGACCTGTAAATAGACCTAAGGTAATGAGCTAATCTCTGAAATATTTCTATAGTCCTCATTAAATCTCCTGTCTCATAATTCTCTCCAGAGCTTATGAAAAACAGTAAGCTTTTCCTTATGTAAAAATAATCCCACCTTTCAGAAAGAAAATTGCCACTTTATCTTTACCAGCAATTACTCCTTCTTTGTCTTACTTGTTCAGCCAAAACAGTATACAATAATTGAAACAATTGTTGAGAAATCAAAAAACTGTGTCCTTACTTGGGTTGGCCACAGTTGGTGATGAAATTTGAAAGATATAGAAAGGCAAGAAGAAGCCATATGGATATAATTTCTTAAAAATGTAAGATGAAATTCAAGCAAGGTATTCTAATGTACTGGCAAAATGGAAGGGGTTGCTGGACCATCTCTGATCACTTAATCTTAGAGGTAGTTATGAAGAGAAAAATCCATTCAGGAGAGTGTCAAAGAAGATAAGTTCTGAAGAGGCGCTGAAAAAAAAAATGTGATTAATCCTATCAAAAGCAGTGGGCAGGGGAGACCAGAATAATAGTGAGTCTCAAGTGTTTCACAAAGACCTTTTGTGTATGCCATCTCTGTTCCTTACAGCAGCCTTGAGAGAGGGGATCCTCACCTACTATCATTATTTTATAGATGTGGAACTGAAGCTCAGGCACAATCAAATGACTTGCCCAAAGTCATACAGCTAGTAAAGAATGAGGCTAAGACCTGAACACAGGTCTTCCAATTCAAAGGCCATTATAACCTGCTTTGAGGGAACATCACACGTGGTTGTGTCACTAAGGACTACTGACTGATAAGCTCTGTTTATAATAGAAGGCAGACTTTTTCTGCCTTGAATATATTCACCTGAATAACTAAGGGAAATGTTTAGAAGCCTTAAATAAAGACATTATCTTTCAGGTTATCTTCAGCTTCTAAATGTTTCTTATGTCAATATATTAAGTTTCTGAGGGATATATATGTCCCAGAAGAGACTTCAGGAAAACATAACTGTGTTAATACCTTCTGAGGCTTGAGCCCAAACCCATATTGGATTTCCTATCCTGGTGGCATCAGCTAGGCTATGTCTTCACCTCTAGGTGAATAAGGCTTAGTATAAAGGCAGACTAAAGATAAGAGGCTTGATTATTGCACTCCAGACCATAGTGGACATTTGTCAGTCATCTTGCAGGAAATTAAAAAATAAAATTAGCTGAGATATAGTAACACTTATATGGTAAAATACACAAACTTTCAGTGTACAACTTGGTGAATTTTTACTCATGTATCCACCCATGTAAACCACTACCATTAAGACATGGAACATTTCTGGCACCTGCAGGCTATTTCAGAGTATCTGTAAAAATGAACTTCCCCGCTCTAAACTATCAATGGGTAATAAGACAGCCTTTGTCTACAGACCTAACTGGGCAGGCACGTGCAAGCAAGTATTTTAAAACTTAACGGAGTTTCTAGCTATTCAGAGGGATGCCTTAAGGTGACCACCGGGGTGGGTCAAGCATTTACTGGATCTTGCTGTTTTGGGCTGTTGCTCTGCGGTATTTCACCCATCTGTTCACTCTTAGGTAGTTTATATCCGAGGAGATGGTCACTCCTTCCACGTGGTTTTTTTGTTGTTGTTTTTTTAATTGAAGTACAGGCAATTACAGTGTGTCAATTTCTGGTGTACAGCACACTGTCCCAATCTTGCATATACATATACATATTTGTTTTCATATATTTTAATATTAAAGGTTATTACAAGATATTGAGCAAGGTTCCCTGTGCTATAAAAAAGAAACTTTAAAAAAATCTGTTTTAATATATAGTGGCTAACATTTGTAAATATCAAACTCCCAAATTTACCCCCTCTCACCCTCTTTCCCTGGGGGTAAATTTGGGAGTTTGATATTTACAAATGTTAGTAAACAAGTTTTTTAACTAAGCCTGAGAGTCTCTTTCTGTTTTGTAGATGAGTTCATAGTGTCCTTTTTTTTTTTTAAGATTCCACATATGAGTGATACCATATGGTATTTTTCTTTCTCTTTCTGGCTTACTTCACTTAGAATGACAATCTCTAGGTCCATCCATGTTGCTGAAAATGGCATTATTTTATTATTTTTATGGCTGAATAGTATTCCATTGTGTAAATATACCACAGCTTCTTTATTCAGTCATCTGTTGATAGACATTTAGGTTGCTTCCATGTTTTGGCTATTGTATTTAACGCTGCTATGAACATTGGGGGTGCATGTATCTTTTCGCATGGGAGTTCCCTCTGGATATATACCCAGGAGTGAGATTGCTGGGTCATATGGTAAGTCTATTTTTGTTTTTTTGAGGATTCTCCATACTGTTCTCCATAATGGTAGCACCAAACTACATTCCCACCAGCAGTGTAGGAGGGTTCCCTTTTCTCCACACCCTCTCAAGCATTTGTCATTTGTGAACTTTTGAATGATGGCCATTCTGACTGGTGTGAGGTGATACCTCATTGTAGTTTTGATTTGCATTTCTCTGATAATTAGTGATATTGAGCATTTTTTCATGTGCCTATTGATCATTTGTATTTCTTCCTTGGAGAAATTTGTCCTTCCATGTGGTTTGAATCAGACTAACCCCCTCCTGAAGCTCCCAGGTTGGATGGTGAGAACTAGCCCTACACCAGTGAGTACACGGCATCCCCTACCCACAGTGATAGGCTGAGGGATAGGCGTGTATGCCTGGGCTTCGGTCACAGCCAGTGCGATGCAGTGGGCCTGCTGAGATCTCTGGGATTGAGACAGGCTCACACAGTTGCTGTTAAATGCTGAAAGATATGAAAAGTTGGTGTGATAATCCTGAGACAGTGGGCAAAAGGCATCTGAGAGGGAGCCAGTTTGAGGGAGAATGGAGCCAACAGACTGAAAGAAGGAAACCGATCTGCTGCCATAGCAGAGCTCCCAAGTCCACCCATGCCCAAAACAAGATCTAGCCCTCGACTTGTATTTTAAGGCTCAATAGATTCTCTTGCATAAGCCAGTTTGAATTGGGTTTTCTGTCACTTGCAGTAAAAATGACCTAATAAGTGTCTATAGGACTGAAGTAGTCTCTATAAGAGAATGAGGGAATTTTTTTTTTCTTCTTGGAAGAGAGTGGGCTCACAAGAGGGGGAGGGGAGGGAGGCTGGAGTGCCAGCTGTTGTAGAAAAGGATGAAAGACTTGTTTTTAAAAAACAAGGGTGACAAATATTCATGTTTTTGCAATCTTCGTAAAGTAAATTTCACCTTCCCAAAATGCTGGTAAAGTCTGCTATATGCAAGAATGCCTTGTGTGAATGGTGTGTGTGCGTGTGTTTGTGTGTGAGAGAGAGAAATACTGGGTTTTACATTGTGTTGGCATGGTACAAAATAAGGAAAACAGGAGTTGATGAAAAGATCAATTCTCAACTCAACAAACTGAGCAGAATAGGAGCTTGGAGTCAGAGCTGACAGAATACAAGCCCTCCAGAAATCCATAGGACTGTTGAGGAATGCCTTAGACTTTACACATGGGATAGAGGGTTGAGCCTATCTCCTCTAGATCTTAAGGGGCAGAATGACTACAACTCACTGTGGCTTATGTTATTCCTACTTGTTTGACAAAAACGTTACTTGCTAGTAAGAATTTTCTCAATTCTAACTCTGGTCCATTAAACAGGAACCCAAAAGGCCAACAAATAAGTTCTACATGCAGAGTGAAAAACAGATCATGGGAAGACATTTTCCAAAAGTACCTTGAAATAAAGAACTTGAAAACTATTCACTTTACTGCTTTGCAAAAAGTCAGTTTCCCCACCCTAACCATACCCAAAAGGAAACAATATGCAGGCACTTTCCAATGTTTAAAGTAGCTGTCTGTGCACAATGCTAGCCCCGAATGAATTTAACTTACTTGCAGTCCCCTGAAGTTACTAGTTAGTCCCAAGTAAGATATTTACCACTTACTGTGAGTAATAATACTCACCACCCCACCCCTCCTTGGAGCTGCTTCTGCTCGGTTATCATTTATTAAATTGTAACTGTACTGGGTGTTCAGTGAGTATAGACTATAGAGTGGGGAGGCTCCACACCCTCAGAAATTCCATGTGGAAATCATGTATGTGTATGGTTAATACGTTCTCCACTGGCTAATTCCAATTGCAAGAAAGCAGTAACATGTATAAGGTAAGGAAAAGGGGAAACCAGATATTGCAGGTTGGTTCCCCAGGAAACAGACTCTGAGATGGAAATTAGTATGCAAAAGTTTCGTTAATAAGCACTCTAAAGATCAAAACCTTGGGAAGGGAAGGAAAGGGAAGGAAGCAGGATTGGGAAGGGAAGGGAAGGCCGCAGCACTGTAATGCAGTCTAAGCCAAGGTCTGAGTGGCCCCACGGGGAGCACTGAAGCTGGGATGGCTTTTCAGAGTTGTTCTGATTTGGGAGGAGGAAGCATGGACCAATCATGGGGTGCTGGCTGCCCCAGGAAGGGATGTGACTTTGGGTGGAACAGCTCTAAGGACTGTCAGCTGACATCCTTCCAAGAAACACCTGGAGGAATAAATCCATCAGTCCTGAAACGGGGGTCTGTGGCAAGGCATACTGCACCCACACCACCAGAAATCACTTAGGTTTTGGAATTCAGTTAATCTAGTTACGCTGTAGACATATTAACCCCCAGGTCTTTTGGGGAGGAAATTGGAGTGACTCTCCTGGACAGATTCTCCTCAGTTAGTACCTCTGCATACTTAGCCACCTTATTAACCCACCCGATAAGAAAGTTTTCCCAGAGAGGGAAACATGTTAGCCAGAAGATAACTATCATCACCTCACTTGGGATACTAAAGAAGTTACTGACATTAGAGCGAAGTGGTTTGGAGTCGATTCTGGAGTCAAAGAGAATGCTAGTCCTGTCCCTGGAGAGGTCTAAAGGCTTTTCATACTGTTAATTCATGTAGACTTTTGGGTGTATGGGGGCACCAAATGGTTGCTAATGTTTTTCATGGGAAGATGGCTGAGATTCTGTGTTCCTCCTATTTGCAACTTAAACATTTGTTGTCAGTGAAGAGAGCGAGTAACCAAGGTTGTGAAGATACCCTGAGTTCAGAGCTGTTGGCTACCAGCTGTGACTTCAAAGCATATTTTCAAGCACATTATTAATGTTCGATTAACTGCAGACACGCAAGAAACATGGAAATAACTGCTGCATCTATTGATTTTACAGACGTGGCTGGAATGTGTCCCATTTTGGGATAATGGGAATGGGCTGTCTGCATTATTGCTCAGATATTTAATTAACATAATGGTCCCAACCACATTATAAAGGCCAGCACCTCACAAATGATTGGCTTTGTGTAGCAGAAACAAGTGA
This sequence comes from Camelus bactrianus, assembly GCF_048773025.1. NCBI lineage: Eukaryota > Metazoa > Chordata > Mammalia > Artiodactyla > Camelidae > Camelus > Camelus bactrianus. Next base: position 37,330,447 of record NC_133542.1, on the reverse strand, counting down.
AAATACAGGAGAGAGAGTTGTGGCTAGGCCCTGTGCTAATTCTCTTCCTAATCACCTAAGAAATAAGAAACATCAGATCCTCTTAATTGGAGATTTTGTCTTCATTAGCAGACTATGCCTTGCCATATTTTTGTCTCAGAACCACTGTGGAATTTGTAGGGAGTTTGGGGACAGCTCTGTGCAAAGTTAATCATGGCCTGCTCAGTTGATTATAGTATGCATTCTGTTTGCTTGTCGCGAGTAGAGAGAGCTTCAACTGCCTGACATAAAAGGATTGGACGTGCCAGAGAATTATGTATTGTGTTATTTGTTAAACTTTGGAAATGAGACCAATGCTTACTGCTGAAAACCTCTAATCAGCTTTGGATTGTTCAGACTCAAAGCTGTGTTTTTAATAATAGCAGACAGTAGGATGGAGGTATCTTCCATTTGAAAGTTAAATAGAAACATTGTAATTGAAAGCTTATTAAAATTTTCCCAGATGGATAATAAATTGATGAGTTTACTGGAAAAAAAACTGTTAAAATTATTCAATTGCTTGAACTATCTGTGTCCCCAATGAACATTGGGAGGTATCAACACAAAGCACCTCACTCTGATTTATTATATTCTTTATACTAATAGATAAATAACATCTAAGAAAAAAAATGAGATATTATAGCTACCACATTAATAACTGTAATATGCCAAGATAGAGTGGATAAAACACTCCCTTTGTCCTACAGTACATGATCAAAATCTGAATAGAGCGCACAGGAATTCTTGCATTTTATTATAATAGAAGGTACTAAAGTGTTGGTTTTAGAATAGTACCTGGAAACTTTAAGGACATCTTGCTTTGGTTTCCCTTGTTCCTAAGCTTGCTAGCCACTTTTTTTGATTAGAGTAGGGAAGACGGGGTATCTTTGGCATCATTTTTTTTAACTGATAATTTTTAATAGACTTTATTTTTTGAGCAGTTTTAACTTCACAGAAAAATTTGAGAGGAAGGTACAGAGATTTTTCCATATACCCTCTGCCCCAACACATGCATAGCCTCCCTTATTATCAGCCTCCCCAGTCAGAATGGTACATTTGTAACAATTGATGAATCTGCATTGGCATGTCATTATCACCTAAAGTTCATAGTTTACATTAGGGTTTACTCTTGGTGTTGTACATTCAATGGGTTTGGACAAATGTATGATGACATGTATCCACCACTATAGTATCATACAAAATAGTTTCCCTGCCCTAAAAATCCTCTGTGCACTGCCTATTAGATAATTATTTTTAGCATAATTAAAATAACAGACGCTCTGAAGACAGCTCTTAAAAATCATCAGCCTGAGAAAATTCTATCTGGCTCACCAGATTTAGATGACTGTGGCCTGTATTTACCATTGTATTCCATTTTCTGAGCTATCAGCATCTCCGATTGTAGCTTATCTACAGACCGAGAATATTCTCCAGAAACAAGTATCTCTGAGCTTACCTGGGGCAGTGGGGTGAAGCTGATTTCCAAGATGATGGTGACAAGGAGACATATTTTCTTTAATTCTATTTACATATGCAGGCTCAAACCACGTCTTTTGCCCTGCTTTGGTCTATGGCTTAACTCTTCAGTCTGATCTTTACTTCCTCTTGAGTTCCATCTTACTTGATTAAATGAAACAGGAAGTAAATTAGGAAAAGCCCAAAATACACTGACCAATTTAGGTCATTGAAAAGGCCTAAGGACTCTTCTCGTCTCATTAGGGGATCGAGTTCATTCATTCGTTTGTTCATTTGTTCAGTCAGTCAACAAGTATACATTGAAAGCCCATGTATTCCAAACTCTGTAAGACCCTGGGGGATGCAGCAGTGATGAGGACGTAGCCTTGGACTTTGAAAAATGTGGGGGAATCTCTGTCTTCTCTCCTCCCTACCCATTTCCTTTATTTCCCTTGTTTGCACAAAACACACGTCCTCAGGAATAGGCCTGTGGATCTGTTTTCTTCCTCAGACCCCACTCTATATCATTTTAATAGGATCATTTTATGGCACTAAGCAGCAATTGTTTTGGATTTTTTTTAATGTTTTTTTAGAAATCAGGTATTTCTTTGCTAGCACATCTTTCTGCATTTTCTGTTACCACACAGTCAGTTGTAGTGAATTCATAAATGAAGAACCGGTTTTCTTTGTATCATCAGGGCAGTAGGAGATATGTCAGTGCTGTTGATCACCTAGTGATTAGTATGTGGGTAAAACACATCACTGTTGAGAGTGTGGGAGGAAATAGGCGAAGTCCCATAGAGTGTGAGTTGGGGAGCCACAGAGACTTAGATTTGAATCCAGGCTCCATCACTTAGGAGCTGTGCGATCTTGGGCCGGCTGCTTACCTTTTCTTGAACCTTGGTTTCCCACTTTATAAAAATGAGTGGTACTACCTGCCTCACATATGGTGAGGGGTAAATGTGAGTCCACCCCAAGCTGCCCCAGGTCTCACCAGCCTGAGGGCATGAGACATCTTCTCAGGGATAGTGTATGAATTTGCTAGAGTTACCTTAACAAAATACTGGGGAGCTTAAACAGTAGAAGCTGGAAGTCAGAGATCACGGCACTGGCAAGATTGCTTTCCTCAGCGGCCTGTCTCCTTGGCCTGTGGGAGGCCATCGTCTTGCTGCCTTTTCATACGGTTGTCCCCTTATGCATGTGCACCCCCGGTGTCTCTCCCTCTGGCTGTAAGGTCACCAGTCACGTTGGATTAGGGTCCACCCTAACGGCTTCATTTTAACTTCATCACCTCTTTTAAAGGCCTTATCTCCAAATTTTGAGGTCCTGGAAGTTAGACTACAACATATGAATTTGGGGGGATACAGTTCAGCCCGTAAGAGATACTAACTTGGATTTTACTGTCTTGCATTTAACTGCATAATGCAGGACTGTAGCTCAATATAAATCCCAGAAGGTAGCTTTCAGGTATTCAGAGCTTTCCCATTCTTCCACTCTTGCCCTGCCCAGGAAGCCCCTTTGGGGAAGCTCTTCATCACCGCCCCTGCCAGAGCCCTCAGTGGGGACAGATGTCTGGGCCCAGGGTGCCCTGCCTGCTGCTGAGGGTGCCCGGACAGCACAGCCCCCTCTGCAGCCCTCACTGCAGCCCAGCCAGGCCCCAGCAGCGGGGAGGACACCACCCGCCCTGCTCTGTGTCACTGCCTGTCACCTGGCCAAGCAGCCAGGCAGCTGATACCTCTGTGTCTCAGCTTCCCTTGTGAAAACAGCTGCTCCATCATCTGTCTGCAGCCTCTTGCCCTAGAGGGTTCAGACAGTATAGAACCAAATGCCACGCTGTGTTCCCTTCCCTAGTCTCTCAACGTCAGGCACCAGGGCACACCACCCCTCCCACTCCAAGTTCAGCCCAAAACCTCATTGTTATTTATTATTACTACAGTCATGATTAGTTAGTCAGCAGATTTGATACAGATACTAAATGCATTTCAGTAGGTGGACTGAGAAATACAAAACTTTATAAATAGTGTTTTCTTTCAAGGACCTGTAATCTCATTGGGAAGACTGGATCTAAGTATGTGAAAGCAGAACTGAAATAACAAGGTGTTGTGTTCAAATAAATAGTGGGAGTGAAATATATTATGAGTCCCGAAAATGGAAAGGGAGTAGACCACTTAGGCAGACAGTGAGGGATACGTGGGAGTGAGTGGGAGAAGTTAGGAGGGGGAGGAAGGAGAAGCATTTCAGAAGATTGAGGTGAGTGAATAAACTGCTAAATTGAAGGAAATACCAGTATTGTTTCGATTAGTAACTTAGGTGATCCTGAACACACACATCCCCAAGTACACTCACAGTGAGACCACTTTTGCGAAGCTCTCTGACCCCATTAACTTCCGGGCATATTTAGAAAATGGTTAAAATATTGATGGCATATTGGGGTAACTGAATGAGGCTCCTAGAAAATGGAACCACTGGTCACAGAGCTCCAGTCATGGGGCCTCACCAGCTGCCTGAGGGCTGAAGGGAGTCAGTGTCTTGGTTCTAAGGCCTGTTCTAAACAGCTTCAAAAGTGCTCAGGGAGAATAGAAGTGTACCAGTATTTCTTGGTGTTTTTCCATAATTACAACCTGAAAGTGTCTAAAACTATAAGCCACGTTTTAGCAAAGCAAACAGAGAAACTGCAGTTAATTTTACGTTAGCCCAATGGTGAAGCTAGTCCAAAGGTTTAAAATGAGACGGGAGAAAGGAAGCCAGCTATGATGTATGAAAACAAATTAAGACGTCGTGGTTTAGTTTCTGAGTTTAAATACTCCCCCAGCCAAAGTCAAACAGTAATAATGACAGTAAAAAGCACGGTTTTATTAGGTGATGTCCGCCCACACAGAATGCTGGGAACTGGGTTTTATTTATGAAATGCTTTATTAGTCCACCCGAAGCAGCAGGACAGCACATGCGTGGCTGCACATTTCGGGTGGTGGCACAGCAGCTCCTGCCTCCAAGGCTGGTTGAAAGGGAACATTCCGTGCGTTCTGCATGATTAGTAAATTGGAGTGGACACCAGGACACAGAGGTTTCACTTTTAAACCCGAGCAGGAGGGGCCTTGTCCTGGGACACATAGTTTGGAGGGTTCTGCTCTGGCTTCCCTCAAGTGACATCCCTGCTTATGGGGTGAGGAAGCCATGGCGCCAGAGGGATGTGCCCGTCTGGAATCCAGCGGTCCCCTCCCCACCTCGACGTGTCCCCACATGCATTCAAGGGGAAACTACTCCTGCAAAGCCCTCTAACCTCTTTGATTTCAGGGCATATTTAGAAAATGGTAAGATACTGATGACACATTAGGGTGAATAAATGAAGTTTCTGCCACTTTGGAGGGCTTCTGTAGACCTCATCCCTGAGTCTGTCCTCAGTGGAGTAGATAGCACCATTGGTGGGAAAACCCCCGGCCATTGGGTAACCAAGGACCTGCTGCCCGTGTGGTGTGGACAGAGCTCAGTGGACAGTCTGGGGTATCCGCACCGCCAGCATAAAGCCCCTCAGGGTTGAGGAGACATGGCCAGAGTGGAGGGGTTTCAGGGTCCAGCTCTCTCTATGCCACCGTGCTCCAGTGAGGAGCTTTGGGGAGGCTGACAGTTCTAAATTCCAGCCTGGCCCCCAGGTCATTATGAAGGTATATTTGTCAAGGTATACCATTTATCAGGTTGTCCACTTGACTTAGAACTTTTAAATTTAGACATAAGGTATGTGCATCTCCTTTGTATTCTCACCCTGGGCTCACACATGTTTGTGGTGGACTCAGGACACACAGATTCTGACAGAAAGCACAGAAGGACAGGAACACAGAAATTCTGAGTCCCACCTCCTCTTAATCCGGGGCTAGGAAGCCTGTGGCATAAATTTGGCCTGTGAGTGCTGTGCATACCACCAACCCCGTGTCTTTCTGTTCTCTTTCTTCTTCCTCTTTTACTTTCTTCCTCATGGTCGTATGTCTCCCTTGCACGGACTGCAAGACCATCCACCGTCCACCCTGGGCACTGCTTGGGTGATCAACAGCAGGTTCACTGTTAAATACAGCCACTCAGAGTTCCTTACCCACAGCATGGCCCCCGTGTCCGTGAACGGCCAGCTCTGGCCCACGTGCTAAACCAGCCCGTGCGTTGTCCTACGTTTCTCTTCCTAAAGCTGGCCGTTCCTGGCCTTTTGGAGTAAAGCTTGCTCAGTGTTTTATTTTAATGGATGATCAGTGCTTTTGCTTGTTTTCAGATCATATCTGCTACCTCAGTTGGTAATAGTATCTCCTTTAAATAGAAATTAAGGCAGAATCAAGTTCTTAAAAGTTGTTCACCTTAACATAGCTTTCATTGTAGAGTGTCCGGAGGAAATTCCCACTCCTATCCTGAGAACTGATGCATTTTTGTAGCTTAGGTTGGACATGAAGGTAAATCAGGAAGGAGACTTCGAGGGTAGTTTGTACCAGTAGTGTTAATTATTATTGATTTCATTAACCTTTAGACTCTGGGGTTCAGGAATTTACACAAACATAAAAGAGAAATTATTATAGTTTGCCTACATCTGCCTAATAACTATACAAAACTTCTTGACAGGTGACTTTGGGCATGCTTCAGGAGGTAGAACACCAAAGTCAGGTGATAGTTTCATTTTCCAAAGAGAAAGAGGTGGCCTTGAGGAAAGGTCTTGAGAGCTGAATACAGAAAATGTGAGTTTGAATCCCAGCAGTGCCTTTCAGTAGCTGTGCAGTGTTGAATAGGTTACTTACTGTCTCTTGGTTTCCTCTGTTGTGAAGTAGAAATAGCTTCTATGGATGGGATTGCTGGCTGTCTCAAAAAGAGATTATGTATAAAATACTTTCTAAAAAGCGCTGTGAAAATATGAGTTAATATTAAATGCCCATTGCAAGGCTGTTTGCTCTCCAATCTCTGTAAGAAGATTGGGAAGAACTTTCAGAAAAAATGGAGAAAAATAAATGGGAAAAATGACACAGACTAAACCAGAAGCCACTTTAAGTGTTTGATTTCTGCCTGTTAGACTCTCTGCAGTGGGTGCTGAATAAATAGTATTGACCATGAACAAAACTGAATTCTTAATGAAACTTCCCCAAGAGTGAGATGAAATAAAAATAAAATCAATGTTTTTATTTAATGACGCAGAAATTTGCTCATGATTTCTAGAAAAATGTGTTAGGGGAGAAAATGCAAACTTCCCTTCAAGTATTTCTATATCCTATTAAATGAGCAAACAAAAATCCTGGTAACTATTACCCCACCCCAAAACGGAAGCTCCCACAGAACATAGATTTTTGTCTGTTTTATTCACTGAAGAGTCCCCTGTGTCTAACCCAGTGCCTGGCACAGAGCAAGTGCTCAGTATGTATTTGTTAAACAACATGAGTTAATATGTATGCCTAGATCAGTGCTGTAATGTGGGGGCTAGTTTCCACAGATATTTACTTTTAGGATAGTCACTAACAAGGCCCATGCTTACCATTCCAGTGAGTTCTTTTGTTTGTATAAGACCCTGTGCGTCAGTGATTAAGGTTTTTACATGAAGGTTGCAAGTGTAGCTGGCCTTCCTCCAAGGAAGGTAAGGCTCTGGAATTCACACAGACTTTTTGCCTTTGAGTGTATCGTCTCCTAACGGCAGGAGGAGCGTTGTAAGACCGAGTGTTTCTTGTTGTAAAAATGAACTTACCTGCATGCAGCTTAGTTGTTTTAAAAGGCCCTTTTATATGTGTTGTCCTTGATTATATGTGTTGTCCCTCAACAAGTACTGAGGCAGGCAAATGACACAGTCTTCACTGTGTGCAACATGAGCCCTAAAGGGAGGTGATTAGACTAGTAAGGGGAGGACATAAAAGTAGAAGTGGGGTCCCTGGAGCCCTGTCTAATGACCTACTTACCCTAGCATTACGAATGCATGTAGTAATGAACAGATTGCTTGTTAGTTGTGTATCAATGCAAAGACGTCTAAAAGCAAAAAACAAAAACAAAAACAAAAAACAATTGTTTGGACCAAGTCAGAATACCTTCAACTGAACGTAAATGTTCCAAAAGTGTTTTCAAAAAGCATTCTTTTTGTCTTGGCTTTCTGGGTAGCTGCCTTGTCTTTATTTTATCCTGCATGCTTGAACACAGTCTTTGTTGCTGGTTCTGTAAAGCTAAGTGCTCATTACCACCTGTTTTATTTCTGTTTAGAAAAGTGACTTCTTGTAGTCTTATGATTTAAGGATTAACTTTATTTTAAATAATTTCTATTTCCTGCAACCTAAGCAAAGATAAATGTAGAAAAATTAAAGTCCATGAACCAAAAGTAAAAGGGATGTGGAATCTTATTTGTGGAGTTTAATTTTAAAAGCTTGCCCCCTGCTGGAGTAGTGTTGACACGACAGCTGGAAATAAAATTGGGGGAAACTGTGCAGTTATGTTGAGGACCCAATCTAACACCTGCAATAAGGCTTTATTATTATTTAAATACCTTTAAAATTATAGATCTCACTGCCTGTTCAGATTAACTTCAATCGCATACTCAGTCCAGAAAATTCAGAGTTCAGGACTAAGATAGGATCCCACTACTGAGTTCTCTATAAAATTCCATCTAAGACCAAGGGATTTTCTTTCATAAATTATTTATGAGAACACTTTAGAAGCAGATTTTTTAAATTACCTCTTGAAAATTTTAAAATGAAAACTTAGGAACAAACATAGTAGCAGAAATAGAGGAAAACATCTCTTCCTACCCTGCCTTCTGTAGCTGGCAAACTCCTATCCTCTCTTAGGACCCAGCTCAGATGTCTTCTTGTCTTCAAGCTTAATCATACTCCCTTAAAAAAGATTAGCCATTTTCTTTTCTGTGCTACTATAAATAAATTTTGCATTTATCATACTATACTGAAATCATTGATATATTTTTCTCCCCCAAAGCTTCAGAGATATAAAATCAGAGTTACAAAAACATGTAAACTGTTCTCTTTAAAAATGAATTTCCACTAGTACTTTAGAGAATCATGGATTATTATAACTAGAAGGTATCTGAGAGATTATTAATTCAAATATACCCCTTCCCCAAGCTTTTTCTCTCCCACCTCCGTTATATAGATGAAGAAACAGCCTCTCTAAATAAGGTAACTATATAAGTTCTCTCATCTAGGAATTAGCAAAGTAAAGCTATTAACCGCCTTTTGATTCCAGTATAACCACCTCCTTTCCACACGGTGATCCTGCAATAATACATCCTCCCAAACTCTTCAAGGGTACTAATTTTGTGTCCTTGAATTTCCTGAAATCATGTGCAAAATTTGTATGCATGTATTTTCTGGTCTGCCTAAGGGAGGCCTTTCCTCTCTAAACATTTGTTCATTTATGCATGCCTTCGCTCAACACGTATTTATCAAAGACACTATGTGCAATCTTCAACAAACAAACTGAAACCAACAGTGTATAAACAAGATTATTCACCATGACTGATTTTTCCCAGGAATGCAAGATTGATTTAACATCTGAAAATCAATCTTTTAATTTACCATATTGGTATAATAAAGGGCAAAAATCACATGATCATCCCAATAGATACAGAAAAAGTATTTGACAGAAATCAACACCATTTCATGATAAGACCACTCTACAAACTAGAATTAGACAGAAATTTCCTAAACCTGATGAAAGGCATCTATGAAAACCTTACAGTTAACATCACACTCAATGGTGAGTTTATGTTTTCCTCCTAAGATCAGAAATAAGACAATGCTGTACTCTCTCACTACTTTTTTTAAACTTTTTTTATTGAGTTATAATCATTTTACAATGTTGTGTCAAATTCCAGTGTAGAGCACAATTTTTCAGTTATACATGAACATACATATTATTCATTGTCACATTTTTTTCTCTGTGAGCTACCATAAGATCTCGTATATATTTCCCTGTGCTGTACAGTATAATCTTGTTTATTCTACATTTTGAAATCCCAATCTGTCCCTTCCCACCCCCCACCTCCTTGGCAACCACAAGTTTGTATTCTATGTCTATGAGTCTGTTTCTGTTTTGTATTTATGTTGTGTTTGTTTTTTGTTTTTTTTTTTTGGATTCCACATATGAGTGATGTCATATGATATTTTTCTTTCTCTTTCTGGCTTACTTCAATTAGAATGACATTCTACAGGAACATCCATGTTGCTGCAAATGGCGTTATGTTGTTGGTTTTTATGGCTGAGTAGTATTCCATTGTATCAATATACCACTTCTTCTTTATCCAGTCATCTGTTGATGGACATTTAGGCTCTTTCCATGTCTTGGCTATTGTAAATAGTGCTGCTATGAACATTGGGGTGCAGGTGTCATTTTGGAGTAGGGTTCCTTCTGGATATATGCCCAGGAGTGGGATTCCTGGGTCATATGGTAAGTCTAGTCATAGTCTTTTGAGGAATCTCCATACTGTTTTCCCCAGTGGCTGCACCAAACTGCATTCCCACCAGCAGTGTAGGAGGGTTCCCTTTTCTCCACAGCCTCTCCAGCATTTGTCATTTGTGGATTTTTGAATGATAGCCATTCTGACTGGTGTGAGGTGATACCTCATTGTAGTTTTGATTTACATTTCTCTGATAATTAGTGATATTGAGCATTTTTCCATGTGTCTATTGATCATTTGTATTTCTTCCTTGGAGAATTGCTTGTTTAGGTCTTTTGCCCATTTTTGGATTGGGTTGTTTGTTTTTTCTTATTAAGTCGTATGAGCTGCTTATATATTCTGGAGATCAAGCCTTTGTCAGTTTCATTTGCAAAAATTTTCTCCCATTCCGTAGGTTGTCTTCTTGTTTTACCTATGGTTTCCTTTGCTGTGCAGAAGCTTATACATTTAATCAGGTCCCATTTATTTATTATTTCTATTGCTTGGGCAGACTGTCCTAGGAGAACATTTTTGAGATGTATGTCAGATAATGTTTTGCCTATATTTTCTTCTAGGAGGTTTATTGTATCTTGTCTTACGGTTAAGTGTTTGATCCATTTTGAGTTGATTTTTGTGTATGGTGTAAGGAAGTGTTCTAGCTTCATTGCTTTACATGCTGCTGTCCAGTTTTCCCACCACCATTTGCTGAAGAGACTGTCTTTATTCCATTGTATATTCTTGCCTCCTTTGTCGAAGATTAGTTGACCAAAAGTTTGTGGGTTCATTTCTGGGCTCTCTATTCTGTTCCATTGGTCTGTATGTCTGTTTTTGTACCAATACCATGCTGTCTTGATGACTGTAGCTTTATAGTATTGTCTGAAGTCTGGGAGAGTTATTCCTCCAGCCTCTTTCTTTTTCTTCAGTAATGATTTGTTCTAGTTCTGTGAAATATGTCTTGGGTAATTTGATAGGGATTGTGTTAAATCTGTAGATTGCCTTGGGCAATGTGACCATTTTAACAATATTGATTCTTCCAATCCAAGAGCATGGGATATCTTCCCATTTTTTTAAAGTCTTCTTTAATTTCCTTCATCAATGGAGAAATAAGACAATGCTGTCCTCTCTCACCACTTTTTTTTTTAAACATCGTACTTGCAGTTCTAGCCAGGGCAATTATGCAAGAAAAAGAAATAAAAGGTATCTAGGTTGGAAAGGAAGAAGTAAATCCATCTCAATTTTCAGAAGACATGATTTTTTTATATTAAAAAAACCATGAGGAAAAGACACACACCCACAACTATTAGAACTCATCAGCAAGTTCAACAAGGTTTCATGGTACAGGATTAATGTGCAAAATGCAGTTGTATTTCTGAAAAAGAAATTAAAATAACTTAATTGACAGTAGCACCAAAAGAATAAAATACATAGGGATAAATTTAACAAAAGTAGTGTAAGACTTGTACACTGAAAACTACAAAATATTGTTGAAAGGAATTAAGATCTCAATAAATAGAAATAAATGTGAACATATCCTGTGTTCTTAGATTGGAAGACTTACTGTTAAGATAGCACTATTTTCCAAACTGATCTACGGATTCAATGCAATCTCCATCAAAATCCTAGCTGCATTTTTGGCAGAAATTGACTGATCCTAAAATTCATGTGAATAATCAAGGGACCCAGAAAAGCCAAAACAACCTTGCAGAAGTATAATTTATAGTTTTAGCACTTTCATTTCCATCTAGGATCCAGTTTGAGTTAGTTTTTATACATGGTGTAAGGTAAGAGGTTCAACTTCATTCTTTTGCTTGTGGTCTTGAGACCACTTGCATGGGCCTGAGAATTCCCTGAGAGTTAACAAAGGTTTTGTCAACCCCAGTTACATATAATACCTCAAAGTTAACTTAGTTTCAGTGCTTGAATTTATACTTTGGATTAAATATTCTAATTTCTGAACCAAGAATAGGTTTGGCTCCCTAAATGACAGTTGTATGAGTGTTGCTTAAGAGTGAGCTGTGAAGTCATGGTCCCGCTAGGAACTAGGTAAGATCGCCCTTGTGGAATAATCTTGCAGGAATGCAGAAGAGTTAAATAAAGTTGTGTTTTGATTATGCCATGACCCAGGCTTATTCAGTATGCTGCTTATGTACGTAGACATTGTGTTGAAGAAGAAGTATGTCTTAATGATGAAGGTGAAACAGCAGAGTCTAAGGATATATAGTCATCAGCCCTCAAGAGGCCCTCAGTGGTCCCACCTCTCTATATTCATGGCCTTGTGTAGTGCTCTCACACACTGAGTAGGGCCGACTTGTGTAACCAGTAGAAAGTTGTGGAAATGATGGAGTGTCATTTCTGAAACTAGGTCATAAAAGACATTGTGGCTTCTGCCTTGCTCTCTCTTGGATCCCTAGCTCTGAGGGAAACCAACTGCTGTATTATGAAGATACCCAAGCAGATTTATGGAGATGTCCACATGGCGAGGAACTGAGGCCTTCTGCCAACAACCATGTAAGTGAGAAACTTGGAAGCAGATCCTGTAGCACCAGTCAAAATGATGACAGCACAGGCAGATATTTTGAAGAGAGAGACCTTGAACCAAAATCACTCAGCTCAGCTGCTCTTGGATTTTGATCCATAGAAAGAATATGAGATGATAAATGTCTGTTACTGTCTTAGGTCATTAAACTTTTAGCTACTTTGTTATGCACCAGTAGTTAAGTAATACAGAATGAGAAAAGGCAGCAGTTCTGGGTACAGGAGAGCAGAGGGATGAGGTCCTGATGCTGCCACATGGTGGCTATTCATCAGTCCACATCCTGACTAACTGGTACAGTGACTTTACCTGGTAAGGACTGGGACAGCCAGCTGTAACCAGTAATATTGAGTGAACTCAAGACAAAATAGAAAAGTAGATCATTTATTTCCAAAACTATTTTTAGAGTCTTCCTAGTGCTTTGTGACTCCTCCAAGACCCCCATCCTGACATCTCGGCTTACCCTCTCCTGCTACATCACTTCTCATCCTTTCTTTATCTAGTTTTATAAACCACTTCAAGTAAACATATACTGAGACTTTGCTATGTGCAGGGCCCTGAAAAATGAACAAACCTCTCCTAGAAACTTCCTTTTGTAGGCTTCTTTTTATTTTAATGGAAGTGTAGTTGATTTACAACGTTGTATTAGTTTCAGATGTACGTCATAATAATTCAGTTATATGTATACATATATATCTATTATTTTTCAGATTCTTTTCCATTATAAGTTATTATAAGATATTGAATATAGTTCCCTGTGCTATACAGTATAAACTTGTTCATTTTGTATGTAGTAGTGTGTATATGTTAATCCCAAGCTCCTAATTTATCCATCATCCCCTATCCCTTTCCCCTTTGGTAGCTGCACTTTGTTTTCTATGTCTATGAGTCTATTTCTGGTTTGTAAATAAGTTCATTTGTATCTTTTTTTTTTTTTAGATTCCACATACAAGTGGATACCATATGATATTTGTGTTTCTCTGTCTAACTGACTTTACATTATTATGATAATCTCTTGGTCGATCCATATTGCTGGATATGGCATTATTTTATTATTTTTTATGGTTGAGTATTATTCCATTGTATAAATATACCACAACTTCTTTATCCAGTCACCTATTGATGGACATTTAGGTTTTTTCTGTGTCTTGGCTACTGTAAATAGTGCTGCTATGAACGTTGGAGTACATGGATCTTTTTGAATTAGAGTTTTCTCTGGATCTATGTCCAGGATTGGGATTGCTGGATCATATGGTGACTCTGTTTTTAGTTTTTGAAGGACCTTCAAGCTGTTCTCCATAGTGGCTGCACCAATTTACATTCCCATCAACATTATTGGAGGGTTCCTTTTTCTCCACACTCTCTCCAGCATTTATTGTTTGTGAACTTTTAAATGATATGGCCATTCTGACCAGTGTGAGGTGATACCTCATTGTAGTTTTGATTTGCTTTTCTCTAATAATTAGTGATTTTGAGCATTTTTCATGTGCCTGTTGGCCATCTGGATGTCTTCTTTTAGAGATATGTTTGTTTAGGTCTTCTGCCTATTTTTTGATTGGTTTGTTTGTTTTTTGATATTAAGGTGTATAAGCTGTATATTTTGGAAATTAATCCTTTGTTGGTCACATCATTTGCAAATATTTTCTCTCATTCCCTAGGTTGTCTTTTCATTTTGTTTATAACTTCCTATGCTGTGCAAAAGCCTTTAAGTAAGTCCCATTTGCTTATTTGTGCTTTTATTTTCATGACTCTAGGAGATGGATCAAAAACAATATTGCTGCAATTCATATCAAAGAGCATTCTGCCTATGTTTTCCTGTAGGAGTTTTATTAGAATATCCTGTTTTACATTTGGGTCTTTAATCCATTTTGAGTTTTATTTTTGCATATAGTGTTAGAGAATGTTCTAATTTCATTGTTTTACATGTAACTGTCCAGTTTTTCCAGCACCACTAATTGAAGAGACTGTCTTTTCTCCATTGTGTATTCTTAGCTCCATCATAGATTAATTGACTATAAGTGCCTGGGTTTATTTCTGGGCCTGATCATGTGTTCCATTGATCCTCTTCCATTGATCAGTGTGTCTGTTTTTTGCCAGTACTGTACTGCTTTGATTACTGTAGCTTTGTAGTATAGTCTAAAGTCAGGGAGTGAGATTCCTCCAGCTCCATTCTTTCTCAAGATTGTTTTGGCTATTTGGGTTTTTTTGTGTTTCCATACAAATTTTAACATTTTTTATTCCAGTTCTGTGAAAAATGTCATTGGCAATTTGATAGGGATTGCATTGAATCCGTGTGTTGCCTTGGGTAATATGGCCATTTGAACAATATTGATTCTTCCAATCCAAGAACAGGGTATATCTTTCCATCTGTTTGTGTCATCTTCAGTTTCTTTTCATCAGTGTCCTATAGTTATTATCTTTTCCTTCTGTAGGCAGATTTATTACTAGGTATTTTATTCTTTTTGATGTGATGATAAACAGGATTGTTTCCTTAATTTCTTTCTTTTTTTTTTTTTTTTGATATTTCCTTGTCAGTGTATAGAAATGTAACAGATTTCCCTATATTAACTTTGTATCCTACAGTTTTACCAAATTCATTGATGAGCTGTAGTAGTTTTACGGTAGCATCTTTAGGATTGTCTATGTCTAGTATCATGTCATCTGCAAACAGTGATAGTTTAACTTATTATTTTCCAGTTTGGATTCCCTTTATTTCCTTTACTTTTCTGATTGCTGTGGCTAGGACTTTCAAAACTGTGTTGAATAAAAGTGGTGAGAGTGGGCACCCTTCTCATTCTGATCTTAGAGGTAATGCTTTCAATTTTTCACCATTGAGTATGATGTTAGCTGTGGGTTTGTCATATATGGCCTTTATTATGTTGATTATGTTCCCTCTACTCCCACTTTCTGGGGAGTTTTTTTTTTTATTATAAATGGATGTTGAATTTTATCAAAAGCTGTTTCTGCATCTGTTGGAATGATCATATGGTTTTTATCCTTCAATTTGTTAATGTGGTGTATCACACTGATTGGTGAATATTGAAAAATCCTTGCATCCCGAGGATAAATCCCACTTGATCATGGTGTATGATCCTTTTGATGTGTTGTTGGAGATGGTTTGCTAATACTTTCTTGAGAATTTTTGCTTCTATGTTCAAAGTGATATTGACCTGTAATTTTCTTTTTTTGTGATATCTTTTTCTGGTTTTGGTATCAGGGTGATGATGGCCTCATACAATGAGTTTGGAAGTGTTCCTTCCTCTACAGTTTTTTGGAATAGTTTCAGAAGGCTAGGCATTAATTCTTCTCTAAATGTTTGGTAGAATTTGCCTGTGAAGACATCTGGTCCTGGACTTTTGTTTATTGGGAGTTTTTAAATTACTGATTCCATTTCAATACTGATAATTGGTCTATTCATATTTTCTATTTCTTCCTGGTTCAGTGTTGGGAGATTGTGCATTTCTAAGAATGTGTCCATTTTTTGTAGGTTGTCTGTTTTATTGGTGTGTATATATATATATATATATATATATATATATATATATATATATATATATAGTTGCTTGTAGTAGCCTCTTATGAACCTTTGTATTTCTGTGTTGTGGGTTGCAGCTTCTCCTTTTCCATTTCTGATTTTATTGACTTGGGCCTTCTCCCTTTTTTCTTGATGAGTCTGGGTAAAGGCTTAATCAGCTTTATCTTTTCAAAGAGCCAGCTTTTGTTTCATTGATTTTTTTTCTGTTGTTTTCTTTTAGGCTCTATTTATTTAATTAATTAATTAATTAATTAATTAATTTATTGCTCTGACCTTTACAATTTCTTTCCTTCTACTCACTTTGGGTTTTGTTTGTTCTTCTTTCTCTAGTTTAGGTGGTTTATTTGAAATTTTTTTTGTCTCCTGAGGTAAGCACGTATCACTATAAACTTCCCTCTTAGAACTGCTTTTGCTGCGCCTCATAGGTTTTATATCATCATGTTGCCATTTTGATTTGTCTCTCTTTTTTTTTAAATTTTTTGTTTGATTTATTTAGTGATCCATTAGCTGTACAGTAGCATATTGTTTAGCCTCCACGTGTTTGTGGTTTTTTGCAGTTTTTTTCTTGTAGTTGATTTCTAACCTCATATCGTTGTTAGAAAAGATGCTTGGTATGATTTCAGTTTTCTTAAATTTACCAGGGTTAGCTTTGTGGGCCAGCATATGATCAATTCTGGAGAATGTTCCATGGGCGCTTGAGAAGATTGTGTATTCTGCTTTTGGATGGAATGCTCTATAGATATCAATTAAGTCCTTCTGGTCTAATGTGTCATTTTAAGAGCCTGTGTTTCCTTACTGATTTTCTGTCTGGATGATTTGTCCATTGATTGTCCCCATTATTATTATGTTACTGTCAGTTTCTCCCTTTATGTCTGTTCACATTTGCCTTATATGTTGAAGTGCTCCTATGTTGGGTGCATGTGTATTTACAGTTATATCTTCTTCTTGGATTGATCCCTTGATCATTACGTAGTGCCCTTCTTTATCTCTCTGTTGAAAACGTCTGACTTCTCACTCTGTCCATCCATTCCCCTCCTGAGTTCTCTGAGCATCTTTCTCAGGTAGATTGCCTATCTCCGTGTCACTTAGTTCTTCTGGGATTTTGTCTTTTTCCTTTGTCTGGAGCATGTTCCTCTGCCACCTCATTTTGTCTAAGTTTCTGTTTATATTTTTATGTATGTGGTAGGTTAGTTATGTTTCTTGACCTTGGAGAAGTGATCTTCTGTAGGAGACGTCCTATGCATCCCAGAAATGCACTACCCTCTTGTCACCAAAGGGCTAAGGGCCAGCGGGTCCCCGGGTGGAGTCTGGCTGCATTTGTGGACTTGTTCTGCAGGTTGTGGGATCGTAGTTTTCTTGATTCTGGTGTCTGCTCCCTGGTGAGTGAGGGTGGTATGGAGGCTTTTGCTGGCTTCCTGGCAGGAAGAGCTGGTGCCTGTCCCCATTGGTAGGTGGAGCGGGGTCTCTGCCCTCTGGTGGGCAGGACTGTGTCTAGGGAAGTGTCTAGAGGGCCGTGGTCTCAGAAAGTCTTTAGGCAGCCTTTCTGCTGATGGACGGGGGTGTATTCCCACCCAGTTAGTTGTTTGACCTGAGACATCCCAGCATTGGATCCTACAGCCTGTTGGGTGGGGCCAGGTTTTAGTGCTAATGATCCAAGCAAAATGTCTGCTTCCAGGAAGGAGAGTTCATGCAAATGAATACTCCTCAATATGTCCACAACCGTGTCTATGTCCGCAGGGTGAGCCACAGCTGCCCCCACCTCCCCAGGTGACCTTCCAAGACCAGCAGGTAGATCAGGCCCAGGCTTCTGTGAAATTACTGCTTTTGCCCTTGGTCCCAGTGAGTGTGAGATTTTGCATGTGTACTCTGTTTCCCCCAGTCCTCTGGAGCTCCTGCAGTTAAGCCCTGCTGGCCTTCAAAGCCCAGTGCTCTGGAGGCTCCCTTTCACAGTGCAGAACTCCTAGGGCTGGGGAGCCTGACTTGGGGCTCAGAACTCTCTCTCCTGTGGGGGAACCTCTGTAACATAATTATTCTCCAGTTTGTGGGTCACCCACCCAGGGAGTATGAGATTTGATTATATTGCCGCCCCTCCTACCTGTCTTGTTGTGGTTTCATCTTTACGTCTTTAGTTATAGAAGATCTTTTCTAATAGATTCCAGTCTTTTTTATCAATGGTTGTTCTGTAGTTAGTTGTGATTTTGGTGTGTTCATGAGAGGAGGTGAGCTCCGGCTCCTTCTGTAGTGCCATCTTGACTGCCCTCTTTATAGACGTCTTTGTGCTGGAAACATGCATCTACTTCTAACTTCAGTGGTAGAAGTTAAATTGTAGAGTCTGATTTAGCAGATCTGGGGTGGAGCCTGAGATTCGGCATTTTCAGGAAGCTCCCAGGTGATGCTGCTGCTGCTGCTGCTGCTGGTCCTGGGACCACACTCTGAGCACAAGGCTCTAAAGGACTGTGCAGGCACAGAGATGGAAAGAGATGCAGTATGCCCAGCAAATGCATGAATTCTCACGATGGAGGGTCCTCACTGCCTGTAATTCAGATCACGTGCACGGCTCTGGTTCAGCCTAACATCCAAGGTCTGTCACAATCACCATGAATGAAACATGAGAGAGAGTCTGTGGTAGAAGTCAAAACTTTAACTCGTTTTCTTATAGCCCAAGATCTACCTGCCCTAATCTTATGGTGTGATACACATTCTTAAACTTGACCCAGCACCAACTTGCCTGGTGTTGGATTAAGGGCCTTGGGCGCCCTCTAGAGGCCAGCAGTAATAAGGGCAGAGAGAACAGGTTGGTAACTGTAAGTGAAGAGGAAAGGGGGTGAAATGGTAGAGGGCTTGTTAATTAACCCGCAGTAAGGGGGCGGGGTTAGCCTTCTAGAGCAGCAGTTCTCAGTGTGGCCCACAAGAGGGCCCACAAAGCAAAACTATCTTCATAAAATAAAAATTTGCCTTTTTTACTCTCATTCTTGCATGAACATATAGAGGAGATTTCCAGAGGCCATACAAGATGCTGAAATCTCAACAGATTGAATGCAGAAGTAGATATGAGAATCTGACTGTCTTCTATTAAGCTGGACATTAAAAAAAAAAACCTGCAAACATGTAAAACAGCACTACTTTTTTAATTTTTTTCTTTTTTAAAATATAGCTATTTTTTCATAAAATGTTTGTGTTAACATAATAGGCTTATTACTGTTGTCATTTTAAAGTAAATAATACAATTTTTATGTTTTAACTTCTAACACAACAAATATCTACAGATAGAATTCATATAAACAAGAACACTGAGGAGTCGAATAATTTTGAAGAAAGATAGGGTGCTAAGGTTAAAAAGTTTGAGAATCAATGCTCTTAGCCTTGGCTGCATACTGGAATCAACCTAGGAACCTGGAAAAAATACTGATGCCTGGGTTCCACGCCCCGAGATCCTTATGTAATTGGTCTGGTGGACAGCCAATGTATTGGGATTTTTAAAAGCTCTCAGGCAGTTCTAATGAACAGCCACGGTTGAGAACCACTGCTCCTGGCTAAAGGGTTTTACTGGATGTCAAAACAAACAGTGCAATGGCCAAATAACGGGAAAGCAAACACAGTTCTCAGTAGCAAGTCGGGGGGAGAAAAGCAGCAGACGACCAGTCGAGGTGTCACGTTATCCCCGAAAGTGACACAGGGCAGGGGGGACGTTTTGCGCCTCTAGCCGTCACAGAGCTTTTCTCTTGCCAAGAATATTGGGTTTATTCATGTATCACTGCTTCACTGGATGGGACAAAGGAGAATACATTAACATGACCCAGGTGAGGATTTGAGCAGCTTTTGGGGGCATAAAGTGATTTTTTAAAACATTTATCCACAGAGCTATCCCCAAAGAATAGGAATCAAACCAAAGACGTCTGTAGAATTGTATTTCTAGTCCAAAGAAGTCAGGTAACAGCCGTGGGAGTGGGGCAGAGAGGGGAGCCAGGCCATAAGGAAGCATCCCCTGTGCGCCTTCCCCGCTGTGGGATGGACACAGGTGAGTTTGTACAAGCTCCAGTGGCTCTCGGGTGGTCGTGTCTTGACCAGGGTGGTGCCAGGAGAGGAGGTGCTCTAAGCCTCCCAAGTAGGGACAGCTTGAACTGGATGCAGAACTGTGAATGCAGCGATAATCACACCACAGCTCTGGAGCTGAGGGGAGCGCTCAAGCTTTCAGGTAGCCTGCTGCTCTTCAGAAACTGAAAATCTACATTAGGTTATTCAGTTCAGACAGAGAGCAGTCTCAGGCTCTTTTGGTAATGCGTTAGGATTGTAAATTAGCCTATGGCTTCTATGAGGATGGTTTGCCACTGCATAGAAGGAAGGGAAAAGAGGCTGGTAATAATGGTGATAACTAATATTTATTAAGCATTTACTGCACCAGACAACGTTTTAAGAATTTCACGTTCATTACCTCATTTAGTCTTCTCAACAACACTATGAGATGGTCCTATAATTATTCCCAGG
This sequence comes from Camelus bactrianus, assembly GCF_048773025.1. NCBI lineage: Eukaryota > Metazoa > Chordata > Mammalia > Artiodactyla > Camelidae > Camelus > Camelus bactrianus. The sequence goes on along the minus strand of NC_133542.1, from coordinate 37,310,032 downwards.
GATAAGGAAACTGAGGCTAAGTGGAAGCCAGCCTCCAAGATGACCCCAATGATCCCCTCTCCCTAGAACTCATGCCCTCATGTGGTCTTTTCCACGTTAAATCAGAGCTGTCTGTGTGCCCAATAGCATATGGAAGAAGAGACCATGTGTGACTCTCAAAGCCACATCATGAAATGCACTGCACATTGCATTTTGGTCTCTTGGATCACTTGCCTTGGGGACGCCAGCTGCCCTGCTGTGAGGACACTCAAGCAGCCATGTGGAAAGAAGCCCCAGCTGACATCTAGTGACAACCTTGCAAAAAACTCCTAGCCAGAACAGCCCAGCCAAGCTGGCCCCAAATTCCCTGTCCACAGAAGCTGTATGCTTTTCAGTGTTCCCAGCAGGACTGAGCCCACACTGCTCACGACAGTAACCTTGAAAGTGCACGCTTACATTGGCTTTTCTCCCTTCTCTGTCTCACACTCACACTCCCAGTTCCTTCACCCCTGCTTCCTGGGATCACCTTTCAATAAGCTACTTACACGTTATTTTCTCAGGCTCTGTTTTTTGGGAGAACACAAACACAAACATCATGATGAGCTTGGCTTTTTCACAGATTTAGATGATGTACTATTAAAAACATATTAATCAAGTAGTTTAAAGACAGAGAACAAGTACTCTTCACTCCCACAGAGTTGGGGGTTTTTTGGTTTTGTTTTTATTTTTTCTGGTCACAAAGAAAATAGGTTCAGAAATTCCTGAAAGTGTGAAGCTTCCCTCAGACTGATCTGCCTGAGTCAGAAGCCTTTCAGTCTGGTTTCATTGGTGTTAGCAATTTTCAGCCATGAGTCCTTCCCACCTGCAGAGCTGACCTTGAGGTTTTGTTGGTGACAGAATTTCCCATGAGACTTAAAGGTCAGCTGTCCTGCCAACTGGGCTCTTGGCCAGCATTGTCTCACCGGCCCGTTTGCAGTGAATCTTGACTAGGAACCAGAAATAATCAAAACTTTTAATGAAAAATTTCTAAAGAAAGACTCCAGCTACTTGGCTCTTTTCTTAAGCCACTAAGAAATATTCCTTTGATTCAGCCAAGTCAGAAATATTCTCTTGTATCCTTGGTGTCCTAGGTTTGGCCACTATAAAATATTCCTGATCATTAATTAAGACATCCAGTGAAAGCTGTCAGAAAATCGTATTAATTATCCACGTCTGCCCTGTTTACAAGCCAGATCACACTGAATAGATGAGCCAGGTAGTTTCCAGCAGGCTGTTGCCAAAGCTTGTATTCACTAAGTTGACTTGAAATCAGTTGTTTGGAGTGCAGAAATGTGTTTTCCAATAGAAACAGCTATCCCTAAGGTGACCAACTCATCAAAGGTGGCTGGGCGCTTTTCCAGTTTTAGCACGAATAGTCCACATCCTGGGAACACTCTCAGTCCTGGGAAATCGGGACAACTGGTTACTTATTTCTGATGGTTATGTTTCCAGAAGAGTTCATAGAAGCTTGTTTAACCCTTGGTACAGTTGAAATTTAGTCCTGATCTTGGAGAAGTTCTGAATCTTGGGTAAAGGTAAAGTAAGGTGCTATAGTGTATCTGAGAATTTCAGGGCTGATCAAGGAAGAGCCAGGACCAGGAGAAGGTGGTACTGGGCAGCATGCTTATTGGGCAGCTCCAGGACAGGGCTACATGAGAGAGGATGCTCCTCCCAGGGAGAGGTCTTCCAGAGCCAGTGGTGCAGGGCCTCCACCCAGAAGGGGAAGAGGGCCAGGGAACTCTCGGGGTAGGGGGGATTGGAGTAGGGGCCGTGTGTCTAGGCAGTGTCACCCAGCAGCAAGGCGGGGCAGTGTCTGGGTCAGAGAGCTCTGCCGTGGGATTCATCTTCTGTATGGCCAGCAGTTTCATGAGGTATGCAGAGCAGGCAGGCTCTAGATTGCTATAAATATGCTTAGTCGGGCTATATTTAGAGCAGTTGGATATGTAAAAAGTTGAGTTTGGCGCTGGTGGGCTTTGAGCTAATAGTCCTAACTGCTGTGAAGACATAGGGCCAATATGCAGAGCTCACCTTCTGCAGAGCCCATTTGTATAGGATGTGCATTCAGACTTCTAACCCCGGGCATCAGAACACACATCACTCCCGCTGCAGTGAGAACAAGGACTGTACTCAGGAGATGACCTCCTGCCTCAGCCTCTTCCCATTTTTGTTCTTCCTTCTTCACACGCCAGTGAGAAGTGTTTCTCATGACGTGGGAAGAAAGATCTAACTAACATAAAATGGAAGGAAAAGGTAGTGGCGGGGGTGGGGGTAAAATTACTGGTGTATCTGAAGCTTGGTCAGGAAGAAGGAAGTGAGGCTGGGCATTTGATGTGAGGAACAGAACTGTTGCTCTGGGAGATAAGCAGAGCTAAAATGGGACCAGCAGTCAGAACTTGCCCGAACGGTAGAGATAAATAGTGAGGGCAGTTTTTACTTTATCCAGACTGTCCCCACATCTAACTCCCTTTTTTACTTGCAAGAGTACCCCAGTCGGGTTGTGTCAGTGGGATGTGGCGCTCCGCCCTCACTGCGGAGGCTCAGGGTGAAGGCTTCGTACTTCATGCTTCTGGAGAGGTAGGGGTGCGTGACCCAGGCTGGCCTATCTGATGCCCAGGAACAAGGTTGAAGGGCAGTTAGAATCATTCATGGTGGTGGCGTTCCACAGTGGCAGCAGCGCCCAGTGGTGCCAACATTGGCAGTGTCCACTGGAAGGGGTGTCAGCAGGGGCCTGGGCAGACTGGTCCTATGGCCTGGCTTTGTGGCTCCAGCCAGTTGGACTCACATTGAATGGGACTTGATTTCTAAGCCTGATTCTCCAGCCTCCGTGATGAGCTTTTAAACAGCTATCCTTAAATTAGTCCAGGTCAGTTTCTGTCACTTAAAACAAAGAATCCTAATCATACAAATGTCGTAGCCTCTTTTTGATCCAGAAGTTGTAAATTTCTACATCTCCAGGCAAACCCATAATCTGTCCTCAAAGTCTTAAAACACAGATCAGGTACATTTTCTTTTTTCCCTTAAAGACAAATTCTTTCCAAGATTATCAATCTCTGAAATGCAATGAGCAATTTCCATTACAGTAAACAAATAGTGTACAGTTGTCCCTTGTATCTTCAAGGGGTTGGCTCCAGGACCCCCGCAAATACCAAAGCATGCAGATGTTCAAGTCCCTTATATAAAACGGCTAGTACAGTCGGTCCCCTGTATCCCCGGGGTTCCACATCCTCAGATATGCAGGGCTGACTGTATGCATGATTCTTCTCTTGATGGACCAGGGGGAAAAACATGAATTAGTAAATGTGAAAACATTTTTGTTGACCTGAAGATACAGTAATTTTAGGAAAGCAAAATAGTTGACATTGTTTTCAGTTATTGTCCCAGCAAGATGCCTGTGAAATTCTTATAATTGGGCTGAATGGCACTGTTGATAGCACTTTGAGATACATACAAAGCTAGTCGTACACTTTAAAATTTGCAGAGACAGATCAATTTAATATGCTTTATTCATTTTCTGGGTTGAGCGTGGGGTTATATCCCAATAGAGTAAGACGTTAGATGTGCTCCAATTTGCATTTTTGCCCACAACATGCTTTCTAAGTCTGCCTCATTCACATCACTGTTTATTGTGTCAGTTGTTTCTTTAATCAGAGGACTTCAGTCATTCATTGTTAGCTGAATAACTTGACCCAAAGGGCAATAAGAAATCATGCTTAACCTAGACAGTTGAAATATCAACGCTTTTAACTGTGGCCAACTTAGCTTGGGCAGAAGACCCTTGGTCCAGGCTGCCCTAACTGTTCCTCCCTCCCAAGGAGCACCATATCGGACACCCTGGGAAGTGTCACTCTACCCTCTGTTAAATTGGGGTGTATGGAGGATTACGTATATATCTGATTTAGTAATGGGATGTGGATTTGCATATGATTGAGAGTGAACAGCTTATATGTGATCATAAAAACAGAAATCTAGAGAAACGTGTCAGTGACAAGCCAAAGAGAGACCTTGAAATTTTGGACCAGTTTGAGCCTAAATCAGGGTGTTCCCTGGTGCCAACCAGCAGTTCAAACAAAGAAGTATATATAGCTAGAACATCCAGGCTGGTTTGCTTACATATATGGCATCTTGCAGAGATGACTGGAAGGCTCAGTTGGGATGCTGGAGAAGCTGTTTCTTACTCTCTCCATGTAATCTAAGGACTTCTTCATCTCCATGTGCCCTCTCTATGTGGTCATTCCAAATGGTCTCTTTAATAGGTCTCTTTAGCCAGACTTCTTAAATTGTGGCTTAAGGCTCCCGAAAAGCAGAAGAGCAGAAGCTTCCAGACTTCTTAAAGGCTTATGCCCAGAACCAGCATCACTTCTGCTGCATTCTGTTGGTCAAGGTGAGTCAAAAGTCCAGCCCAGATTCAGTGTACGAGTACTATACAAAGGCCTGGTTCATTAAGGTCCATCTTTGGAGACTAGCTTAGCCACCTGATTTTTTTTTTTTCAATAAATGGGATTAATATTGCTTCTCAATCACCATCACTTTCAAAGTATCATCAACTAATAACAAGGTTATAAAGATGAAATAAGTCTGGTGACTGCCTGCTGTGGTTGGAAGGAAGTAGGCTCATCAAACTTGAAGATGGTACAAAGCTGGTGGGCATAATAAGTTCTGGATCCAAAGACTAATAGGTTGAAAAGGTGGACTGACTCTAGCACCATGCAATTCAGTAAGGGTAGAGGAAAAGTCCAGCAGCTGGATCGAAAACTCCAATGACTAAGAAAATTAATGATGAGAAAATGCATGACTTAGCAGTATGAAAGAGAATGAAAAGTTCAGGTATATAATAAAGCTCAGTATGAGTCTATAGTGTCATGTGGTCAAATACCAAAAAACGGTCATAGCCTCCATGGATTGAAGTCTTGTATCTTAAAAAAAAAAGAAAAAGAAAAAGAAAAAAGTGGAATAATAATAGATATCTGATATCTTCTGGAGAAAAATGACTGGAAGGTGGTTCTGTGGCCTAATAATTTTGGAGATAATGTGTAAAACAAAGCCAGACAAAACTAAGCCACAGAATCACCTTCCCAACCATATTGAGTAACTCAGTATCAGTAATGTGCTGCTATAAATCGTGAATCTTCAGGGGAAAGGGGATGTAGATAAAGAATGTAATTTTTCCCAAATTTATTTGGCCACAATAACTTTTTTTTCATGAAGCATCTCCCAGAACCTGTGTCCTGGGGAGCGTACTTTGAGAAAGTGTCCTGAGTTAAGGATTTGATACTTGTATCTTTCTTTGCTTAAAAAAAAATTACAAATTTACCTTTAACCCATGGCAACTTATTTAAAGGGGGTAATGGACTATCTGGATATCGTTCAGGGAGAGGAGGCCTTAATGATGGGAAATGGTGAGATATGCACTACTGGGAATGCTTCATCTGGCGAAAAACATGCTTCAGTGGAACATAGTAGGTATCTTCAGATATGTGAAGACTGTCACAGGCAAATGGACTAGACTTGTTCTTGTAAGGGTTACCAGTGGAATGGGGTGGAGTAAGAGGTTGCAAGATTTTGTCTGTTCAAGAGAGGGTTTTCCAACTTGGTGGTCCAGGAATGGAAAAAGCTTTGAGCTCTTTCCAATGACATAGCCTTGAGCTCCCAATCACTCTCAGGGCTTAAGCAACGTTGGGTATTCATTGTTGGAGATTTTAAACAAGGAATTCAAGCATCAGTGAGCTGTTTGGACAAAATGATCTTTAAAGTTTCCTTCCAAATCTGAGATTCTAAGTTTCTAGCCCTTGTCTCTTAGCTTCCTTCTTGGGACCGTTACTACACCATTTCCCCATTTCCCTGCTGATTGATGATTTCATTTGACTGTCTAATTCTGGCAGAGGGGTTGGTGCCTTTTATTAGTAGTTGCTTTGCCTAAGTTAGAGCAAACTTTATGATTTGAGTCATGTGTCTAAACTGACCAAACCATAAGCAATGTCGTTGAATTTTATTATGGTGAATGTGTAAAACAGTTTGTACTGCATTCTCACTTCTTAAGCCAACTTTACTATACCCATGGAAGTTCATCATTTTGCAGTATTTCCACAAGCAAGATTCCTTTTCTGATGGGCAAATCTTTGCCTTTTATCTTCTAAGGACTTAAGTAACTCAAGCAAGCCATTTGGGATTTCATAATTTTGTTTCATTTTTTTTCCTTGTGAAATTGTCCTCATTAAGGACAGTAAGTAAATGGTATTTGTTTGCATTAAGAATATAGTTTTCTTTATGCTTGGCCTATTACAGAATCTGGGTGTAACCTAAGAAATTATTAATTTCCTTGCACAGGGAAAAAATAATGTCCAGCTTCCTGCTAGAAAAATAATATTGAAAATTTTGTTGTATTGTTTTAGACTTTTATTAAAATCATGAATTTCTATTCTGGGTATCAAGATAGAATTAATTTAGCCTCTTTTTTGCCTCTGCAACTTGGTTCTTTTGGAGGGAGACCTTGGTTGTTTCACAGAGCTGTCTGTTCAATCTTTGGCCACTAGGTGGTGCACTGGTTAAACATTACCTCCACCTTCCGGGATTGCTTGCAATCTCAATTTATATTCCAAAGGTGCCAATTTATCTCTTGTACCAAAAGGCCAGTTTCATTCACCTTGAAATAATTGTATTTATTCTTGCATTTTGGCGAGTTACTCAGTTTTTCTGGCTCTCTCCCATGTATACATGTTACTGAACTTTTTCTTTGATTTTTCTCCGGTTAATCTGTGTCATGCCAATTTAATTTTGGACCAGCCAGAAGAACCTAGAAGGGTAGAGGAAAATTTCTTTGTTCCTGACAAAGCATACACTGTGTTTGCTATGTTAGCATCTCAATCTTAGTTTTATATTTAACATTTTAAAGAAAAGTAAAAGAGGAAGTCAGGAAAATCTGTTCTTTCTCAGAGTGGAAAAAAGTGGTTGGCGTGTCCTATCTCTGGGACAACTGGTGCCACCCTATCCAAGAGGACAGAGTCCACTGCATAAATCACTTGTCCCCTCCTCTCATAAACTGATAAAAAGACATTCAGCTACTGTTGGTATGTAACTGAGTAGTAGGCAGGAGGTGGCAGCTATTTAAGTGCAGAGAATTATTTCATAGATACTGAGTGGAAACATAAAGAATACCAACAGTGTAATCAGACCAACTGAGTCTGGTAACAGAGGCTTATATCAAGTCACCAATGAAGACTTTTCACTCTAACTTGTCAGAATGGCAGAAAATACATACCCCTGATGCCCACCCCCCACTCCCCAACCACCATATGGGCCTTAAGAAATATTTGCCAGGGTAATAGAAGGAATTTTAAAATTCCATTTTAATGGTAGGCAGGTCTTTATTCAAGAGTTGCATGATTACATTTTAAAAATAAGAAGAAGAAGAAGGCCAAAGAGGATTTAATACAATTAAATCTTATGAATCTGAGGGGAACCGGAAGCACACACAGGCCTTTTGGGAGCCTTCACTGAAAGTAAAAAAGATATCAAGGGGCCAAAAAAGCTTTTCTCCTTCTCAGGGGCCATGTGGTCCCTTGTCTTTGCTTCTCTGCACAAGTCTGCCCTGTTCTGCTTCTCTCTACAGGCTGAATCTGCTTCCTCTTTTGGGCCCCGTGACTCCCAAGTGGGAATATATACTCAGCCTCTGACTATAATGTCATTACTGATCCAGTGACAAACCCACTTGGTTTATTTGGGTCCTGAATCCTAATTCTAGGAAGAGATCACTGGATTGGTCAAGCTTGGATCAAATACAAATACTTGGCCAATCTGTGATGGCGGGGATAGGATGTCACAGTAGAGCATCTTATGTGAAGAAAAGACTGTCACCTTTTGTAAGGGACAGTTCAGCAATGGCTGCTTGCTGGCAGCGGAGCACATGCAATTTTTTTTACTAAATGAAGATTTTTTGGACTTCATAAAATTTAGAAATATTTAAACAGCAAGAATATTCTTTTTTTTAACACTTTTTTATTCAGTAATAGTCATTTTACAGTGTTGTGTCAAATTCCAGTGTAGAGCACAATTTTTCAGTTATACATGAACATACATATATTCATTGTCTCATTCTTTTTCGCTGTGAGCTACCACAAGATCTTGTGTATATTTCCCTGTGCTGTACAGTATAATCTTGTTTATCTATTCTACATTTTGAAATCCCAGTCTGTCCTTCCCATGCCCTGCCCCCTTGGCAACCACAAGTTTGTATTTTATGTCTAAGAGTCTATTTCTGTTTTGTTGGGTTTTTTTTGTTTTTTGGGGTTTTTTTTAGATTCCATATATGAGTGATCTCATATGGTATTTTTCTTTCTCTTCCTGGCTTACTTCACTTAGAATGACATTCTACAGGAACATCCATGTTGCTGCAAATGGTGTTGTCAGTTTTTATGGCTGAATAGTATTCCATTGTATAAATATACCACTTCTTCTTTATCCAGTCATCCATTGATGGACATTTAGGCTGTTTCCATGTCTTGGCTATTGTAAATAGTGCTGCTATTAACATCAGGGAGCAGGTGTCATTTTGAAGTAGGGTTCCTTCTGGATATATGCCCAGGAGCGGGATTCCTGGATCATATGGTAAGTCTGTTCCTAGTCTTTTGAGGAATCTCCATACTGTTTTCCACAGTGGCTACACCAAACTGCATTCCCACCAGCAGTGTAGGAGGGTTCCCTTTTCTCCACAGCCTCTCCAGCATTTGTCATTTGTGGATTTTTGAATGATAGCCATTCTGACTGGTGTGAGGTGATACCTCATTGTAGTTTTGATTTACATTTCTCTGATAATTAGTGATATTGAGCATTTTTCCATGTGTCTATTGATCATTTGTATGTCTTCCTTGGAGAATTGCTTGTTTAGGTCTTCTGCCCATTTTTGGATTGGGTTGTTTGTCTTTTTCTTACTAAGTCGTATGAGCTGCTTATATATTCTGGAGATCAAGCCTTTGTTGGTTTAATTTGCAAAAAATTCTCCCATTCCGTAGGTTGTCATTTTTTTTTATTTGTGGTTTCCTTTGCTGTGCAGAAGCTTGTAAGTTTAATTAGGTCCCATTTGTTTATTCTTAAACAGCAAAGAATATTCTTGTTTATTTATTTATTTTAAAGTATAGTTGATTTACAGTGTGTTTCAGATGTACAGCAAAGTGATTCAGTTATACATATACAAATATATCTATTCTTTTTCAGATTCTTTTCCATTATAGGTTATTATAAGATATTAAATATAGTTCCCTGTGCTATATAGCAGGTCCTTGTTGTTTATCTATTTTATATAAAGTAGTGTGTATATGTTAATCCCAAATTCCTAATTTATCCCTCCCTCCAACCTTTTTCCCTTTATTAACCATAATTTCTTTTCTGTCTGTGAGTGTATCTACTTCAGTTTGTAAATAGGTTCATTTGTATCATTTTTTTTTAGATTCCACGTATAAGTGATATCCTATGATATGTGTCTTTGTCTAATTTACTTCATGTAATATGATAATCTCTAGGTCCATCCATGTTGTTACAAATGGCATTATTTCATTCTTTTCTATGACTGAGTAGTATTCCAGTGTGTGTGTGCATGCGTGTGTGTATAAAACATCTTCTTTATCCAGTCATCTGTTGATGGACATTTAGGTTGCTTCCATGTCTTGGCTATTGTAAATAGTGTGGCTATGAACACTGGGGTGCATGTGTCTTTTAGAGTTATCATTTTCTCCAGATATATGCCCAGGAGTGGGAACAGCAAAGAATATCTTAAGCAAAATAAAGGCTATGAGAAGTTACAAAAGAAACAAATGGTTGTAAAGTGTCAGCTCTCCTGAAATAACCAATACATTTAGGATTAAGCTAATAAAAAACATTATTAAGTTTAGCTAGGGGTATTGTTATTTAGGTTTTTGTGGGGGGTTTGGCACTGTTTAAAACCAATGAAAACCTATTGATGTAAATATTAAGTAATTTTTATAGATTTCAAATAAAAACTCATAGCGTATAGAAATGATCTTTACTGTTTCAAAGGTCTTCATCCAGCCATGTCAAATCTCCCTCAATTATGGTTTAGTATAGTGGACTTTTTATTTCAATAAAAATAAAATACTTAACACCATCTGATTCTAGAGCAAATAAAATTGAAATGGGAATAATGTATTCAAAGAATTATATTTAAACCATATACATTTGGAAAACACTGTTTCAGGCAGTAAGAACAAACGTAGCATTAATTAAGTAACAGCAGTTAAACTAAAAAGGTAAACCAAAATTGTTCTTCTCAAAGGGAGAAAACGGTCAGATGTCCTGCTGTGGTTGTAGGCATTTGGTAGTCACCTGCCACAAACCTGAATCAAGTCTGCAGGTGCCTCCCCGAGCCCTCACAGTTTAACGCTTCTTTTCAGGGACCTGATGTCCAGCGGGATTCTCTGACCCTCTCAGGCCTCTGCCCAGGGCTACATGTGGAACAGGGGGAGCCATTTGGGAAAAGCTGGGATCTCAACTCCCTGTCAGCCAGTTTTTGTCTCTTTTGACCATTTTCTTTGTTTAGCTCATTGAGCTTTCAGTCAGCAGAGCTGCTAACCAACTTTCTTGTGCTTTTTTCCTTCATGATTAAGAATTCATCTTTGATAGGAGAAGATGGTTCTTTCTGATTCTTTCTCCGAGGCTTCTGCCATCTGCTTCTGCCATCATCTATACTTCTGATGTAGATAACTGATATTTTCATGCACTTTGGGAAATTTCTTCTCTATTTCCAAGCATTTAATTCCCTCCTCAGTGGATTTTCTGCGAGGTTGCATTATGTTCTTGACGTAGCTCAAGCAGTATTTGAAATTTTAGCTGAAGCTTTTGGATTTCACTTGCAAGGTGTGAATTTTTAGGCTGTAAACATGTTTGCTCGAGCTGATGACTTTTTATTGACCCATATGCTCTTTATTCAATTAATTTTTTTCACTTAATTCATAAATACATCCTTGTTTTTCTCCTTTAACCCTTTTTAAGTAAACATGACAACAAACAAAAGGATACTGAGGTAGCCCACAAAATGGCAGAATGATAGGACCACAGCAACCGTGGGGTCTCCCATCAGATCAGGGAGCCACCCAGCCCAGGGCCTCCTCTCTCTGTCTCCAGCCCCAGAGTCAGAAAAAGGCCTCTGGATGTTTATGGGCAGGTTCACCCTCCCAGGTTTCCCCTTAGGGCAGGAACATGGCTGCGGGCATCTCTTTCCCCACCATCTAGGGTGAAGCTGTGCACTGTTTGTTAATAAGACACCCGCCCAGTGAACAGTTAATGACCCAGGTTGCACATGAAGGTGACAGTTTCTGGACTCAGTAGGCATTGCATCATCTCTGCATCTCACACGTATGATCACACCTGGTCCTTGTCATCACCAGGATGGCTCTCTTCTCTACACCCTGCCCCTGACCTTACCAAGGTATTTGTTCATAACACACATTTGTGGGCCCCAATGCAGAGCTGTGAGTCAGTCTCTAGGAAGAAGGGCCTGGAAACGTTCATTCTGAATCAGTACCCCTAGGGACCCATATGGTCACTGGATTGTCCACCTCATTCTTACTTTACTTTTTTCAGAGAATAAGGTTCTTTGTGATGACGCTGTTGCTCATGCCGAACGCTCTGTTTGGAATACCATTCTGACAGTCTTCACACGGAAAATAAATCCTTACTCTTCTCAGCTCACATGTTACTTCCTTCGCAAAACATTTACTACAGTCTTTGCCCTCCATTCTCCCCGCCCACCGTATCCCCAGCACACCGCAGCTTCCCCCCCGCCACCGAGTGCCCGGAGCTCTCTGTGTATCTGTCATGAGCTTAATATGCTGATTTGTCTACATATTCCCCTCACCTGCCATTCCAGATTGAGTTCCTCAAAGAGATGAACATTGTTTTTAACCCTCAAAACTAGCCTATGCCTGGTATCCAGTGTACACTTAATAAGTATCACTTGAATAAATATGGTTTAAAACTTAACCAATTTCATGATTAGTAAATTAAACATTATTTAATTAAACATTATTTATGCTTCCTGCAAGTATGAATTTCTATCTTAAAAAAACTGATTTTAAGTATTCAATTTTATCAGTACACGAGAAGCACAAGAGGACAGCTATGTTCATTGCAGGGCAACCTGGTATGTTGATTTCCATTAGATTCAGTTATGCCGTGTTAAGTGGTCTACAGTACCACAAGTGACATTAAATGAAGGGTTTATAGGCATTTATGTTGACTTCTTTCTTATTTTAGCTGGGTGGTAATTTTATAGGGAACATGAAAATTTTGTACAGATGTCTACATAATAGGTTTTTTTCCCCTCCTGTGAACTATGGTAAATATCCACTTGAAAAAGATTGCACAGTTGTCCTGGACATCAAAAGATCTGTCACTGCTTTTAAAACAACCTCAACCACAACCAACCTAAACTCCAGAGCTGCTCTTTCACACACACACACTAGCGGAGTTTTACCATGAGATCTCACCCGATGCGCGGTGTACCGCCGCGCTAGGGCGTGTCTGCGATACTGAGGGTTGTTGTGGTTATATAAATTAATCCAGAATACGTAATGTGCAAAGCCTGATTCATCTTGCATAATTCTGCCAGGAGGAAAGTATTCATGAATTGAAAAAATATGTGCGCTGCTTTTTCTGAGCCCCTTAATTTATCCTTTGAAATAACAAAAGCCTCTCATGTCTTTACCTGTCCCTGTGCTTCAGTCAAGCTTTTCAAAGTGCTCTCCAAGCACAAAGCTATCTCTGCATTTGTTCCCCAGCTCAGGTGTGGATAGAACAGCTCTTGCCCAAAGAAAAAGAAAACATCAAAAGCTCTTTAAGTTCTCTCAAGTGCTTCAGGAAGCACATTTAGTCGTTAGAAATCAAGAGTAAAACTCTTCCTTGGGTTGTTCATTTATGGGTTGGGCCTTTATTTGACAGCAGTAAAACAGAAGTGCAATTTGGAGACTGTCCATAATCAAAAGGACAGAAATTAATTTCACAGTGAAGCTGTAAGTTTTAGTTTTCAAGCAAGTGTATGAGAACCTCTTGTCCGCATAAAATGGTAATCCTTCTAGGGCCTTTATTTCTCTTATGTTAGATTTTACTGCCATGACTTTGAGTTCTCTTTCTACAAATGGAGCAGTGAATGTTTGCTTAATTCCCTTTAGGGATGGGCAGAATCCAGCAATTGAGGAGGGCTCAGATAGCCTGAGAAAATCCAGGTCATCTATCCATATTTTATCACTTTTTACATTGGGGCAAAATGTTTTATTTTTTCTGAGTTACCATTGAAAAATTTTGCAACAAAGTTTTTGCCATAGAGAATGCTTTTTTAGCCACCTCCTTCTCTCTTCCCACACTGAAATATAGACTTAACTAATATGGAAGCATGAAAAAACAAGAAGTATGACAAATCTAATGTAATTTTACAGTGATGGTGTAGGCAGCCTTGATAGTAAGAGGAGATGAGTCTGAATTAGTGAAAAAAAACTTAATTACACTTTAAAATAACATTCTGTCACTTCAAAGAACAGAGAATACTTCCTTTACCCCATTTCAAAAAAGATTTGGAAAAAATCCTTCTCCTGTTGGTGACAACTACCTGCTGTGTCCAGTTCCTTCAACCAAGTGGCCTCTTTGTGGAGTCTTAAAGCATCCTACCACAGGCCCTGCTTTGCCAGGCAGGTGCTTATTTTACGTCTAAACCTTACCTTATAGAACTCCTGAATTGAGTACCATGCAGTAGTTCACATCTGTCTGTTAACTGCCTGTCACCAAACTCTGTGCCCACAATGTGCAAATTAGTGACCCATTATTGCTACATTATGCACATGAACATTCTCTTCTGGGTATTTTGACTAAGTTGTTTTTTTTAGGAAGAAAAAAAAGGTGCTTATTAAGTTTCTTGGAACATTGAGAATTTATAGACCAAATCTGCTGCTCTCTTAGGCTCCATGTTCTAAATAAAAACTAATGAACATAGTAGTGCTGGAAAAAATCAGATTTAATCTTTACAGAATATTTTTATGTACAGAGAGATCCTTAATATCACTTGGTTTTGATTCTAAAAAACTGGTAACAATACATTTTAAATTATTTTTCTTTCTGTTCAGTCTGTATTCATGTTCAAAATAATAACCATCATACAGTGAGTACTCACTCTGTCCTAGACGCTGTCGTAAGTGCTGGCTATTTATTGTTTTATTTAGTCCTCACGAGTCTAAGGCAGGCATTCATGTCACAGCCAAATCACAGAATGGAGTCATGGACACTTAAAGTACACAGCTCAAGAGGCCCTGGAAACTGCTTCCACACTGCAGGTGACGACCCACTGGATGTTCGAGGAACCAATTTAGGAACTCACTATCAGCATAAAAAAAATTACAGAGAATAGAATAGAACAGACTAGAAAAGAGCCCAGGGCATCACAAATGGAGAAAGTATTACTTTGCGGAGACTTTTATTTTCAATACATACGCACATGTGTGTGTATGTGAACTAATTCTTGATGTTGAAGTGCATGTCTCACTCTGGGTTGTGGCTTAGAAAATAGGAAATTCCAACTCTGCTGAAATCAAAGGCAGTAGCAATCTGATTCTAAAGGGCTGAACATTGTAGCAATAGCTTAATTTTTAAGAGCTATGTACAGTGACTATTATAGGATGGCAGATACATGTTGGCCCACAGCTAAATGTTCTGTTTTGTCTTTTTTGGGTTTTTTAAAGCAGTCTTATGATATTTCTTTTCTTAATTGCAATAACATTGGTTAAAACATTACATAAGGTCCATGTGTACAACATTATATTTCTACTTCTGTATACACTACAGCATGCTCATCACCAAAAATTTAGTTTCCATCTGTCACTATACAGTTGACCCTGTCTGTCTTTTTAAATTCACGTTAAAAGAAGAAAAACATTATAAGATTAATCCCCCTTCTATCAGACTGACAGAACTCACAACAACAAAAAATGTAAACACAAAAATCTCATTTATTTTTGTCTGAATCACAAAGGAGCTCACTCAGCACAGAACAATAAGCAAATCATACAAATATTGAGGAAAGATGTCCCCATGAATACGTACATAGATATATTCTTAAGAGCAGCAAATAGAAGTTTTAACACAATGTAAGGTGGTTTTGGATAAAGAAAGCTTTCTGACAGGCCTCTGAGCAGGAGGTGAACAGGTAAATCAACACCACATAACACCTGCTACTCAAGTCACTTGAACCCCAGACTGTGGAAACCATCTTGGAATTTACATTTAGTTTTATCAATGGCCTGTTCTACTTTTGCATTTCACTAAATTTGGACCAGATGTACAAACTAACCCCTCACCTCTTAGTTTCTCAAACTCAGGGCTGTCGGAGGGGAAGGGAATGGTGGCTGGGCATGAAAACATGCATGTGCCCAATGCCAGGGCTTCCAGCAAGTGTCCACACACTGGTGCACTTCTTCCCATGCTTTTCCTTTAGAGACATTAAAAAAAAATCAGGGTCCAAAGTCATACCTAAAGTTGGCTAAGTAGACCTGAAGTTGCAAAGTAAAAGAAACACCTTAAAATTTCACAGCAATTCACAAATTTGAAAATTACTTCAAGACATTGTCCGTAACACATTTTTTAGTCCACCTCATAATAACTCAGAACACTTTTTAAACATGTGAATGTTTTTGGCAGCATTATCTCTGCCCACTAGGTTACAAAAGCATCCAATTTGGGACATCTTCCATGTATAGCACAAGGTAGGACTGATAAAATGTGCTTCCCAGCTTGCCTTTAAAGCTTTCCTTATGTCTGATTCTGGGATGAAAGATTAGGAATAAGAAGAGTCTGGAAGGGAGTGAAGATCCAAAGTACATTGTTGGATCTCACAGCCATTATGTTTCCCTTCTGAGATCTCACCCGTAGCTGCCAACAGGGCTATTCAAGGGCACACTTCACATCAGCTAAGCATAACAGAGGTGCTTCCCCACCGCCTTTCTTCCCTGACGGTACAGAATTCTCACAGAAATGAAAAAGAGATACGGTGGGGCTCAGCACTCACAATGTCAATTTAGAAAGACCTCCTGGCAAGAAGGGAGCTTACTCCGAGATACTCCCTTGGATTCTAAAACCTTTGACAATTAAATCAGAAGAAGCTGGAAGCATAAATAAGGGACAGAGTTTCCTCAGTCTCAGTTTACAGTTACCTGGACAGCCTCTCCTGTCCTAATCCTGTATTTCATTTTCTTTTGAAAATTAAATTCGCCTTAGCTGATTAGCCTGCTTTTGTGTTCTGGTTGCAAAAGTATTTTTAAATGCATGACAGTCCATATTATTGAATATGTTTTTACCTGTTAAAGTGTATTCCATTAAAAGTATCATGAAACCTGAGGCAAATAGTGCAGGGTAGGGTGAGGGGGCTGAGAAGAAGTTTTAATTCTTCCTTTCCTGTCAGAGAGCAAAATATTCAAACATAAAGTGACAAATAGGATTGGCTTGGAATACTGCCTCTCTGCAATTCAGAAAGTCAATTTACATGAAGCAAAGGCAACACTTCAAAGTGCAGAACATCTGGGCACGTGTATGGCTAGTGCCTGCAGTACCACAGAAAGCACATGCAACATTCAGCAACACTGCACTTGGGGAAATAAAACACCTAAGTTATAAGCGATTCAGGGAGATAAAAGTACATATAAACATTTCAACACGTTCTATTTTTACTAGAAAAGATATTTCAGGTTTTAACATACTATCAGGACTAAATTTAACATTTGACAGATTAGTTGTATATGGCCATTCTTCCATAGCTTCTGATGCTACACTTATCTATGTTGACTGCATTTGAGTCCTAAATCTAAATGAAAACTGATGTATCAAAATGTTACACCCTTAAGGAAGGGAAAAGCATAGGATCTTGCAAAGGCCTGGAATAGCTGCTGCCTATTAGTGGATCTTGCACATGTCAGCCAGGTTCCTAGGCCCACTCGTGTGGGTTAGACTCCAGGTAACAAATTTCCCTTGTCAGGGACTGGGAGATAGAGCAGAAAACACCTGCCGACACTATAAAGAAATGGAGAGAAATTCAGCGGGACATCTTAGACACGGCTGAGGAATTAGAAATTCTGGAAATAGACAGAGACTGGAGACTGGGTTTATTTAAGTTGAGTTACTTAATTAATACCCCACACACAAACTCAGTTGTTGTTGTTTTTTTTTTTAAGACCTAAAATTTGTTCCATCTTTAAGTGTAGTGTATACACAAATCTAAAAGTGCTTCCCCGGGAGGGCACCAGGGACTCAGTAAATTACTGCTGAATTAGCATGACTATGTGAGAATAAAATCTGTAGTACCCAGGAAGGAGTTTTGTTCTGAGTTCTGTAGCTAGGGAGTTAGCTGCATTACGTGAAGTTCTCTACTGTGAGGTGATAGTAGGAGTCGCACTACACCCTAACCTAAGCCCTAGGTGTGAGTGTTACATTAAGAAAATTTACTCCTTTTCCTTGTTGGTTTATAGTACTTGGAATTAAATTAATACTTAAATAACATTCACATCAGTACTTTTTAAGGATTTATCATGAAGTCATAATTTGTCTTTAATTCCAGGTTATGGGAAAGCATATTATACTAGCCAGGAAGCATAAAAACACTCTTTGCTTTGTTTACTGCTCCCAGATGTCTACTACAGATTAAGTCCTATTAATATAAACATTAGTGGGACATCTATGTATTTTTCATTATCCTAAAATTCTAATGTCCTGAAAATTATTAAGGATTAAAGAGACAAAAGGGGAAAATTGAAAAATAGAGTGCTTTCAATATGCAATGTACAATGTACAGTGCAACGTTTAAAGATTTTTAATAATATTTGTCTAATAGGATTTGTCCTTCATTTTAAAGTACTGACAGGCTGACATCTGTGTATGAAATTTCCAGCAACTATGGCATAGTTCTTGGGGAGAATATGTCATTGCAGTGACACCCTTCCCTTTAGTAGTGACAGCTCCTGGGTGCCTAGGATTTGCCCCAGTTTATGAAGGCTCCGGTCTACACAAGAGTGGAGTATGGGATTTGTTTCTCTTCTAACAAAACTGAAGCAATAATAGCATCACACGGTTATACATTAAGGTGATTTTTAAAGTACACAGAAGTACAGCTATTTATGGCACGTAGTTATGTGAATAATATTCCTAAGAGACTTTAAATCTTTAATATCCAACTTCTGTCAAACACTTTGAAGCACAGAACTATATTAAGAAAGCATGTGGCATTCAATTTCTGACATTTCATCCCCAAAGAAGGCAAAGCACAACAATAACATGTCTCTGAAATGCAAATTCTGTTAAATTCAAATTTCCAGAACACAAGGTCAATCTAGAAGCACATTTTAAAATTCAACAAGTTCTCTTTTTAAATTAGTATGCTCAGTATATAATTTTCAAACACAATCTGAAGTGATTTTCCAACATTTGTTTATAGTCTTTTTCTCTCATAAAAATAT